>NC_046288.1:66604611-66923111 GCF_004115265.2 Rhinolophus ferrumequinum | reverse complement strand
GATATAAAGAGCCTTCTGATTTCTCTGTTCCTTTACATATAAGCTAAAGATGACTCTTGCTTTAAGATAATGTAGGGTGTCAGTATTCACTTTTCATCTAGTAATGAGTCTCATATAAAATAACATGATATATAAAAATAGCATTCAACATGACTATCTACCAGAGATGTCTGGTAACAGAAAGCATCTTTTTCTAAGTCTCAGGCTAATAATTCAAAGTCATAATAATCTGAAACTCACAAGATCTTTATTAAAACTGAGTTGTTACAACTAATCCAAATTTCTTGTTGTTCTGAGAAGAGAATATTCAGCTACTAAGGACAGCATGGAATTGCTTAAAACATGCCTAATGGAATTTAGTCTAGGCAACTGATAATGACAGACATATAATGAAGCTCAATGTGAATATCAAGAATGATTCCTAATTTCAATATTACTATTGTATTTTCTCCAATGGATTCTGAAGAAAAGAAAACACAAGGCTTATAAAGAAAAAATGAATAAGCTATCATACTCAGATAGATACAAACGATTCATTGTTGAGTGAAAAAAATATTCTAATGATTACAAATAAAACTACTTATTTTTTATTCTTCAACAGTTTCAACAATTCTTAAATTTACAAATAAGATCTACTCTGGTTAATTTTTTATAGGCTAAATATAAATTATATCAGAATATGTATTTGCCTATGATTTTTGTCAGTTTATAATCATGAAAGGGACAAATTACCTCTCCCCCATGCTTCATTTTCCTATTTTTAAATTATTATTAATATTATCATCAACTACCAAGATCAATAATTTATTTGTGAAGCATTTTAAAACCGCAGAAAGTGTTGTATCATTTGAAGGCTTTATTAAGTTTATTGACAGTAGATTATTGTCAGGAAACATATTTCATTTTTGGATGCCTAGATTTATGACAGATTTAGTTACAAGGGAAATGAATTTGATGAATAACACAGGAGGCTCTGAGCTGCATGAAAAAATACCACAATTTTTCATAATATTACTGTCTCACATTGAACTATCTGCTGCCTTGCTGTTCAAGGTTGAAGCAAATATTTTATTAGAAATCAAATCAATTTTAGATAATAAAAAGCCCATATTCTGTCAGTGAATGAAGTACAAGCTCCTCAAAGATCCTCTTTTAAATTAATAAAATATATCAGTTTATGTATTATAATAACAGCATCCAAGAATAATAAAAGGTTCAGTCTTCACCCTTCTTCTTAACCTTGTTCCTTTATGTGAAGGCTTCTGATGCCAGTGTTGATCTGATATGGAAATGCTTCGTGCTCTATGTCACTGAGTTTTTTTTGTTTGTTTGTTTGTTTTTTAATGTTACTCTTACTCTCTCTCTCTCTTTTTTTACTAGCATAGAGATAGTCAGAATTTATATCTTTTACATTTTAGAGTACCACTCACCCTTATGGGCCAACTCTGTTCTACTTCTGTTGGCACATGGACTCTATTAAGAGAAAAATGTTGGGGCAATGGAGGAAAGAGAAGTGTGGAGAGGGAAAACAGGGAACATGGGATATGTCATTCTGTGTTTTGTTTTGTTTTTTTTCTTTCTTTCAAGCATGTGAATCTCTCTTTAGGAGTTTTCTCAAGCTTTTTCAGTAATCTTTCTTACCTACAATCTCTTAGTTTCTGCTCATTTCCCTCCTTCATCCCACTTTTTCTGGCAGATTTTCTTATGCTCTGTTTTTCCTTCTTAAGAGACCCTCCACTATTTTCTCACCCATGTGAGACAGAATCATGGTGGCATTCAAGACTGCCACCAAGGTTTGATTTGATCCTCAGAGCAAAGCTAAGATTTTTAACCAGACTCCTATTGTGGGAATTTTCTAATTTCCTTCTTTTCAAACTAATTAACAAAATAATCCTTAGCCCTTTGCCAAATATGTATGAATTGCTGCATTATGTATAAAATGTTATCCAGGATGTCAGAATTTCTTTTTTTTTTCAGCTACTTTACTGACCTCACTCACATTTACCAGTAACTTTTTCCACTCTTTTCCTGGTGTAATCTCTTCTACTGTCCTTCACATCATTAAGATAGGAAGAACACTTGAGTCTAGTTCTGATGGCACCTACGACATTCCTGCAGAGCTGAGGTGGACTTCACGAGTTTTCTGTATTATTAATTTTAGAAGGAGTTAAAGATTTGAAGAAAGATATTTCCGTGTTTTAAACATTAAGCATTACCTGCACTTGGTATCTGACAGATATATGACCTGTTCTTTCCACAAAATTCAATTTATCGTTCATAGGAAAGCAATTGAAAACATGCCTCTATGGTCAAACAAACATCTCTTGCCTCTTGCTAGGATCACGGGAGTAGCTGCAGGGGTCCCTTTTGTAGCTTTACTTTGGTCTCTGACTACTTCTACCCAAGAGGTCAAGTTGGAGTTACATGGGCCAAGTAAATTGGCAAAACTATTGTCCAAGATATTATTACTTACACACACACACACACACCCCTATATTTATGTATAATACATGTATTCTTTATCTTTGTCTATGTTATCTGTAATGTGGTTTTCTTTTCAATGGAAAAGGAAAAAAAAAGTAACAGTTTTATTTTAAAGTATACTTAGTTCGAACCAAAGAATTTCTGGTATTCATTGGACAAAGGTGAAAATCAATCTCCAAAAATTTAAGAGGGAATGGTAATTTGTTTTAAGTCAATGCACGAGTTACCATTCACCTTTCAAATCAAATATACTGTTTGTTTAATAAAGAGCTAATTTAACTTATGGAATGTAAAAAAACCCTCAGTGAATGTACATTTTATAACATAAAAGGAAAACAAACTTACCAGGGTTGAAACTTAAAAATGAATTATAGCCAAATATTTCATACTCAGAAAAATAGTCTAGTTGTACATTTGCATGATCATTATAGTTGTGTGTGTGTATATATTTTTTAACCAGATTTTATTGCAAGCAGTGTAGGAAACATTTCTTAGCCCCTAAAATAGGAACATATTTTTGTTTCTAAATGTATGTGGCAGTATAAATCAAGTGGCCACCATCAGTATGCATTTCTTGTGGAGTGGAAACAAGTGACATTTTAAAATATTTTAATCGTGTGTTCAGAAGTGCTAGTGGATATGCCAAAGTGAGAATAAGATCCTGAAACTAATTAATGTGGCTTCATTTATCAAGAGCACTAAAGCTGTTATAAATATTAATAATAGCATTTTAACAGTATATTTCCGTTTGTCTATTGATAGTGCTGTCACAGTGCCCCACACCACTGCGTCGAAGAAAGTCTTTGTGTGGATTTAACAAAAATTATACCACATTGCTCTGTAGTAAATTTCTGTGAGTAATGATCCTACTCTAGTATCTATAGTACTGAGATTGATGGACCTGGGGGAAAAAAAAATGTGTTCATTGTTTACACAGCTGGAGGATTGAGGGAATCAGTAAAACACACTCTAGGTTCAAATGCTTTAGTGACTGAAAATATGTAAAATGCAAAAGAAATATCACATGACTGTTCTGTGAGGGAGGTAAGGATGAGCTGAGGCAGGGGGATCAATACGCAGGGGTAGTTTTAATAGAAAATCTCGTGTCATAATTAGAGACTACGTGGAAACAGAAAAAGATTCAAAAGGCATTTTTAGAAAAAAGGCAGTTTCCGTTTCTCACCTTTAAACATGTGGCAATCTTTGATAGAGTGCTTGTCTACCACTGTTATTGTGAGAACATATGTAAAGAGCACTGGATTAGAAATTCTAGCTTTGGCCTCGAAGCTTCAATTCCTGGTTAATGATTTGTTGTTGTTGTTTTGTTTTGTTTTTAATTCAATTTTGTTTCTCAGGTCTTCAGTTTCTTCATACAAAAATATAAAGGAATTGGACTCGCTAATTTATAGGTCTTTTCAACTAGGTCTGAAAGGCTGTGATTCTGTGATCATTAATACAAGAGGATGGATGTCGCAAATTAAAAATAAAGTGAGAGCAACATTTAATGGTTAGAATTATATCCAGGAGAAAATTGCCTGCCAATATGTAATTCTAAAAATTGTGGATCCTTATGAGTCGTCTGTAAAGGCAACCAGTTTACTGCTTCTTGTGACACTGCTATTTACAGGTCAGCTACAAAGAGATCTCCATGAACAAGAAAGGGATCCAAGTAGAATGTGGCAAAGGCATGTTAAATCTAAGTAAAAAAGCTCATTTTAGAAAGAGAAAGAAATCCAGCCATGAGGAACGTAGACTGTATGAAGAGACATTCCCCTGAATCTTAAGATAATGCTTGTCCTCTGTGGCAAAAGGCTAGATTGGCAGCACAATTAAAGGAAAAGAAAGACACGTGTGTGCATTGTTCTTTATGTCCTTTTGCTTGAAAGCTTCATTTGTCTTTGTTTTGAGGCCCAGGCTCAGCTAATTATTTATTGAATTTACGTTTGGATTCCTTTTCAGGAAGCATTATAAATCATCATCTTCATTATCTCAACAAATATTATTCTATACTACGTGGTTATGGAACAGGCCTTGAACTTCAAATATTTTAACTTACGTTAAAAATGGAAAGAACATGGTGTAGGAAAGAGAGTGCCTTGGGTTTTAGTGGTCACTGTGCAACCAATTTACTGGATTTGTGACCTTGGACCACTTGCCTGGTCTCTCCAACATTCAGTATTCCCATTTGAAAAATTTGTAAAATTCTTAACCTGAACTGTGTTAGGGTGAGATGAAAAAAAAAATGTATATGAGGTATGTATCACGGCGCCCATCATAGAGCAGACCTTCATTAATTCTTAGTTGATTTCCTTCAATTTACGCATTTTTCTTTTGAAATAATTCTCAATTCATGGAATTTGTGAACCTGTGATTTAATCCTGTCTTTGCTACAGGATGTGTGACCTTGAGCAAACCATTGTCCTTTTGGCCTCCAGTGTTCTTATCTGTAAAAGGAAGACTTGAACTATACAATCTTAAATACTCCACTACCTTTTCATCTAATTGTATTTCTTCGGGTCTATTTAGTTTTAAAAGAACAAAGTCAACAACAAAATAGATATACTACCATTTCCCAGATCTGCAACAAACTACAATAGTTTTCTATGCAATGTGTTAAAATCCAAAAGTATACTAATTACTGTGGCCTTCTTAAAGCAAAGTCTAGTCCTAGGTGAAAAACACCTTGTAAAAACATAATTTCTACGTGGAATAGTTAAGAGACTTGAGATGGGTATTTTGAATCTTTCTTAACAAAAAGGAAAATTTAATACACATATTGAGTTCTCCTTTAAAAGCTGAAATTTTCCTTTTACTATTAATAATTTCTATTGAGTTGTAGACATCTAAGTTTTCGGGGTTTTTTTGACCTGCAGTTGATTTCTCCTTGTCTTCGAAATGACAGTTACTGATTACATTATTATTCAGATCTCTGTCCTGTCTTGCTAAAAGGTCATTTTTAATATTTTTTAAAAAATTAAGTCCTTGTATTCCTGAGAATAGAATTATTATTTCCCATGAAGATGATTTGTTGTTATAAGGGGCTTTCTTAAAGCATACAAACAAACAAAAAATATCTCCACTTTAGATCATTTAATGATTCACTATTATAAAGACGTAGCAAATATGAAAAGTAAAACCTGTGAGAAATGTATAGACAATCTCTGTTTCACTTGGCCCCTGTTAAAAAAAAAATGAATCTATAATTATTATGAAGAAATGGTTGAACAATGACAAACATGATCCTTGTACAATTTACATTTTCTAACCTAAATTTAATATTATTCTAATATAGTCAGAATGCACCTGAAATATATTTGTCTTGGGCATAAAATTTTATAATAAACTGTGATGTTTCACACATACATGGAAATTGCAATCTTATTGCTATAAAATCAAGACTGACCCTTTCCTCAGTCCTTTCTTTTATGATTTTTGATTGAGAAAGCTAATCAGTATCATTCTTCTATGGTGCTCCAAAACCTTTGTCTTTTCCAAATCACAGGGAAAATCAAAAAAGGAAACAATAGCAACAAAAACAAGATTTAACCTAAGTTTAAGAATTCTTTCATTAATAAATGAATGTAATACTCATCATTGTGCCTGCTTAACTTCTCTAAATAGCATGCAATTCATTCATAGGGCACTTCAAAGTTAGAAGAAGGTAATTAACTATACCTATTTTGTCCCAAGTTTCCACATGAAAATCCTTTTTATTCTTGTTTGTCAATTCCTGGTATCTTTTCTGTTAATAGCACCTGGCTAATGCCTCAAAAGTATCTAAATATAGATGTCAAATTAGCTCCATGAACCACATTCAGTAATTATGAAATATGGTGGATACTATTTATAGTATATCTGGGAAATTTGGTCATTTGTATTTCTCAAATTATGTTACATAGTCTTAAATCATGAGAATGGTCCATAGAATAACATTTCTTTCTTTTCGAGATACACATATAATTAAAAGATAAAATACATTTGAATACATTTAATTCTTTTTTTTTTTTTTAGAAACATCTTGAAGCATGGTAGTACCGTAAAAATATATTTTAGTTTAAAAATAAGTTGGACTATGAAACTACAAAATAAAATAGCAGTGCAAAATTATATACCAGTGAGCTAGGAAATACTTCTCACGTTAGGGCAATTTCGGAGTGTGTGCCAGGGAGGAAAGAACACAGTGCTCCCTTAGGTACATTAGGTGATGTTTAATTTCTATAGAGGGGATTGTATTGCAAATGGTCGTCGTCATTCACTAGGTCATTGTCAGGATGAGACTGAGCTAAGACTGGAATGCAAATTATTTTAAAGTCTAGATTGGCTTCCATAAAAACACACTATCCAGTGGAAAGCATAAAGACACAAGGGTTGCAAAAAATACCCATTCATAAAAATTGTGTGGTTCTCTCAATTTGACCATATAAATCACTTCAAGGGAAAGGCATATTAAAATGTTAGCCTTTGTGATAAGCAGATGGAAACTTCATGACAATAGTGTATGATAAAAAATGAGGAATATGTTTTTTTGGAAATCACATTATTTTGGTATGTCTATGCCTGTAGTGTATCATAGTCACTATATTTCCCTCTATGGTGAAATACTGAGAATAATTAGACTCAGGATATTGTAACATGTTAAATAGATGATAGATTGATTGATCGATTATCAACAGACAGATTTATCACCCACATTCTCTGAATTATAAACAGTTGTAAACACTATAGTCTGAAATAAATTTAAACAGAATTCTCAGAATATGAGAAGCCCAACATTTTCCATATGCACTGTCATATTCCATTCTTTTTCTAATATTCATATTTCATTAACATTTAGTGCACAGGCCTTGGGATTTTTTTTTGAAAAGAGTATAAATATATTCAATTTTGATATTTGTAAACTATCATTTAATTTACCATCAAGGCCTACTTAGTTTTGTTTAAGACACTAAATTAATCTAAATCCCACCTCTTTTACTTTTGATGTGCAAATCATTTTACTTTGGTGTTGTAGCAATACAAATTGAAGTTTGCAACATGAACTGCTAATGCTAATTTGATTACTTCTGTAATAGTGTTGAGTGATACAAAATAGCAAGAGATTGTTTAAAAAATGAAACTGGGAATGGAAGAACTCTCTGCAGGCCCTCTGCAATGATGGTGGTATTAATGCATGTATATTGATGCTTGATAATTCTTCATACAGCAATGAATGCTATTTTGAAAGCAAATAATTTAGGAGTTTTAGAAAACCTGGCAGCTTGATTTTTTTTTAAAAAATTGATTTCATCAATAAGTCCTCACTTTAATTTTTCATAGCTCAGAGAGTTCAAATCTATTTAAAAGATTTATTGCAGATTATTTAGATCATGATTTATTTTTAGATTAAAGATGTTTATCTAGTATAATATAGACAACGTACCTGAATTGTGAATTCAATACTTTTTGGATGGAAGTGCATCAGGCTTTTTCAAAAAAAAAAAAAAAATGAACCAGGTTTACTAATTTATTTATTTGATACATTTGAGGCGATTTCTAATGATCTGTAACAAAAAGGATAATATATCTGGTTGCAACTCCAGCTAAGTATGCCTAAAAACTGTTGGAAAACAAATTTCTCTCTCTTTTTAAAATAGTAATTGAAAATGGTGTCTCACCAAGTTGGAAAAAAATATATACATCCATTGTCTGTAAACTATTCCACTGGTGGAGCTGCAGTAATATCTGCCACCTGTAGTGTGCCTGCAGCGTGCATGTTGCTTGTCTAGCCATGAAATGTCTGTGTAGCGTCTGTCTGTAATTTGATTATGCCTGAAAGTCTCTATGCTCATTAACCTTTTCCAGGTGCCGCACCATTCCAAGGAACTGCAGGTACTAAGAGAATGGGCAGTACTTATACAAGAAAAGGCACAGCACACTAGTGAGCTCCAAACTCTTCTCATGCCTTCTCCAGGCCGTGTTTTGGAGGTGACTCAATGAGTTAGGCAGTCATGACCAAGCTAAGGGAGTAAAACAGAGTTAGGTAACTGTTGAATGAGTGCCATGTTGTATTTTTCCAACATATTACTAATAATCTGATTTTAAAAATTGATGTATAAAGAGAAAGGGAGAGAGACTGAGAAATGTTCCTTAAGATGTGACTAGAAAAAGATTTTAAAATGTATGCACATGATGGTGAAGTTTTAGAAAGATTCCAAATAACGTATGTGGTATATGAAACTATAATGCAGACATTAACTAAGAATGTTGATGAATAGAGAATAATAGTGTGATGGATCATAAAATGAATTATATTAAGGATAAACATTGAATTCTGTTTGGCTGATTCTTTTAAAAATTAAAATAGAATTTTAATGTAAATTAGTGAATTAAATAATATCAAGCTTTTGACATTTTTTTCACACTTGTGGAAATTCACAATTTGTGTACACAGGGAGAAAAAAGTATACAGTAATGACCTCAAAGAAGTGGAGCTATATATATATATATATATATATATATATATATATATATATATATATATATATTTTAATAGCAGAGAATTCTCTTCCAGAATGCTATGGTTTCACCATAAATATTCTTAATCTGCATATGTGGTAGAAAAAGAAAAAAAAAATCTCACTCTTTCTAACCAGTGCCTCAAAAAAAACACAATTTTTCTTTTCAAAATCGTCCCGAATTTCTTTTTACAAATGTGCTCTTTTATACAGACGACACCATTTTAAAAGAATTTAAGTCAGTCTGCCTTGCGTAAAGCCGTGTTGAATAGGTATTAAATAAACTTGAGCAAACCACTTAAAAATCCAACCGCCATATTAGAGTTTGCACATGCTGTTGTGATTATGAAAATCATTCATGCTAGTAAAACTGTGATGCCACTGGTATTGGTATCACTGCAACCATTTTCAAGGACTGGAAATAGAGCGAAGCGTAACATGAGCCCACTTCTGCTTAATGGGTTCACAATCTGAACTACCATCTGGTTAGACCTCTCATTCTTAAAATGCAACCTCTTTTGTAAGTCACTTATGAAAATTAAGTATAATAATGTCATCACCCCTCTTTTTATAATGGGTGTAAAGTAATTATCTGAAACTCTTTACATCTCTAATGAAGAGGCTAAGGTTGAGTATAGCAAGGGAGAATGGTGCCCTATTTTCCTCACTTTTGAAAAAGGGGATTTTGTAGATGTAAGTGTTCATTCCTTTGTTCATCTTTACATCTCTTTCTCACCTCACACTATTTCTTCCAATTTAAATGTCATGCTTTTCAGAAAGAAAAAAAAAATGTCTATTTTAAAACTCCTCCTCTTCCAATGTAGTCTGGAAGTACTCAAGTCACCATTGAAAGGCTGTGTCTTAAAATGATTTCTCCTGAAATAAGCTATTGGCTGCTGTTGAAAGCAAACTGAGGCCCGCACCTCATCCTTAAGTTTTAACATCAGTCCCTATTTTGCCAGCCTTCATTTCCTTTTAAACAGACTACTTGTCTACTCGATCTTGTTAAAAATAATGTCAAATGGCAAACAGTTTATCTTCTTCTAACATGTATAGTTGTGAAGGAGAAAGAGGCCAGAGACTGTACAAGGGGGCAGAGTTAGTGTAGGATATCCTAATGAAAGCATTATTTAATTAGTCCTTTGTTCCATTTAGACTGCTACACATGTGACCAAGGAATTGATTTTTTAAAATTTTATTCAATGTCCATTTAAATGTAAATGGCCACATTTGGCTAGTGGTTACTATATTGGATAGTGCAGATTTAGATACTCATGTTCTCATTTAATTTTAAAAGGCAGATTAAATAGTTTCATTGTAGCCTTTGAAATAGACCCCAAAGAATAAAAATGGGCATCTTTTTTTTTTTTTTTTTTGAGATTTAGTGTTTCTTTTCATTCCAGATGACTCAGCTCCTATGTTTTTAGCCTCCTCCTTCATTGACTATAATTAAAATACATCCTGCAAATTAGGATTACAGACATGTATGTATGTCTATGTGTGTGTGTGCACATGTGTGTGTCTGTGTATATATACATGTGTATATATATACATATCACACACACTATATGTGTGTGTGTGATATATATATATATATATATATATATATATATATATACACTTTGTGGGATTTCAATAGTATATATAAAAAGATTTTGTGTACTTATTGAAATCCCACAAAGAAAAAGTATATATATATATATATATATATATATATATATATATATATATATAAAGATTTTGTGTGATATTAGCCATAGAGTTGTCCCTACACTTCTTTAGTGTGATGGTTAAGGCCATGGCTTTGGAGTCAAGTAGGCCTGGGATCAAGTTCTAATCCTAAAACTAGATGAGTGACCTTGGGTGAATAACTAAGCTTCTCAAGTCTTCAATTTCTTCATTAGTACATAGAGATAATAGTGCATTATACATTGTAGCATTATGGTGAAGATTAAATGAGCTAGTAATACATAGCATTGAGCATTGTGGTCTCTCATAGTGTTTGTTAAGTAAACGCCGGCATGTCAGCCAGTCTCAGTCTTAATGTTGCATAAGGGGTCATATGAGTACATGTCCTCAAAAGGAACATTTTCTTGTTTGGTCTTTTTCTTTCTTTAAAGTGGCTAACAGTGGGTAATTCCCAACCCAGCTGAATGCAAACAGTGCCAGTGGATTTTAGCACTTCCTTCTCCACTGGCCACAGAAAAATATGGGTTGATTTTACATGGTGCTTCAATACAACGATTTTATACAGGTTGGGGGAAATACTATTTTCAAGTATTTAGAGAATTGTCCCAAGAAGGAAGAATAAATTTAATGCAATGATGCTTCCTCTTGAGCTTCTTCTTTTAGGTTTTACTTTTAATAGTAAAATTGTCAAGCCATGTATTACTGGCTTTCAGATGGGGTTGATTTCTTTATTACAGCCAAACTTAGGGAATGGTCCGTGTAATTCAGGAAGCCTTCAGCTGTGATTTTATAAATCAGAATGTCAGCTAAAGGAGAAGGAGCTGACATTACCAACAGGGGGAAAAAAATGACTAATGCTCAAATACATACAGGTTCTTCTTTCCCAACCTCCTAACTTCCATCATTAATGTCAATGCCCAATGAGGACAATTGTCTAATTCATCTTTAATAAACAATCCCCAAACACCAAACTGCCACTTTGAACTTCCTAAGATGTTAACATCCTCTCACTTGTGCTGTCTATAAAGATGGAGGAGCTGAGATGTGTGCCAGCCTACCCTTCTTCCAACCTTAGTTTCTGCATTTCCTTTTAGGAAATCTTCATGGATGGAAACTTTACCTGACAATGTTTTTGAAGTAAACCTAGGAAATGTACTTTTTCATATACTTTGAAATCTGGTTATCTTTGTGTCTCGAAAGTGAATCATGGAGTCTTTGAACCTACTGTATCTCTAACCTAGATTGAATTAAAATACAAAGAGAAGGAGTCGTTAAAGTGGCAAGATACTATGGAGACTGATAATGCTGATGAATAACGTCGTTCATAAGCATAATACTTTGTTGATTGTAGGGAACACCTGTTCCTATCATAAGTGTTAGACAATTGTCAAAAAACAACATGCTCGTATCTGGGCGTCAGATACACTGCCATAGGTTTCGTTACAGCCTTCCAAGAAAAGTAAATTAAAAGTGAAAAGAGCATGTAGGAGTTTTATTTTTATATGTATTTTTGACAGGAAAGAATATTTTAAGAGTTTTGAAGAACACCTTCAATTTAAGGTTTTTGCCACATTGTGACTGTCTTAAAAAAAAAAAAGTCTGAGGTTGGAAGATTTAGTTCATTGCAAAATAATTAGAAGTTTGGGATAAAATTGAAACAAACAAACAAATAAATATAGCTGCAAGGCCTACCGAATGTTTAGAAGAGGGTACTTCTGTGTGGGTGTGTGTTCACAGTTTATAACATCCCCAAAATGTTTAAGTCTGGAAACTAGAAAGCGAAAAAGAATGCTATATTGGTAGTTATTTGGATAGAAAGTATATATGGGAAGTGAAAAAGACTGCACTGCCTGGTTGATATTCTAAAATATCTGTAGAGTAATTTAAAATGCTGGTAGAAATATCAGCTCTCTTTAGAAAAACAGGTCTAATGGGGAAAGATCCTATTCCCTTTTTAGGTTGAAATAAAAAATCTCAGAAGGATTATTGATTCTCATAATCTATAATCACTTGTCTTTTTATAAAATGTCAGTTTAAAATCTCATTAAAATAAATTATGCAGTTTGCTTTTATATAAATTACCCCAAATGATGAGGATAGAAACGCTATAGATTTTAGCCACTCATGAAGACAGAGGCAGTGAAATACCTGTGTTTCCACCTGCAGTATTCTGGCTGTTTCAGCTGTGTTTCTGAATAGATACCAGGACCCACAACATGTTTGTGTCAGCGATGCTGTGATGGAAATAAGCAGCCATTCAGAAATAGATGGAATGAAACAAATTCATTGTATTTGAGTTTGTTTTGTACTACAAAAATTTGACATCTAGCTTTTAAATGTTAAAATACAGTACGTAAATAAAAATTCAAGTTGGGAAAGATAGATGATAAAAAACAAACTTGTATGAAACTCAAAGATTAGCTTTCCAACATGTACAACTCAATGTGTGAAAGGTAGGTAAATACCACACATTTCCACTCCGTTGAAAATAATTCATATGCTGAGATACATTTTTTACCATTTACATTTTTGTGTTTATGTTTGGACTGTTTGTCCAATGTCTTGGTGAAAGTCAAAGCACATGAACTTTGGAAATCTAGAAATCACTATCCTTTTTCAGAAACAGACTATAGTTTCTGAAAATTATAGTCTAACTCATATTGACATATTCAAAACCATCACCAAAATTGGCTTCAGAAAGCTAAAATATCTCTGTATATGGATCTATGCTCTGCATACGGGTCAATACAGCAGCTACTAGCCAATTCTGAAAATCGAGCAATTGATATTTGGCTAGTGCAAATTGAGATGTGCTGGAAACATAACATCCACAGATTTAGAAGACTTAGAGCAAATAAAAATAATATGAAATGTCTCAATAATTTCATGTTGATGACATATTGACATGATAATGTTCTGGATATATTGGGTTGAATAGAACACATTATTAAAATTAATCTTACTTGTTTCCTTTTATTTTTTCAACATGGCTTCAAGTACATTTTAATTATGCCTGTGGCTTTCATGTATGATTTACATTTTGTTTCTCTTTGTTGGCTTTGATGTAGATAGTGTTTATCTTCAGACGCAAAAGAAAAACCCTGTAATTTAAAGGTAAACAATAAGGCAAAGGTATGGATGTGTATGTTCATTTCGTATTTCTGCTTTCACAAATTAGACTAGTAACTTACTGGCTGAAAACAACACAAATTTATTAACTTACAGTTTTGGAGGTCAGAAGTCCAAAGTGGATCTTACGAGGCTAAAATCAAGGGATTAGCAAGTTTTTGTTGCTTTTGGAGGCTCTAAGGTAGAATCCTTTTTCTTGCCTTTTCTTTCTTCTAGAGGTCAGCCTCCTACATTCTTTTACTAGCAGCCCCATTCTTCCATCTTAAAAGCAACAATTCTAAGAATGCCATTTCTCCAATTCTCTCTCTCTTCCACCTCTAAGAACACTTTCATTACGTTGGGTCCATCTGGTAATCCAGGGTATGCTTGACATCTCAAGGTCAAGTGATCTGCCACTCGAATCCTCTCTTTGCCATGTAACCTAAGATAGTCAGATTCCTGTGAGGACATAGACATCTTTGGGTGGTCATTATTCTGCCTAACACAATGTATATACATATATTTATATTGAATGTGATATATAAAGGTATAATGATCTATTCAGCTATCTTTGTCTTCTCCATTTCACAAAAAAAAGAAAAAAAAGAATTTTTGTTTTTCTTCAGACTTTTTTCTTTTTGTCCCGTTTCGATTGTTTTTATCATTTGTATCTCCCAAAAGCTTCAGATAGTTTTCATCTCATCCAAATAATCATTCCCAAAGGCCAGTACATGACAACATGGAAAAGTAGGTTGTTGATTTTAATTTGCTAGTACTAATTAGGGGGAAAAAATTCAGATTGAAGTTGTTTGCTGTGTTTCTCAGGTAGATTAATAACCGACACAGTAGCCATATCAGAAAAAAAAATTAAATAAATGCTAATTCCAGTGGAAGAACACATTTTTCAGCATGGATAGAATGAGTAGAAGTTCCATGGGAAAAAAAAAAAAGCCTTTGAACAAAGCCAAATAAAGAGTAAAAGTACTTCTCTGCCTCTCTAAAGAATTTTGTAAGTAAGCACCCTTAGTGAGACCTTTTGAGATTATCTTGGGACAGGCTACTATTAGTTGAAAAATGAGTTCCTCAAGAAACTGTAGAAACATGACAGACTTCTGCTAACATCTTCTCACCTTCTCAGATACTGGAAAAATTCAGACTTATTTTTAAAGTACAGTCAGCCCTCTGTGTCCGCGGGTTTCACATTCAAGGATTAAACCAACTGTGTGATAAAAAAATATATAGTTTTAAATGCTATATAGTTAATGAAGTGTACTATATAGTTAAGCCAACGATGGTTTCATCTGTACTGAACATGTACATACTTTTTTTCTTGTCACTTTTCCTTAAACAATACAGTTTAACAATTATTTACACAGTATTTGCGATGCACTAAGTATTATAAGTAATCTAGAGATGGGGTGAAGTATACCAGCGGATGTGCATAGATTTTATATGCAATAGTGTGACATTTTATATGAGGGACATGAGCAGCCAAGGATTTTGTATCCTCTGGGGTCCTGAAACCAGTCCCCTGAGCATACAGAAAGAAAACTACACATAGTTGATTAGACAAAGTTTTCACCATTGCTTTTATAATATTGGTAGATAATGAAGCTTATAAGATAATTGATGAAAGTTGTGTGTACGAGTCAGAATTTGGCTGTTGAATTTTTATAAAATCCACTCAAATACTTTTTCAAAGGTAATAATCTATAGTTGTAAATTAAATCCATCTTTTAAGATATTATACTCTGAATTGCAATATTTAAATTGTTTTCTTCTTTTTAAGAAGAAGAGAAGAATGTTCATTTATCCTATCTACAGGACTAAGAGAAATTGGCTACTAACTGCCACAGAGGTATAGCAATAAAATCAGTGAACTCTAAATATGGTCACTTAAACACAGGCTGGATATTTTTTCCTTTTTGTTTTTTCTCGTTCTTCTCCTTCTCCTCTTCCTTTTCCTCTTCCTCCTTCTCCTCCTTTCTTTGTTTATATCAGTACACTTAAAGCAACTTTATTTCTGAAAGCTTTGCATTTTTATAAGAAAAAGTGTCAGCTAAAGATAGATAAGATAAAATTAAGTGAGAAAGGAAGGCAAAATGTATTTATTTTATAATTCTGTAATTTATATAATTCTTTTTCATTTCATAGTTATTTAAAAATACACACACACACACAGTTACATATATAGTAATAAGTTATGATATTAAAGAAAAGGCTTTTCTTGTAAATTTAGTCCATCATAATTTCAATCCTGGGTTAGATGAAACTTTTGTTAGTTTGTGAAATGCATTTAGTATAGCAGAGGGTTTTGTTGTTGTTGTTGTTGATTTCACTTGTTTTTATTGTTGTTTAAACAATAAAATGTAGAGTTCAATCTCAATGAAACATTTTAAGTCATAGATCGTACACATACAGGTATGTGAGGAATAAATCTAGCAGAGATGTTTTAATAGATGTAGAGTTTAGACTAAATCTGTATTATTTAGAAAATTTAAGGGAGGGTGATAGTAAATTTCAGATATCCATGCTTCAGGTAAAATCCTTACAACTGAGGGTGAAGACAGGCCACATCTTGAGACATTGATCAAAATAAAAATCTGTATGTATTTAAAGACAGTGACTTAAATCACACAAAAATCACTGTATCGATTTGGACATTTGTATCTCAAAGACACATGCCTACACGAGCTGTTTTTTTCCTAAAATCATACAGATAACGTTGAACTCTTTCCTCGGCATTACCATAGCGTGTTGGAGGTGATAGTATATGATGAATGATAATTTTGCAAACAAGACATTTTTAAAGAACACTTAATAAAGGAAAGTCAGCAGGACAAACAAATGATCTGTTTTCTCTCTTTATTTTTACTGGGGGACAGGAGACAGAAATAATCATAAAGTGCCCTAAGACTGCATTTTCTTTATTTAGTGGAGAATTAAGCAAATGAAAATAAACTCCTAAAGGGACCAAAGGTGATATTAAATAAAATGTAATGAGAAATTTAATATGGCTAGTACTAAGCACAATAGGAAACAGAGTAGGGAATTATGGACTTTCCCAGGGGAAGGCTAGAAAGACTATTTCACAAAGACTATGGCATTTGAAGTAGAATGAAAATTAAATAGAAGTTGGTCAAATTGCAATTAATGTGAGAGCTTATGCAAGGAAAACAGCTCTCTGGGCAGTGGCCTACCATTGAACAAGTTCAAGAAATATTAATTAGTTGAATAACTTTATCAGATTTGTGTTTTCATTTATTAAAATTGCACAGGATAGATGGGGATAGGGGTAGGAAAAGTGATGACTGATTATTTTTTTGTCATTATCTGGCCAAGATAGGATGAGCTCATGATGTAATAATAGCTGTGTACAAGGAGTTGAAGGAATGCTCTAGAACAGTGCTTCTCACATCAGAAGTATTGACATCACCAGGCAACTTGCCCAAAATGCCAGCTATCTGGAGCTCCATCCCAGAGGTACTGAATCAAAAATTCTGAGGTAGGGTCCAGCAACTTTTTTTCTTTCTTTTTTCTTTTAATTGAAGCATAGTTAATAACAAAATTTGCATATATTCTGTGTATACGTGTTGTTGCATTTGGACATAGACACCTGTGATATCATCAACACAATGCTAAATACATTTATCACCTCCAGCAACCTGTGTTTTAGCAAGTCCTCTAAGGAATCTGAGGTACACTAACATTTGAGGACAACTGCCTTAGACATATATTTCCAGAGCTGAACCTTCAGAATCGAGGAATTAATTGGATTTGGAGGAACCAGGAATAGCTAAAATTTCTATTTTAGGCTACTAAGTGAAAAGCAGTATCATTAAATGAGATAGGATATACTATGAGCAGAGAGTCAGGCCAAAAGGGGTACTTTTGAAAATTACTTAATTGACAAGGAAGTTGTCATTACAAACAAAACCATAAGTCTCTAGTCAAATGTTAGGAATTGGTCTGATTAGGTCAATTTTTGGTCTTCATTTGACCAGAGACTCTTGTTGTGAATTTGTAGTTTATAGATAAGGAGCTTGGATCGAGGCTGAAACACCATTAGAATATGTGGCAGAGAGGAAAGAGCCTTGGGTGGGGGTGGTGTGGAGTGGGAGGGTCAGAGGACCTCAACTTTGGCAGTGACCTAGTACATCTGTAATATCACCTGGCTGTGCACCCTGGTGGTGTTACCTAAGGAAATCACCTAGCTCCTCACACCTTTCAGTTTTGTTCTATTTTATGTTTTATATTTTTATTGTATTGTGTTATTGTATTGTATTGTATTATTTTATTTTATTTTCATTCCCCACCCCCAATCTGGACAATGGAAATATTGCCTTTCTTAATTTTTTGAAAAAATAATGCATAAAAAAAAACAGAATAGTCTCTGGCAATAGAAGGCATTTAATAAATGATAGATTTATTTCTTCCTCCTCAGCTGTTTGCTGGTTACATGGCATTTCCTTTTCATCATCCAAAAAATTGGTCAGGGATTAGTGAATTTCAGGGAAGAGGCTTGAGGAGAGAAAAAAGATATTTCTCAGGATAGTCTCAAACATGCAGAGGTAATCAAGACCAAATAGTTACCTGGATATGTATATGAATAGTGCCTCCTTGATATAGCCTTGTGCAGTTAGTTTCCTAGAGAAAATTCTTGAGCAATACATCTAAAAATATATACTAAGGGACTGCAGAAAATAATGGACAAGGTTCTTTTGGAGCAACGTAGGACCAAAAGACATATTACATTTCAAATATAATATGGCAATGCACTGTAATGTTTTGCTATCAGCTACCCCAATTAATGCAGATGATGCTAATTAAAAGTAAATTTAGACAGTGATTAGGTTCCCTCACCATTGTTAAGGAGAATTGATTCTTCTATGGCTCTAATATGTTAAAGTAAGAAGTTAATGATCTATTGATGGATTTTAAAGCACCTAATTTAGATTATAATTCTGAGGGAAACATTTGTGTTAATACTGAATATTAAATGACAAAAGTTTTCTCTTGGAAAAGGAATGACACCATTTGTGGAACCCTAGAGCCACGCACATGATGATGTTTGAAATAAATTATTGTGTATGGCTGTATAATCTCAATTTTAGTCTTATAAAACTTACAATACAAGAATTCTATTGCACATGTGCTCATTTATATGGCAGTATACAGCTGTGTGTGGCATAATAACTTTATTGAACAAAATGATGTGCTGTAGAACTTGCAAAAATTTCATGATCCCATCTGGACTAGCTTTGCAATTGAGAAGGCTAAAGTGGGCAGAGATTTTACAGAGTTACAGAAAACAGCAGTAGGTTTCTGCTGTCAATTTAATATTTAGAAAATAAGGTCAGTAGGCATCCCAGCTAGAAGAATGTCTTTTTTTATACTCATAAAGAGTTTTAATGAGGAACAAAGGTACTTTCACTATATGAAGGTCTTCAAATATAGACACATGTCTAGTTCATATCTGCCTGTATTGACCTTCACTTACTATGTTCACTTAATATGTAGAGCAAGCTGCTTTGCTATTACAAACTACCATAGAAAACAACTCCCCCGCACCTCCACCTCTACAAGTTCTGTTCAATATGGCTTATATTCCCCTAAGAGCGAATCACCGACATACTTATAAATGTATGTACTTGAAAATATTAACAGAAAAACAAAATGATTTTTATTTGAACTATACAGGCAAATAAAATAGGTATGGGTTGGGTCAAAATTTAATTCTGGGGGTTTATTAGGCTCTCAAGGGAATAAAATGATAAGCTTTCAGCCACCATGAGTATTTCATGCCCCATATATGTTCACACTGTTCTAAATCAGACTATTGCTCTTTGAAGCAATTTGCATGATTTAATAGCATTAATAGCTCAGCGGTTTCACTGCAGCATTGAAAGTGCTCCAATATTTAATGTAGACCTGTTTTTTTAAAGTTAAGTTGGCATAAATAAGCTTGCTAGAGTTATAGGCTCTGTTTAGATGGGTCTTGAGAATAGAGGCCAAGAATTTTGCAATGATGCTAACAAAATTAGTTTCTGATACATGATTTGAATAGGAATAGAGATGTTATCCAAGAAAACTAAAGAAACCCAGTATTTTAAGCCAATAACAGCCTTTCACTAAAGTAGACTATTTCTTGAAATAAAGCTATGCTTTACTAATTAATGCACATTTTACTGGAATTTTGACATGAAATAATTATTCCTTGAGGTTGTCTCAGCTGAATTTAATAGAAAAATCAAGGGAAAAAGACAATGATGTTTGTGTCTGTTATATTGACTCTGTCTATAGTAATAGCCCCAAATATTTTGACATGTGCGTTCCTGTAATATCTGAGGCTCTGTTCCATTTATAATCATAATTCTCCTGCTGAGAGCACAGCTTATGCCGATGCCAGCCTGTGCCTCTCTCCTTGAGGTCAGAAGACATGTAATTTATATATTTTAATTAGTCTAAACTTTAGCTCTGAGTAGATGGCTTTATCTTAAGCCATACCACTTCTATAGATAAATGCCTCCCTTTGAGAATAATAGTTATTTTCACATTATTCATTCACTTGTAGCATATTGAAAAGTCACAGTTGGTACAGAAGAAATAAATCATGGTTGTTAAAAATACTTAACAAGTGTTTATGTGTTTTAAGCCTTTTGATCACCTCCCAACTTTCCTGCCAGAAGCATACTCATACTTTCATTTAAATGTGTTATTTTTAGATTCTTTCTTCCTTGAAGACTTTCCAAGGGAAAGATTTTACTTACAAGGACAATGAATATGTACAAAGTAAATCTTAAATAGTAGTGTCTTACTTACTAAGAAACATTTCTGTCTGTCGGGGATGACACCTGAAAGAAGCTTCCACGGTGTAATCATCTCATCCCAAAAATATGCTAATTTTTTCTTCTTTAGAAATTGCAACTGTCCTCTATTGATTCTAACCTTCATTTGCTCATACAATATATTAAACCAGTTTTTTTCGCTTTAACACTAAATGAAATAGGTTTTCATTTCTTTTGTACAGAATTGGCACCAATATTTTGAGTTACAGTATATAGGAAATATAAGGCCATTCCCCTCAAACGTAGTGGAAATCCCAGAAGGGTGAATGTACAAATCCTACTAAGGTTTCAAAGAAGAGATTCTTTTTTTCAGCTTCAGATTTACTTCACATCTATTGGGACTATATTTCCTATTATTTAGTGGCTGAAGAAAGTCATTCTCATCTATGAAAAATGGCACATTGGAGAGAGACATTTAATTTCATCCTGTATGTAATTGATGGTTATAGCCTACGTGCTGCATTATACTAAGGTTTATAGATTAGAGATAGATGGAGAGAGAGAGAGAGAGAGAGAGAGAGAGAGAGAGAGAGAGAGAGAGACATCTCAGAACCCTGGCCTAAAATAAAAATACAAGAAGAAACCATACATGCATGTGATAACTAACTCTCAGTGCAAAGCAGAGTAACCTTTATTTACTAGACTATGAGGTATAGGTGATACTCAGATAAGGAGTGAGACTGATTTAATAATAAAATTTAGAATCATATCCAATATAAATTTAAAAAAAAATTTTTTAATTGAGGAATGTTGGGGAACAGTGTCTTTTTCCAGGACCCATCAGCTCCAGCTCCAAGTCAAGTCATTGTTTTCAGTCTAGTTGTGAAGGGCGCAGCCCACTGGCCTTGTGGGAATTGAACCAGCAATCCTTGTTTTATGAGCACTGCGTTCTAACCAACTGAGCAAACCATCCAATAATATCCAATATTTATTGAACATCTGAACATTCTTTACTGTATGTCAGACACTGTTTGATGTACTTTCTTTAACTCACTATTTTCAGCAATCTTCTGAAATATGAACTATATTATTCCCATTTTAAAGATACGAAAACAGAAGCTTAGCGTGATTAATTAATTTGCCCCAGCTCATGCAGCTAAGTGGCTAAAACAATAAAAACCAGGCAATCTAGCCTCAGAACATACAGGATGACAGTGAAAAGAGAGGTCAAAGTGAAAAACAAAAAAAGCAAAATCAAACAAAAATCCATCTCCTCTTCATTGGTTAGCTCACTCTGTGAAATAGTATTTCTGTGAAAATTGGGCAAGTCAAATTTCTGAGATTAACTTCCTCTTTCAAATGAGTGCGATTCATTGTATTTGGCCTACAGCTTGCAGGGCTTCATGAATTTCAAATGGTTCATCTTGTGAAAGAACTTGGTAAAACTGCTCTGCAGATGTTAGTTGTTTTATCTGCTATTGAAGCTTTCTTGTTTGTTTTGGGTTTGTTTGTTTGTTTGTTTGTTTGTTTGTTTGTTTTTAATGAGGACCTAAGTGTTGCTTGAGCTTTTATCATCAGGAGGTTTGGGAAACTGGAAGCCACACTCCTCTGCATTTATTTGCTAAGAGCTTCTCCTCAGTCACAGAGTTTAACACCAGAAAGTGATGTGGAAGGAAGAAAATGCACATGAATGGAGGTGCCACAGGCAAAGCCACTTCTGCAATGGAATTATAGCTGCCTGCCATTAAATGCATAAGGAAGTTTCCTTTACTTGAACAAATGGAAACAAACAAACAAACAAAAAACGAACATCATGCATTCATATCGAACATCATGCATTCATATCGTATCACCACCCTTTCTTCAAAATGGCATCCTCTTTGAAAGGGAAAAAATAGGTATCTTATGTGAAAATAGTTAAACTAGGAATGTAATGGTTTGCCAGGACTTTCTCTCTTGTAACATTATTGTTAGGTTATCAACATAATATGATTTCAAAGACATACAAGATTTTTTTCTCACTATGTTTTTTTTTAACATTTTGTTGAGGATCAGATGAAGGATTTTGTTTTTTATTATTGAAGTTTATTGGGGTGACAATTGTTAGCAAAGTTACATAGATTTCAGGTGTACAATTCTGTAATACATCATCTATATATCACATTGTGTGTTCACCACCCAGAGTCTGTTCTCTTTCCATCGCCATATATTTGATCCCCTTTACTCTCATCTACAACCTTCCTCCCCGCTTATCCTCTGGTAACCACTAAACTGTTGTTTATGAGTTTTTTATTTCTTCACTTGTTTGTCTTGTTCTTTTGTTGTTTTCAGTTTTATATACCACATATCAGTGAACTCATACGGTTCTCTACTTTTTCTGTCTGACTTGTTCTGTTTAGCATTATAATCTCAAGATCTATCCATGTTGTTACAAATGGTACTATTTCATATTTTCTTATGGCAGAATAGTATTCCATTGTGGTATATATACCACAACTTCTTTATCCATTCATCTATTGAAGGAAACAACTTTGGTTGTTTCCATGTCTTGGCCACCATAAATAAAGCTGCAATGAACATTGGAGCACATATGTCTTTGTGGATAAATGTTTTCAGATTTTTTTGGGGGTAGATACCCAGGACAGGGATTGCTGGGTCATATGGTAATTCTATTCGTAATTTTTTGAGGAACCTCCACACTGCCTTCCATAATGGCTGCACCAGTCTGCATTCCCACCAACAGTGTACGAGGGTTCCTTTTTCTCCACAGCCTCTTCAACAGTTGTTACTGTTTGTTTTGTTGAGATGAAGAGTTTTAACCATGAGGAAATTTATAAGTAGAAGCAGAAACAGGACCAATGTACATATTTTTGTAAAACTAAATATAGCAAGCAGGCAGTATAGCAGCACTATCTAATCTGGTAACCACTATTATTTTTATATTACTTAAAATTAAATAAAATTTAAAATTCAATTTTTCAGTTACATTAGCCACTACTTTATAGCACACTTTTATCAGCAGCAAATTCTATTTGATGGCACTGGTATAGAGTTGTGTTTAACAAGCTAAACTGGAATCTAATTTGCTGACTCACAGTCCAGTTTCATCACTTACGGTGGTGTAACCTTGGTCAAGTTCATCTTGAGCCTCTTTCTTCATCTTCAAAATGGGGATTATGATAATAACTATCTCATATACTTGTCATGAGAATTAAATGAGATGATATTTGCAAAGTACTTAATTCAGTCTCTGGCACAAAGGCTTGATAAATGTTGGTTATTATTAGGAACGACACCTGTTTTTAGAGTCGTTAAATTAAATACCATTAATTGTTTAAAAAGGATCAATTGCATATCCTAGGATTAAAATCAATAATATAATAGGCTCCTAAAATTTTAATAGGAAAATTTCACTTCCATATGTTCATGTATTTATTTTGCCCGTTTCAAAGGGGATTTGAGGCTATTAACACATTTTTAAAGGACAAATACAACAGAACTGAAAACAATTGACCTGATTTTAGAAAGGTAAGACCAAAATCGGTGGGGAGCAGTGGGAGGGCTGTCATATGAAGACCATGGGGTTTAAAGAAGCTATTGTAATTAAACAACCGTGAATCTTAGCTGAGGTTCCTGGTAGCTATAGTCAAAGGGGGACATTTTTTTAGACACCGTCTTAGTTTGTGTGTTTATTTTAATTCAAATAAGATCCAAATAGATGTAAGAAAAGTTTCAGAGGTTCATTCATATACAGTGTGACTCTAACTTATTCTTTTTAAGTAGCAAAACCTTATAGAATTGGTAGAAAATGTCCTGTTACACACAGCTATTCCAATAGCCTACACTATTTGTGGATTATTTTTAAGCTGATATAATCAATAGGCCCTACTAATCATCTAGGGGAAAGCTACCAGAAATTATCTAGGGGAAATCTGAACTACAAGCTTAGAGGTGGGGCACTGGTATAACATAGTGGTTATAGAACGAAAAATAAAATCTCACTGCATGGATCAAATCTCTCTTCTACACTACAAGCTGAGTGACTTGGAAAACTAATCGTTCTGTGTGTCAATTTCACATCTATAAAATGGAGATAATAATTGTAACATTCTCATGGGTTTTTGTGGCGAATAAGTTAGTTGGAGCTTATACAGTAGACTGCCCAATAATTAGTGCATATACAATACATGCAGTATTTGATATTAGTCAACAGCGTTGAATGGCTGACTGAGTTTGGAGAATTCTACTTATTCCTTTCTTCCTCCATTTTCCTCCTGCAAATTTGGTGTAGAAACAGGCTTGTCAATTGTCTGCATTGCAAAGATTATCACAAGTATAAAAGAATACATTATAAAACTTTAATATAAATATAAGAACTTAAGTCTAGTTTTATTTTTACATTTTAAAAATCCTATGTGGTATTTGTGTGTGTTTTGATGCAGTTTCTAGAGGGTAGTTTTATTTGGTTGTTGTTGTTTCTTTTTCAAATATTTGGGCAATATTTAATAAATAGTTAATATTTACAGAGTTTTTTAACTTCAGGGGGGAAAAAGATTGAGAATATATGCTAATGGAAATTACTTAGAGAAACCTGAGTAAATCTGGTAATTGTGTGCCATCTGTGGTAAGGAAATTAAATAGTGCACTTAAAGTGATTCAATAATTAAATATGTATTTATTAAATCATTTGTAATAGCTTTAGTATATGACCTCAGGACTCAAAGTCAACCGCATGGTGATTACCCTTGAAGCTTCATTGAAAAGAGAATTACAGAATCAGCTTTCTTTTCTTTAACTGCCCGAACATGTTTTACCTTGAAGCCACATTGTAAAAGAAACATTCCTGTCACTACTTTTGGACTCTACTTTAATCTCTGCAGTGTGACATAGGGAGGGAATTGCAGGGGGAGAAGCGAAATGTCATGAAAAGTTGACAATCAATAGAAACCGTAAAAAAATTACCAGTGGGGAGATGGCAGATAAGATATGAAGACAGCACAGCAGCTGGAGAGGAGAAAAGGTGCATTAGTGAAATTAATTATGAAAAAAAAAAAGATTCCAGTGAGGTGCTAACCATTTTCTGTGCACTATTAGGTTTTTTCAGGCTTTGAGATACATTCACTAGTTGCGCCCCGCCCCCCCTTTTTTTCCAGTGTATTACTTAGGGGAAAAAAATATTGAATTTTAGCTTTGGGGAAAGAATATAGAACACAAGTGATTAACTTAGGAGATGACATATTTCATAAAACATAGACTGACTTTAACTTGGTTAACTTGAATAATTTTCTTTTAAATGTCTCACAGATCACTCCCACATGTTTGTTTTATAAATCCACCAATTAACCATCTGTATGCATTTTCTTACTTTATGAGCTAGGTTTCCTGGGCAATATGGTAAAAATAAGACTACTACAAGATTTTCAAATGAATGATAGTGGTTCTTTCTCTTCCTGACTTTTTCTTGTTAATCTACAAGGCTTCTTCCTAAAGAATAATAACTGTAAAATATCCTTTGAAGATTCAATTTAACCTCTTTGCCCTATTTCCTAAAACAAAATGGACAATGTTTTATTATACTATTCTAACTCCTACACCCACAGGTTTTCGTGCCATTTTGTCTATTTATTTTTCCTCATTATTTTCTACAGTTTAGTAAAGTTTGCATTAAGGAAAAATCCTCAGAAAGTAATTTTAAGGAAAAAGTTTCCCAAAGGTAACATAGTTCTTATTTCTTCTATTTCCACTTCAGTTCTTAACTTCTTTTCACCACATTCTCAAATTTGAGTAATGTAATTTTAGATAAGTCCCTTCGCCATTACCTACCATGCCATACATTCCATTCCATCAAATAATATACTAAATCATTTTGCATCTATGACACAGTTCAATCTGGGTGCTTTAATAGACAAGATAAAGAAATATTTTGAAAATATTAACATGTAAGTGAGAGGCATTGAAAATGAATCTAGTTTTCTATAACATTGGTTCTATGCAATTAAAATATAAAATAATATTAACATTGAAATATTGTGTAATAGCTAATATAGATTAAAATGGCAAATCAGCTTTTTTCAAGTAATAAATTGTCAAACATACCACTTTTGCAGGATAACATTTATTTTAGGCCATTTGTTCCACTTGCTTCCTTCTTTTGGTGTTAGAAACCTCACTCCGAGTAGTGGAAATAGTAAAGCAGTTTTTTATAATGTCAATAGAGAAATATTGTTATTTTTGTTGAAGGTGAGTAACTTATTCATATGAAGATTAAAGGTGTACACACACACACAGACAAACACACACACATACACACACACATTACATATTTGTGTTAGTGTGAAGAAACCACAGAATATGCACTAGATCTTCCAGGAGTCACAGCAGAAACCACCAGCAATTATTATGAAGTTCGGACAACTTCTTATTGAGTAAAATTCCAGTCACTAAATTGAATATATTCTGATAATTAGATATTCACCACTAATTTCAAATTAATTATATTGTTGCCAGGATATAGTTTTCTGTATCTCCATATATTCACCATCTCTATCCCTGGTCTATACAGCAACTATGTATTGAAGCATTTTCAGAAAATGTGTTTTGGGCTGACTTCCCTAATAACTAGCCATAAGATTTTCTCTATGCTAAAATGAACCGCACTTTTAGTTTTGCCTGGAGTGTATTGCTGATAAAGATGGAGCTGAATAGTTGATATTCAGTGAGTGCTGAAGTAAAGTTGAATTTTCTAGTAAAACTACAGAAAGCAGTTTTAGGAGGTAAAACTGTTTTTTTCTTTTTTAATAGAGAGCCAAAGGTGAATATTTGGGGGAGCTTAGATAAAACTAGCTTTGCCACTTTTGAATTATATACTAGAAAGAAAGGGGGGTGGGGAAATGTATTGACTTCTGAACCACAGAGCTCCAACAGTTTCGTACGTCTGTAAAATTAAAAAATGCATTGTGGTATAAACCTCAAACTTGAAATATTGTCCTCCTTATTGTATTGAGAAAAATGTATTGAGAGCAAAAGCAATCCACATTCACATTTGTAAAGCTGTGAGGGTTTTGAAATTCATGCCTGGATGAGCACCATATAAACATTTTTCTTGACTTCTCAAACCAATATTTCTGTTATGGGACTATAATAAGTGTCAGGAACTTAAGGAAAATCAAAGGTTTAAATGTAAATAACATGTTTGTGCAAACCCCTTTTTGTTCAGGCCTAGTGGAGTTTTTCATTCATTTGCTTGTTTTTATATACCTTTACCTTTTTCTTCTTTATTTTTTAAAAGTTCAAATAGGTAAATTAAAGCAACATTTTACTTAATAATAACAGCGGGTCTAAATAAATTGGAAAATGTGAAGTCATGTGAGGTTCCTCAATAAGAATTAACTTGAACCAGATCTGATTATCTCTACTCTTTGATACCATGAGTTAGAAGTCAAAATTACATTTTTAGAGGTGCTCTAACTCAAATCATGTGCTTTTATATTCAAACATATTTATATTTCACCTAACATGAAAGCAATATTCTTAAGCATTCTGGAAGAAAATTTGACCATATGATAACTTGTCTAATTTCCAACTCTTGTCCCATGCTTTACATAGATGTAATAGTTTCAAAACAAGGCATCTAAGAGCATGTTTAATCAGATCTCTGCCTAGAGAAAATAATAACGAATACTCTGGCAAAAAGAATTTAATAATTCTGAACCTCATTTTTCTCATCTGTATTTAAATAAATAAAATGATTAGCATGATAATTCCTACCTTTGGAGCAATTTGGAGAGGTATTATGTGGACATTATAAAATAAATGTGAACGTCCTTCTTTTCCCCTGATAAACATGTTGAAATCTATTAATTCTCTATATCCAAATAGCTGACTTCTTTCTTCTCCTAGACCTATAGAGAAAATCAAGTCCATTCTCTTTTTGTGGGTTCTGATAATATATGTATATCATATCTCTCAGTTAACCATTGTAGTCAAAATAAGTTAAGGTAAATAGCACACGATAGGTTTCATTGACAAGGGCAACCATAAGGTCATGGTTTTGTAGCAGGTGTGGAATGTATTGATAGATTATTCATCAAATAAATCAAATACGAAGATAAAAATGCATTAAGCCATTTTATAGGAAGGTATTAAAGAACTGTGCTGCTCTAAGGAAGTGTATCCAATTGCTTTTTTATTCAGTATGTCAGCTGAAATATGGATACTTGGAACTTGGTCTTTTGTAAAATTTAACATGGATCATTCATTCTTAATATTTGGTTACTTTCCAAGCATGTAAGTGTCTGGTAAAGTATCTTGAATTACAAGCTAACAACTGATATTTTTAATAGAGTCTTAGGCTTTAAAACCATTTCTTTCCCTCCTTCTCTTCTTTCCTTCTTTTTTTCCTTCCACTCAATTAAGGCCCTTGCTAGTGTTTAGATACATTTTAAATCAGAAACTCTACAACAGACTGAAGTGGGAGGCATGAAATCATGACTATAGAGAAGACGAGGGGCATAAATGGGTAATTTTAAATTTTTTAAAAATGAAGAATTGGGTGCAGTTTAGTCAACTCTCAACATTATACTGATTAGCTCTCAAATAACTACCACATTTCATTTCAAAATTATAAATGTGATTTATTTACTTAAAATTAATATTTGAGACTATACTAGTTGAGGAAATTTCAAATCCCATGTGGAAAATGGAACATATTTTCAGTTTTTGAAAACAGTATCCCCACTATATAAGGCCTACTCTTCCAATGATAATGTCATTTAAATTGATAAGAAGGAAGTATTATTTTTATCATAACATCCTTGCCTTTTAGTTATATAAGCACTCCCTAAAAATGACCCATAATTTATTCAGGCATCAAGTGAATTGGCAATATTTCATTTATCACCAAACCATTTTATTGGAAACAGTTACAGTTTAAGCCACAAAGTTTTCCTTTGAAGTTGTGATAGGTGGATTAAACGCTGGAGAATGTAGTCTCTTCTCAGAAAAACTTTGTTATTTGTGATCTAGATCTACGTCTATAGATATAGCTACGTCTATCTATATAATCTATAACTATGTCGATATAAAATATGTATATAATGCTTTCTGGTAAAGGAGACTGTAATATACATAGAGGGATATTATGAATTATTTGTCACATAAATTCCATACATTTATTATATGTTTTATAATTACCAAGGGTATAAGATAAGGGAGGGCCCTATCTTGGAGAAAATGATTGAATGATTCTGGAATTTTATAATTTACATGTAAAATAAATGAGATTTTTTAAATGGCCCTGTCACATATAATTCTACTCTGTTACATTGGTATTCATGTTATTTATAACCTCTTGTAAGTGGAACAATTTTTTTTTTTTTCCTGCAGATTTTTCAGTTTAGGCTGCAATTTGCAAGTAATTACCTCAGGAATTTGGACTAATATTTGTACAGGAATAATATGGCAAAGAAAGCCCTATGAAGACTTCTGAAAAAAATGATATTTTAAATTATGCTATGGGGAATAGTAAGTTTGTTTTCGGTGTTAAAGTACATAATATAGTGTAAACTCATTTAAAATCCTTGTTGTCACAGAAATGTGCGTTGCTATAGAAAAGAGTAAAATTTATAGCAAAAATCTAGCCAGAGGGTGGAGATAAAACACAAACAAACAGGAAAAAAAAGCATAATTATAAAAATGCTTGAAATGCTACTATTAAAGAATAAAATACAGCCTCCTTTCAACTTTGAAATGTGCAATAAAGTATACCTGTGTTTTAGTTAATGTAGCATATATAACTGTTAGTGACTGAGAATGTCATGGAAAATATGAGTATTTCCTGTGGAAATGCTGTAAGACTGTGCATTTCCATCCATTATCCTATTTTTAGTGTACACCAGTTCAATGCAGAGCAACCATTTTTATAAGCTTGATTTTTAAAAATATCTGGTCGCAAAGACTGTTATTCTAAAATTGTTTACTAGAAGATCCCTAAACTTTACCTCCCCTCTTGTTGAAGTGTTTTGTAGTACTATTTCATACATATTTGTTTATTAACATAAAAAATAGAATCATTAAAAATGAGACATTTAACAATTATATATATTTGACTCATTCAGAAAATTATCTGAAATCACTTATGTGCCACTTCCTGAAAAGGCTTAAAGTATTTTCAAATCATTTGTTCCTGTAAGCAAATTATAAACAACTTGTATTATGCCTAGAGAGATTTTAGAGAGGAAGAAAGAAAAAATAATATTCAAAAGGCAAAGAAGAGAAATGGAAAGGAGAAGAGGGGAAGCAGATGAGATGTTGGATGGGAATAGAACAGAAAGGAAAGGAAAACATAAAAGCACATACGTGAGTTGAAGAATCACACATTTCTTTTGCAATTCCACATTAATTTTATCTTAACAAAAACAAGTTATGGACCAAACATTCGGTGAGAATACATTTTTTTCTGTCACTTTATAAGGAAATACAGAAAGCTGTAAAACCTGGGATGTGTAATGCATTCCTTGAAAAGATGGTAATATACTTTCCTAAAACGATATTACAGGAAAATTACCTGTTAGTAATTTTGGGATTTGGGATATCATTTAGTTTTCGGGTTAATGTTGCTCTAAAGAGGCCTCTGCGGCCCCTCATTCAGTTTGTATCCTGTCAGCCTATTTTAATTTCCTGCTCAGGATTTATCACTACCTGAAAAATATTTGTTCATTTATTAGTTTCTTATATGTGTGCCACTACTAGAATGTAAGCTAATGAGAGCAGAGAAATTGTCTGGCATGGTCTATTGAAGACAATATTTATTAACTGAATGAACAAAATACATAAATATATATTTATATATACTATGTATAATACACTATATATATAATACACAATATAATATATATATATATATATATATATATATACACTAAATTTGACCAAGTTCATTTCAGTGAGAATGCATTTTGCCATGTCATCAATGATTGTATCTCAGTACCATGTGTGCACTTGAATATACATTGATGGATGACTCTCCAGATGTGAAATGAGAACGTTCTTTCAGGTTTCATACCCATTCTTTTTCATAATGGCCACAGCTCCACTTTATGCCCTGTCTTCTTCTGCCAGAAAATCAGAACACATAAACTCAGCAAACTACTGGTTGCTTTATTGTGCAAACAAACACAATCTGGCTGTTCTGGATTCACATTTGTACTTTATGATGAAATAAATGCTAAGTTCATAACAATCAGATAATACAACCTTACAGAGGTGTACTGTGAATACCCAGGTGATGGTTTCCACTGTGTTTTATAAATTTTATTGACATAATAAGTGATGTGTCTGTCAGATGAAAACACATAATAAAAACATAAAATACTTTATCCATAACAATAAAAAATTATCCTGAAAATATGTATATGGTAACATATTTTTCAAGCATGACATGGAAAAAAAACTTGTGCCTCCTTTAAGGCCCACTACAAATTCCATTAATTTTTCTAAAATCTCACACTTCCAAGAATCTGTCTACCTCTCCACTCCCACATAAGTCTTATCCATGCCTGCATTATATCACTCAACACATTCTTTTCTAGAGAAGTAAAACTGTTAGTATATGGGCCTTTGATAAAACTAGTCCTCCCACCTTGTATTATCAATCTTTATAGGTAGTGGCAATATTTGTTTTAATTTTGTTCTTCTCAAACTAACTAGCATAATGCCTTATCCATAGTGGATATTTAGAAAAAGTTAATTGAATTATAGATCACCCGTGTATAAACAGATGCCAGTTAATACATAAAATGTCAAAATTGAACAAATATGTTTTAGAATCAAATGTATTAATTATGTTCATATATTCATTCATCCATCCATTTTCACAGGTTAATTTTGTGGTATGGGTACAGTTACCAAGATACATAGCTTCTGGCAACAGAAAAAGATGGGCCTGGAATGGTGGGTGTAATATAATCCATTATATTTTATGCAATTGAACTATTCAAGGCCAGCATTCCATCTAACAAATCCATCCAGTTATTACAAAAATGTAATGAAGTTGTTTTGAAATGCCCAAGGACATTAAAGTAACACCTATTAAAGGCCAATGTTCAGGTTTTCTTTACAGTTTCAAGTTAATGTGCAAAACGTGTTTAAATTCCCAGCAACCCCATGAAAATATTTACTTATATTTCTACAGTTGGTAATGCAATATGTACACATTCACAAATATTAGATTACAAAGTGATGTGGGTCTTTTTAACTATTTTATATCTAGAGAGAGCTTTGAGTAATAAACAGGTTTTAAAACATTTTGGGGGACTTTTTCGAACAACTTTTTCTGAAAATTTGCTCCTGGAATTTTTACAAACATATGATTCACTGTAAGAAATTGCAAAGTAACTGGAAAGACAGATTTTATGGGCAGACCACCGCTATTGACTTTATTAGGCAGGAAAGAAGAAAGAGCCATCATTTGAACCTGTGGGTCGACGATAGGTTATGCATAGGTCCGTTCCAGGGGTGCCATTTACATAGACGAAAATGGGAATGGCATCCTCAGAGTCGTGCAGTGCAGTGGCTTTGGGAGGGCGTGGGTAGCTCTTGTGAGTCACATTATAATAGGTGAGAGGGTTTGTTGAGGAAATTACTATTCTGTTGTCTCTTTGTACAAAATTAAAATTTAAAAGATACTTAGAACCAATATATAGGACTGTTTAGTTGAAAAAACTCTCACATGAACTACCTCAGTAGTGTCTCAAGGCAGACAGTTGAGTACAAGGTTTGTTTTGTGGTGTGTGGGGAGAAGGTGTGTGTGTGTGAACTGTATTCCTTTTGTTTACAATACTGATCTCTTCTGGACCATGTATGATTTTTAGCTTACTTAATGTGAGAGTACATTTAATTAAAGTGGTTAGAAATGTGGACATGTATAAGCGAGTAGAGCTGGTTGGATGAACATACTGTCAAAACTATGTAGAAAAGAGTAATTGTGTACCTACTTCTAGGCATGACATAGATCTTGTTATCTTCTAAAATTCTACTTTTAATTCTTTTAGATTATATTTAACATGAAAGATAATTGAAGTGACTAGTGAAAATTTGAATTAAGTGATAGTCATTATTTTTTAAATGATTTAAATTCATTCTGTGCATAGAATTATAAGGGCTCAATGTAATCTCAATGAGGGCAAGGACCTTGTTATTTGTGCTCATTCATTTATACATAGGTTCCCTCTATGTATGAGAACATATAAACAGTTTCCAGCACATACTGCAGAATGGGCACTCAGAATCACTAATTGCCTGAATGATGATATCCTGAATAGAAGAAAATCAGAAGCTTATGGTATAAAGATTCCATTAACGAATGAATTAACAAATGAATTTATTTAATAAAATTTCGCTTAACACATATACACACGTGTGTGTATATACACGGTCAGACAATTAAGTTTGCAAACTTTCCACTGTACACTTTACACTTGTACTTTCCACCATACATACAGTATATATATGTATGTTTATGTAGACAGCTAAATGATAGCTAGCTAGCTAGCTAGATAGACAGATAGATAAATAGATAGATAGCCTCAATAAGATATGGTGACAGATGTCTATGTAATATATCTCAACTGATACCCTAGTTAGAAATCTCACACATACATTAAATTTACATAAATGTTTTCATCAAAATGCAGCACTATACACACATACACACACCACCACCACCACCACCAGCACCACCAGCAGCACCAAACAACAATTGCACAACAAACAGTTCAGTTTATTTGATTAGTTGCTATAGTGAAAACATATAGAGAGGAGAAAATTAAAATCATACTTAGATCAAGGTGGGAACCAGTAAGGAATTCATTCTATGGTGTAGAATACTTTGATTACATCCTTGAGTATAGGTACAATGTTTATTAATCTATAAGAATCTTGTAGTGATGGCAATACAAAAATATAATTACTAATCCAAGAGACTATTTCTTATTAAAAATAAATACAATAAAGAAATTAAAAATAATTACAATAAATGCAATACCTTTGCCCCAAAACATTACAGCAATAAAACTTTCCATGTGCTCAAGTAACCTAAGGTCAATTTTAGCTTTGTTTTAATTTAGAAATTAGACAGTTTTAATTGTACTGAGATTTGTAACATCAAAACTTGAAACTTTATTTTTCAAACCTTTGGCATTTATGAATATTTGGAAATCTTAATTAACTTGGTGAAAGGCTGGAAAAGAAGATTATCAGCGTGTGATGATTGACAGTATAATGAAAATTCTGATATATTTAAACTGACTTAGGTTTCTTCGTATATCATCAGTTATCTCAGCATTATTTTTAGTTCAGCTGAATCAATAAAATGAAAATATTCACCAGTGGAATTTATGAAAGATTCTGATTAGCAAACAGAGGTCACTGAAACTCCACCAAATTATAACTGAACTAAATTTGTTCAAGACAACGTTCTTGATTCTGTTCAACATTTTCCCTCCCTTTCTACCAATGTTTCCCTAGTATCCTTCAACTATACCTTCCCTGTCATGCTGCTATCTCCATATCACAACACCATTCTAGCATTTTTCAATTCAGGACCTATATATGATGTCTAGCATTCTCTTTTCTTGTGTTAGTCATTTATAATCTCACAAATATAAGCAAAGTCTTGAAGTTGTGTCCATTGTATTCCACATCCCTATAAGATCGAGGTAGAGTTATCTAAATAGGTATATTTTGATACAATAAGGAATTTGAGCCCAAATTTGTAACCACCCAGGACCCTTAAGTGAGGTTCTAAATCCACTGAGAATGTATAGCATCTCAGATATACTATGCAAAATGAGTCATTTGTTTCCTTATGTATTTGTTTTTGCAACTTGTTTCTCCATGATTTCCTTATATTTCCTACCCAATTCATAAAGAGATTAGGGTATATTTTGAACCTAACATAACTGTTTCTTTTTAAACACATATAAAAGTGGCAATATGGTACAGCGAAATAACTGAATAATTCCAGTCTTGATTTTTCTCCTACATAGCCAACAAGGATGAACATATAGACACAGTATTTAGTGATGACAAAACTAAAGAGAAATAGGCACTTTAGTTGTATGTGGTGAGAATGTATATATCTGCACAGCCTTTAAATGAGATAGTTCAAAGATATGTATCACAGGTTATATGTATGACTGTTGACCCAATAATTCAGTTTGAGGAATTAATAAGAAGGAGATAAGTACCCAAAAGGTATATACATTGGTGTCCATTACACCACTGTGGGTAATTGTGGAAAAAAATAAGATAAAGGACAAACAACAGCATTGTTAACATTCATTATGATATGCTCCTAATATGAAATATACAACCTTAAAATGTGCTAGTATTGGATTTATTAACATAAGAAGAGGTTTTAAACAATTTAATAACCCATTATCACATTTTATTTATTTAGTCAGTAAAATTATTTGTTTAATTTTACTTTGTATGAAGCCATGTGTCCCATGCCAGAGGATAAAATGAGGAGCCCAGAGTGACAGGGCACCTACCTGTGTTGAGAGCAGTTAACTGGAGGGGACATCTGTTAGACACACACACACACACACACACACACACACACACACACACACATTGATGTAAAAGCGAACCTTTGGTAAGTGCTAGAAGAATAGTATGTGGTGTGCTGAGGTGGGAGCAGGAAGCTGTTGGTTCCAGTGAGAGGAAGAAAGATGATGGACAAGCAGCCAGAGAAAAGGCAAAATAAGAGAGTGGTGTGAGAAATTCAGGAGGGGCATTTTCCTTAATTTTCACAAAAGCACTCTCGGGGGAGTGGGATTTCTGGTAATTTTCACTTTTGAAAATACTTTTCAGTGTTAGTTGATGTTTCAAGTGAGCACATATATTTATAACCAGACATAAAGTTTTTCATCTTGAAAACAATCTGGCTAACAAAATGGAATAATAATGTATTATTAAAATCAGAGATAACTGCAGCTTGGTGGTAATTTAAAAAAAATAAATTTAAATGTATCTAAAGGTAAAAACTATATAAATAGACCATCAAAGTCCTGTGGATACTGTGTATCCCATAGACACAAAAATAACCAATTTCTATTCTACACTACAACATTGTAAATAGTGACCGAAAATCAGAAAAAAAAGTAGCATTCCTCAGAAGACCCAAATACATGTCAGAATGAATGAAGTCTCTTAATGAGGATCCTGTCATTCAGTGACTACGAAATATATAAAAATAGGAAATTTTATCCAAATTGTATGACTGTGTATGTCATACAAGGTGTATGACTGTGTGTGTGTGTGTGTGTGAGAGAGAGAGAGAGAGAGAGAGACAGAGAGACAGAGAGACAGAGATGAATAGTTTAGAGACATTGTTGGACATTGAAGTAACTTCTAAAGTGTTATGGGCAAATCTAGCTCCAGTTTATAGTTTAACAGTAAATTTGGGAGGCAGTGCAGTTGTTAAGACTTCTTAAACTCTCTCCAGCATCCAGGGCTATCTTTCAGAATAAAGAAAAAAGTTAAAGGACAGGGAAGTAATTCAGGAACTGTGTTCAGAAGAGGTGTAGAGTCAGAAGCTAAATTCTTGGCCTGCTGTAAAGTGGCACAAGCTGTAACACCCCAGCAGTCGTGGTTTAGTAAATTAACAGTAGGCTTCTGTCTGCTTTAATATAAATGCAATCCAGGCCCCGTTACAATCGTTCACAGCAACACTAACCATTTGTTTGAGTAATGCAGGGCTGTACATATCCCCACTGTGAAATCTATGTTTGACTAGGATTCACATTGATTTCTACCCACTGGTTGTGTGCAGAGATTCTCATCCAAATTGATTGTGTTTTTTTTTTTTTTCCCCCTCCTCTCTTCCTTTATTTTGCCTTCTCAATGGTAGGACTCAAAGAAGATAGTTGTGTTCTTTGGAACACGTTGTTTTTCTATGCTCCATGTCAAAATAAAATAACCCATTGGGAAAGTATTCTGAGGAATGTAGGGAACAACAAGTATTTCATGCATATTTAATCAGGATATATGATAAAACCACACATGGAAAAATAAAAAAAATATATATTTTTATGTAAATTTGGCAATTTTGTGTGACAAGTTAATGGGCATGATCAAGGGTCTCCAGCGGTACAAGGCCCAGAGAATTAGATGTCATTACCTCTAATTCGTTAAGACACTTTCAATTGATGTCCTAAGTGGGTTCATGCAGCCCCCAGGGAAATGCATAACTAACATATACTAGATCCATCACAGCTCAAACAAAAAGTCACAATTTCTTTCACTCCCTTTCAGACATGTTTGGGGGGAGTTATCTACAATCAAATTGGGCTAGTGAAAAAACAAACCCAATCAAATCAAAGGACTATATACCTTTGAAACAGTATTTCTGAAGTTTTAATGGTTAGCAGAGGCTAAATAGTTTAATAGACAGCCCCAGAATTTTAGTGATTTCACCTAATAGACATTGACTTTTTGCTTATATAATAATTGACTGATGATGTTCTGGTGTGGCTTTTCACTGGACTCAGAGACCCTGGCTCATTCCAGCTTGTAGTTCCAACCTCTCCCAAGAACTTGGGATCCTTTTAATTCCTCAAGAAGATTAAGAGAAGTAACACTCATACTTTTCTCTTCCCTCCTTTCCTCCTTTCTCTCTCTCTCTCTCTCTCTCTCTCTCTCTCTCTCTCTCTCTCTCTCTCTCTCTCTCTCTCCCTCCCCCCCCCAAATGGGTCAGTTCTAGAAATGGAACATATCTCTAGGCCCCACATCACATTAGCCAGACAGTCACATGACTATTTAATTTCAAGGGAGGTGGGGAAATATGGTCTAGACGGGAGCCCTGGAAGAATAAAAACAATTGTTCGGATGAGCATCAAACAATTGCTATTACAGGAGAATGTTCATTGAGAGAGTTATTTATTTTCTTTAGGAAATAAAGAAATATAAAACAAAACCAAAAATGCTCATCTTTGTAAAATATATCTTTAGTGGTTTTGAAATTATAAAATGTGCCGTGGATTAGGAACCTAACCTAACTTATTTTGTTTCATTGATGTTCTGAGGAGAACTATTTTCATATAAAGATGTGAAATATAGAGCACCTCCTTTGATTTACCTTGTATTAAGTCAGTGTTTAAATTGGAAAGACTCCTTGATAGTTAATAGTAATGAGTCTTCTGATTTTCTGTCGCAATAGACTGCTTACAGCGGATTGTATGCAGGTCCCTTTGGTAACTAATAATGTTTTTTTACAAATCTCATGTGCTCCACATGGAAAACAACTACTGGGTTTACTGAGAAAGGTATTCTTGGCACTGCAGAGACTTTGTGATTTTGCACAGTTGATGTCTGATTATTTTTAATGGTAGAGTAGGTAATGACTTTAAAAATTCAACTATAAGCTCTAAAATTCCTAGTGTTTAGTTTTATTGCACATGCTTTTGCTGACTGTATTATTAAATCTATTTAGGTAGATTAAGCAAAACATTTTCTTAAACATGGTGGGAAATAAGAATAATACATTAAGAATAATGCATGACTGGATTATTTTGTATGTTTCTTATGTGTTTATTTAATACAAACACACTCTTACTCTTGGAACAAGGGTAGACCAGTTATATATGTTTAAAGTGATTTTTAACCCAGATATTTAAACTGTAAATCAGATATATCAGCTTGAGGAGTAAGTGGAACTTTTAAAATCTCTCCCATTCTTAGGCTTAGTTTTCCCATAGAATATAATTTGCAAACATTTAATTTATCTTTATTTTGATAAATATTAGTCGTAACCTATTATGTGTAAACTGTCACTTTAGGCATTGAGAGAAATGCAGTTTTGAATCACATTTGGAAATTGCCTTTCAAAAAGCTTGCACATAGTAATAGAAATGATATCTAAGCCCCATAAGCCTCAGCTGAAGATGGATATGAGAAGTATGACTCGGAAAATGAAGCTGATTTATCAGTAGTTAAGAAGAAAGAAAAAGATGGGGACAATAATCTAACAACATTAGAGAAAACATACATAAGTTTGAGTTGAAAGGTAAACAGAAGTAAAATAATAAGGAATGTGACGCCAAATGTCTTTCGTTAAAACAAGAGACTTGAGTTCGTAACACAGAGCAAATGAGAAACAAAAACTGGAAAATGTTTACAACGGACATTGAAACAAGACTTAGGAAATGTTAGCAAGACACTTCTGGATTTAAAGAGGTGATGGGCTGGGCGGTATGATCAAGGCCTAATAGGAGAGAATGAATTGATTAAGCTGACGTGATTGGAAATAGAGTCTTTCACGCGCACATTCAGACTTGATTATTTGCATGGTTGCTGGTCCTGGTTTAAAATGCTCTGGGGGTTGTAAAAACAGACTGTGGAACTCAGATGAGGCTCCTGCCTATATTATATATTTCATTATCCCTATTCTTATTCTGACATCTAACCTTCCTTCTAAGAAAATTGGCAGGAAGAACAAGAGCTTTAGAGTCAGGCCAGGATCAAATTCTAGCTCTACCACAAATTAACAGTATAATTTTAACATTTTTTTTGACCTAATATTAGTCTTAAATAAAACTGAAGTGAATTCCTAATTTGCAGGCCTATTGTTAGGAGTAAGCAAAATAATATGTGTGTGTGCAGGTGAGGTCCTAAAACAATACAAGCACAGAGGAGATCTAGCGTAATTACGTATTCCCTGACACCTGAATGTCAGCTGGTCCTTCCTTCATTTAGTTTCTATTACAGAAGGTCGTATATGCAATGTGTAAGATATGCGTTACAGGATTTCCCTGCCTTCCATCATACTAAGAAAAGACTATGAATCCGAAACAAAGCTTCTAGAAGTCATGTTCATGATTTAGAAGGACTTGGCTATAGAAGAAATGCTCAGAGACATGTAAGAGAGAATTCAAAGCCCAGCAAGAACAATGTAATAGAAATCAAGGTCAGAGAAAATAATGAGGCATGGCTGAGAAGCACTGTCAGAGGCTTTGCAGACCTTGATGTCCCCTTGGATGGAAGCATGGATTGACGCTTGTCAGTAAGAAGAGCATTAAAACTTTGAAATGCTCATTTCTGCAGTATGGATGGGTCGTCATTTCATCGTAGAGAGTTCTATGTTTTATGAAAGATACATTCCAAAAAAGTACGATGGAGTAGAGAACAGTGGAAAATAATAGTTGAAGAGTATGCACTTTTGTTTTTGAAAACTGCATTAGTCACTAAATAAAATAAAAAATTTTATAAAAGTAAAAGTTTAAAATATTTTAAAATAAAAATAAAAAATAGTATTTTATTTTTTAAAAAATATTAAATATTAAAAGAAATTTCATATTTGAAAAAAGCTACAAGGTAGATATAATTTATATTTCACTTTCCTTTTCTCCCTACATCGGTTCAAAACTAAGATGATATTTACTAATATCTAAAAGATTATTGAAAAAAATCAGAGATGATTATGCAAAGCCTTTAATAAAGTGGCCATGTTTTAGAGAGCCTAATATGTTTATTACGCTCTCCTCAATAAATAATAGCTTTTATAATTATACCTGTTATTTTCATTTAAGAAATACAGAATCTGACTCTCAGGAGTATTTTATAATTCAAGATAATGACACAAATAAATACCCAGAGTCAGTACCAGGATCTAAACCTGTTTGAATGCAATATCTGTACTCTCTCCATCTTATCACATTTATTTTTCACCTCTCAGACTCTCTCAAAGCATTTAGTCTTTTAAACAATATACATTATAGCAATATTACCCAGAGAAAGAACATGTATTTTCACTTACTTAATAATTATTAAGTACAGTCTAGTAGGTATTTTGGCTTTGTGATGTTTTAAAATCTTAAGTTATATAATAAATGATTTTACTAAGAAATACAAATCCTATTTATGATGTTGGTAAAATGTTCTTTTTGGGGAGCAGCTTAATGAAATGCACAATTTTATGTCATTTTTCCCTCAAGAGGTATCCACGTAAAGGAAAAGGTTAACGTAAATTTCACAGAATTTCCAGAAAAATTACCTCATATATAGGACATGTTGCATTTAACATCTTGCATAGCATCTGCCCTTAATTTTCAGCTATGAAAAGCTAAATGAAATGGCTATTAGTGTACAAACAGCATTAGGAGAGTGACTTGTTTCTTAATGCAGTTCTAGTACGACTTGGAAGAAATCCCAACTCTGGCAAAGAGTGGAAGGATTTGGAGGAATTTTTGTTTGCTTGTCTTTCAGTTGAAATGTTGAAATCCCACTTAACCAGGATTCACAGTGTTGTCTTGTTCTTTAAGTACCAAGCAAATCTCAGAGATTGTTTTGAAGTGGATGATTTATTTCCTAATTATCAGGTGGTTAACAGATGAACAAAGGAAGAAATGTTTCCATTTGCCTATTATTTAATAGAAGGTTTCTCTGAAATTTCTCTAAACTTTCTAGTAGAAAGTTTCTCTATTCACTCACACTATTATATATACACACACACACACACACACACACACACACACACACACACACACACTAAGTTTTTTCCCAAATATGTCAAGGCCCAGTTTCTCCATTATTAAATAGATTCTAAGTCCAGTGAATTTTAATTAAGTTGCATTCTAGAACTTCAGTCTTTGCAAAGGTGAAACTTAATAATGGATTTCATGGCACCCCCTGAAATATGAATATTACAAAAGTTCTTTCTCTATGAAAATCTTTGTAGAAATGCTGGATGTTTTCAGAACATACATACCAATAAAGTAATGATGTTTAAGAAGTACGATACAAATATGCCCATACAACCACTTATGAGGTAGACATAGTTCTAGAATTTCACAGAATTATAGTTAGTATTATACAACAGGTACTTTACCAACTATTGTCATGTGACGTGTCTTAATGTTGTCATTATTGAGATTCCAAATAGCAATGAGATTTCCCTGACTTTAGTATACCAAAATGTTTGCTAGGGTTAGACAAGTTATCATAACTCATTTATCATCTTATATTGTGTCCCTTCATACCCAGTCATCTATGAGATTGTTCCTGACTTCTCGCCAACTTTTGAATTATATTTAAATTCTCTTTCTAAGTAGTTTTATTTTACTCAACTTTTGTACCACAATTTGTGCCTTTGACATATTTAAATTTAAACTTCTCATTTAGATGTGGATGTGAAGTAACAAGAATTCCTGAGGCTATGATCTGAAAGACAACAGCCAGGCTAGCAGCAAGAGAAGTTGAGATAACAACAGTGGGCACACCAAAATGAGCATGCTGTTAAGACACGTGTTCCTAGTTTTATGAACATATTATGGAGCTGACAGATGCTATGATAAATTTGTATAAAGACATTGTCTGCGGCATAATTTTTATGTATTCCCTTTAAAGCTGTAAGTGTGTGTGTCTGTGAGCAAATATGTATTAGCATACGTGCCGTTCCTCCTGCCTCGTGTTCTTTCTTTGGGATACAACATTCTGCCACCTTGGCATCCCACAGAATTCAAACATTTCCACACATCACTGATATTTGTAACACCTCTTATTTTTGTCATAAAAATATGTTGCATTATTTTAGCTTCCCTTTGGAAAAAAAAGTTAACACACACACACACACACACACACACACACACACACACACACACACACACACACACACACACACCAGAAACACACACCCCTGTGGATTTGTGCTCTTAGTTCTGGCCTAATGTTGCCTGTCTACAATATTAAAGAAATAAAATCAGTGATGTCACAGAGCTAATTGATTCAGGTTGATTCATGATTTAGTTAATAATGAAAGTAATCTGCTTGATAGTCTTCTCCAAAAGGCTTCAAATTATTGCATTTTAAAGAAAGGTAAAAGGAAGCAACTAACATCTATTTCTAATTTTTTTATATGCTAATCTAATGCAATTAGTGTACTAGAATCCTCTTTCTGAGTCCCACAGAACATTCATGATTTGCCATAAGGAAACCCAGACCCAGCTTTGCTGACTGTTAAGATAAATTTATCTTCCCCAGACTCAACTCTTAGTGCCTCTCTGCTAAGTCTTGATGAAGCAGCTAAATTAATCCCCCCAAAGGACTCTAAATTACCAGCTGAGCTTCCTTGGAACCTTCTTACAAACAGGCACTATGTTCTGTGTGAAGAAAATTTCACATCACGTTTGATCAAACACCTTGGTTGTCTGAGTGTTGATAGAGTATCCTATACTATTCTTTACCATATTCTACATTACCAGTATTATTTTTTAAATTCTGAAAAAAATCCCCTAGAATTACATATCTGTGTATGTATGTGTATATAGTGTTCATTGACATACTTGTATACATAATATTCACATATGTATTCATATATATATATATAAATCTTTAATAAAATAGTATATTTGGTTACTACAATGTATTATTAAGGGAAGCGTGGCTCTGATTATAGGATCCATTAAAACTACCGTACGTAACATTTTACAAGGTGAGCAAATCCCCTTTGTATCAATCCTACTTATTCTTACTTATTCTTTCCTAGTATTTTATCAACTTCATTCAATTTAACTGGAGCAATGTTTGAATTGCCCGTGCAAATTAAATTCGGTATAACAACTCTTTTTGAATTTAGATGACTGATAATACCATGATTATTTTAAGCCTTTTGTAACTTTTAGTTTTAATTATTTTTTTCTGATAAAATATAGGAGAAATACTCTAGAAAGTATTCTTAGTCCAGCCAAATTATTTATTTTGTATGATACTGACTTTGAGTGGCTTAACATACTGTCCACTAGCGTGGTTTATTCCACTGGGATACATAAAAAATTGGTATGCTGTGCAGTGTTATGCCTAAGTGAAAGTGTTTAAGTATCATCTTTAAACTCCCTGTTTCATTCTTATTTCCATGCGTATACGGTATACTGCACGCAAATTTAATTATTTAAATGAGAAAATCTCCTTTAAAACAGAAGAAAGGATGATAAATATTTCACTTCAAAATTACCCAAAATTCAGAATTAATATTAAAGTTATTTAACTAGATGTTTTAATTTTAGCCTTCCTTAAACTACAGTTCTGCATCATAGATAACACATGAGCTGAATAACATTGAGAAATGTGCTAATCTTGCAAAAATAAACCAAAGCAGTTTATTATAGAATAATCTGAACATTTGGGAAGTATAATGGATATGGGAAAAAAATAGAAAAAAATCCTATGTCACAAAACATAACTACCCTAATGATCGCATGCAACCCCAATCTGGCTCCAGGGCTTTGATTTATTTTGATAATGGACTATGCCCAGAACAGCTAATAATGCAAGTCTATAAAAATGTTGTAATGTGGTCCAGGTGGCAATAATTTTCATAGATGATTACAAAATTTTATCTCCTACTCCCTGAAACATAGCAAATATAATATATATCTTCGATTTTGAAGGCTTGGTTCCTTCGTTAATAATCATTGGTATGGTTTTGTGACCAGGACAAAATAACCCAAATTAAGAGCAAGACAACTCTATTTTTTTTGTGTGGAGTTGCTATACCTATCTTAATGCACTATTAACTAATCATAAAATAAAAATAATAGTCTTCTTCTGAAGATTGTTCATCTCAAATATGCAAACAGGCTCAGAAATGTCCTAGGTATCCAGACATCTAGAGTAGGTCTCCGCAGATCAGAGCTTATGGAATCTGGAGCAAGGTCCTTTGTTGAGGGTGGATCCTATGGATGGTGATCCTGTGGTGGAGAGTGAACACGTGGTATAGCTGAGGGTCTAGCCGGGATGTTACTCCAGCATTATAGGGGGACTATAGCAACGGTCCCCCTATGGGTGACCTAATGGGTGTGGGGAAAAAAGTTAACACATACACACCACACACACACACACACACACACACACACACACACACACAGAAACACACACCCCTGTGGATTTGTGCTCTTAGATCTTGGCCTAATGTTGCCTGTCTACAATATTAAAGAAATAAAATCAGTGATGTCACTAGCAAGCATTTGCTCCTCTCTAGCAAGGAAGTTTATGCAGAACTTCGAATACGGACATATTTGCATTTGTACATTAGATCTAACACTCTTAATTTATATTATATCCCAAATGAAATGGTGCAGACTTCCAGTCACTATAACGCTGGGATGATGAACTTGGACAAAATTTGGAAACCTCATAGAGGCAGACTGACGTCATAATGAAGGTCTGATGTCAAATAACAGGGCCCTAAGCAATGGGCTGGAGTTCAAGCATAAGAACTTAGTCCCTAAGGGTCATACTTTAGTCTAAGTGGACCCTGGTTTCCTCATAGTTTCAAAGAATGAGAAAAAGTAGCTAAGACTAATGCAAAAATAGTTGTTTTAAAAAAACAAAAGACCTATTACAGAGGAGGCTAGGTCTTGAAAAAATGTCCAATTTTCTAATCATGAAGAAATCAGCTCCCTAAAGAACCCAATGCTGAGCTGCAAACTGAATTCAGTACCTCTGAGTGTGAAAGAGGGGATAAGCTGAATCTGGGTTGGGAGTGTGTGTGCTGGGGTGTTTAGTGGCAAAATTGTCCATAGTATTCACTTATCCTAGAAGTCCTAGCCTTGTTACATCATGTCAGATATTCTTTACTGTATCCTCAGATTCCTTTGTCTTCCTTAGGCCACACCCTGGAGCTATGGAACCCAGGAGAACTCATCCTTCACATGTGTCAAATTCAGTAGAGGGAGGGGGGCTGATAGCATCACTCTGCCAGTCTACCTCATTTGTTAAAAGATCTGCCTGACCACTCATTTTCCACTGGATTCAAAAATTCATTCATTCTCTTTGTCTTCCCTTTTAGACTTTAGTTCAGCAATTTAGTTCTAAAATGTTATGCTTCCTCACAAATAATAGAGTTATACATGTAGTTATTTACTACTTATAATGACCCAAAGTTTTGCATTTAAGAATTCTATGCAAACACTAACCAGTCTAACTACACACTTAGTGGGGAAAAAGAGAGAAAGACAGAAAGAAGTTGACATTCATTATTCAAATTGTTTATCTTCAGTCTGAGAGCTAAGTTACATTTTTTATTCATATATATCTCTATATATATATACACATATATGCTATATATGTACAACATATTTTATATTATATACAATATATGTGTTATATATTATATACAATATTTATATATTATATATATAATATAATATTATATATTGTATATAATATATATTACACACACACAGAGGGTGTCAAAAATGTGCATATATTTAAAAAAGGAAAACGCTATTAAAATTGTAATGCTCAATATATGCTGATAATAAAAGATGAATACAAGTCATGTTTGACTTCTGCAATTACAAGAGATGCTCAAACTGGTTGCCATCAGTGTCCAGACACTTCCCATTACCACGAACTCCTGCTTGAACAACGTTGACCATCTCTTAAAATGTGTATACATTTTTTTTGTCACCCCTGGTATATATATATATAATCATGAGCAGCATCATTTCATCTTATTTTAAATTGTTGGTGCTTAGAAAAGAACAACTACAAAAAAAAAAAGACTGAAAATTTTAATGAATTCCAATTAGTATGGCTTAGCAGCAGTAATTGTAAAGCTAATTTGTTTAGTAATGAACTTTATCTGTAGAGAGAAAAGACAACAAGACCATTACTGAATTCAGCTGCAATGTCTTACTCTCCAGTTTTAAACCAAAAAAAAAAAAAAAAAAGTAATAGAACTTATAGAACTTGCTTATACCATTTTTGAGATTGGTTAGTGATAATCATGTTTTGCTTTTTCAAAATCTATACTACATGCAGTAATGTAGATGCTAAGAACACGATGACAATAATACTATTCAATGTTCAATAACAAATAGTCAACCACTTTCTGAGCAAATTAGAGGTATAGGGCCTTATCACAATAATGAATGATCCCAGTGTTGAACCAGATTTTCATGATATAGATAAGATTTGAACACAAATACTTGCAATGTAGGGAATAATGGTGTTGTTCGAATATGAGGGGATGGACAGTGTATATTTGGTCTCTGTCTGGAAGGAAAAAGATGGTTAAGATGTTACCAAGTAAGTGTGACGGAATTAAACAGTGATTCTTAGCTGTTTTGGGGACAATTTTGACCATCATTTTCCTCTCCCTTATGAAATATTTAGCAATATATGGAGACATTTTTGTTTGGCGTAACTGGGAGAATGAAACTGGCACTTCGAAGTAGAAATCAAGGATGCTGATAAGCATCGTATAATACACAAGACCCACAAAATGATTCCCAAGTAGGTAGGCTAAGAAGCAGCTAGAAGCATGTAGTGAAGAGAACATATTCATTTTGCTGTTTCTTCATAATGTATTTTAACTGGATGAATAAAATCATATTTTTAAAATAACTAGAAATAGTTCTCTCTAAAGATGTAAATTTTTGTAGAGAGAAGGTGCAACTCTAATCTTAGCATGAGTAAGGAAAACAAAACCCATCTCTTTGGAATTAGAACTATCAGAGAAGAAGAAACTTTGCCAGTGGACAGTGAACAACAAAAAGTTGAATATAAGTCAAAAAACTAAAGGGTAAAGAGTTAAGAGAGTAGACACCAGACGTCCAAAGGTCATGTTGGTTCCATGGGTGATAAGATGGTTTCTGCCACCTTGTCTAAATGGATATAACTCTGAGACACTCAGCCCTCTGAATAGTTAGTATCATTCTTAGATGTATATAGAGAATCTAGAGGAGATGGAAAAATAGCAACATTTCTCAGATTTAGACTCAAAATGGGGAGACTCTATTATATGTAGTAGTCTTTTACTTGATGTAAGTTGATTTCCTGTGTATTTTACTGAATACATGCTAAGTTTTCTGCTCTATGCTAACACTGATATGAAATGTTAACTACATTCAGACCTTGTGTCAGAAATCTAATCACACTTTCCTGAATCTGTCCCAATAATCATTGGTGGCAATTTAGCCCTATTCAGCCAAGAGGGATGGGCATAATCTAAGAAGTCTCTCTGGGACTGGCCTCAATCCACAGAAAGTGATGTGAAAATGACATTCCATTCCTTCTTTGAGGGTCATTTTCTCATCCTTCTGCTTTCCCAAGTATGAAAGCAGAAATGCACAGAGCTAGATCATTGTGTCATCTCCAGACGTAGCTCCTCCATGTCTGCTTCATGCCTTGTGTTTTTATCTCTAAGAAAAGATGTGTTACGTTGCTCACTCTTTGCAAACAATACTCACATTGTAGTTTTATAGGTTTCAAGTTATATGTAAGCTGAAAACACAACTGAAATTAGTTTGAAAATGAGTACAAAAGTACAAAGGAAATATGTTATCAATATCACTATGAAAATGGGAATGGTAATTAGAATAAAGAGAAAACAAAGCCTGCCACAAGAAAGAATGATCCAGCAGCGCAAGCTGTCAATAGTGCCAAACTTGAGAAACCCCTGGAATAACGAACATTCCAGGTAGAAGGAAGAGTACTCACAAAAACAAGGCTTGGGGCCTTTGGGAAATTTCAAATGGCATAGTTTGCATGAGGTCTCGATTTTGTGAAGGAGTATAAAGTAAGCTAAGGCTGGGAAGACAATTTACAATAATCTTCAATGCGAGATTAAAGCATTTAAATGTCTTGGTGGTTGGCCTTCCCTATACCACCTGCTAAAAACGTTTCACATTTGATATAATAGAATGTAAAAAATATCTTTCATTTGTCAAACAATGTTATTTCAAATATTCAATAGGCTTCATTCTTTTCAAATAGTTTTTCCCTACATAGTGTAAAGAATGAACAGGGCATCTGCAACATAGTCAAATATGTCTTTGGAAAAATGTTCTTATGATGTGCCAGTTTCCTTCAAACTTATTTATTTATTTTAAAAGAAAAGATTATTTCCTCAGATAAGTGCTAGAATTCTAACTTAAGCCTTTCATGATTCTGGCATGATTTTCTCTATTAAATAATTATTTTTATGGCATTTTCATAATTATTTTAATTACACGTAAGTAGTGTGTAATATCTGTACAGAGCTAACTAGTTTCGTTGCTTGACCTCAGAAAGAATGAAGATAAAATGTATAGTTACTTATTTCATTTCAATTAACTTTTTAAAAAGCTTTGCTATACATGCCTTAGTACAATTATTTGTTTATAATTATCTGCATGTGTCATGATAAACTCTTAAGATCAGAGAAACTTTTTATCAGATGATACACCCTTCTTAAAAGTTTTGTTCTCTAATTATAGAATTATGCGTGTGTATATTATACATAATATCATTTCTAGAGAGTTCTCATATGGTACATATTCCCTTTTAAAAACCAACGTATCTTTTATAAACATATAAATATAATCAAATTTAGGAATTAATACATGTCATTTTGAACATTTGATCTTCACACATAATGTCAAATCAAAATTATTTTAAAATTCAAATGCAAATGTGAAACAATCCACTTTTTATGTAAGCTTGAAAGATTTGAATTTTGCCATAAAATGTTTTATCTTACAATCTATTTCATGGACAATAATAAGTAACATATAGGTTTTATGTGACAACTGTTTCACTATGATTGGGGAATCTTTACTCAGATAATAAAAGTAGTATTTGAACACATTTAAAAAAAATAGAAATTTAGCAAAATGTATGTAGGGTGGGGAGAAGCATTAGAGAGGTTTATTTTTTGCTGTAGAATTTGCCTCTAGATGCTAACTCCAATTACATCATGTTATGCAACTGGATTCTACATCTGCTTCAAAAACTCAATTCAAAATATTAAAATAAACTTTCCACAGTTCTTTTTTTTTTTGATTCAGACATTGCTTCTTACTTACATACTCAGTTTAATAATCACAGGAATTAAATTCTGCCTTTTTACAATTTTTCCATCCAATCTTTTGTTCTCACTTCCTTTGCTTCCTAAAGCTCTCACTTCCTCATTCATATTCACGCTCATCTCCAGTTGCTAGCGTTTCTGTAGCTCCTTTTCTCTTATATTAAAACTGGTCAGGATTTTTTCCATCCAGAAAAAAAACCCAATTCAACTATCTTGCCCTGAAAGTTCTCACCCTGATCAATTTCTGCTTCCTCAAACTCTGACTTTTAAGTTTCTGTTCTATTACTTCAGTTGGGTTTTCAAGTTTCCCCCTATAAGCTTGTTGAATGAAATTGCAGTTTTTTGCCTATGGTATCTTTAGAGTTTAAGGAAATATTTCTTTAATTTTCACCAGTTGTCTCATTTATCATTATGCTTCATTGCCTTCCCTTTCTCTTCATATTCCTTCCCCTTTATACCAAATTGGACCTGGGTTTCAAAGTCACTATATGAAAATGCTTCTCTTCACAAAAAATGTACCCCCTCTCATGTAAAACCTCAGGAACTAAGTAGTTATTTTATTTAAAAAGGACACAATTGATCATTTTAATAATATATTTTAACAATAATTATGATATAAATAACCATTGTGTGCATTAAAATATGTAGGTATTTAATTTTATCTTTTGATTGTAAATAGTCACATGAGTTAATTAATGATGCCTATTTTAAGAATATATTTTTAGAATGAGGGCCATTGGAGCCTAACTTCTCAGTGTCTTTTCAAAAATTCAGATAAACATGTGAATTGAGAAACTGTCAATATCTAGGTCTCATTTACCTACTGGTAATGCTATTCCAGAACACTTTTATGGTTGTAAAAATCTATCGTCATTTCCCTGCCCATTGCTTCCACATTCATTCTGTAATCTTGCCATCTGTTTCACTGCAATGGCAGCCCCAGAGGGCAGGGAGCTATCTTATCTGTGCAGTGCCTTATGTAAGTGTGGATTCTCTGTCAGCATTTAAAAAATAATACAACTTCAAATAGGCTTGATTTAAGCCTCCCTAGTCAGCAGTTAGTCTTGATGACATGAATCACTCTTTCAAGTGGTAATTTGCACCTGTTACCTTCATCCACAGGTTGGAAAACACACCTTAATTAATTACACCCTTGCAATGTGGGAGATTGTATCCTCAATTCTGAGACAAGGAGACTAGGGCATAGAGAATCAACAGCTTTTCTGATATTTCAAAGCAGATATTTCAAGAAGAAAATTAGAATTCAGGTCACTTTTCGTAGAGTGATCGATGAGGCTCTTTAGGAATCTGTGTCTTTTGTGGCAGAAAACATGGTGATGGCATCCCTTCCAGTAAGAGATGTACTTGTCCTTAGCTTATTCTGTAGCATCAATTCAATATGACCTCAGAGAACATCTATGCTTCTTAATAGCACTTTTCCTCTCCTCTTTGGCAGTGGCTGATGTCATCCACAGAACCGAAGAGCAGGTGGCATGCAAATTACAATTAGGTGAACATAGCATTAGAATATAATTCCCCAAATGGTGATGCTGCCATGCAATTAAGCTGCAACTTAGGGACGAGTATCTGACATCAGATAATCATTTAATAAAGGAAAATGGGAGGCAGTTTATTATTTTAAAATGCATGTTCTTTAAAGTTCTTTCAGAATGAGGAAGGATTTTCTTGACAAACAAATGATCTTAAAATGTGTGTGTGTAATTATGTTTTGCACAGTTAGTAAAATGTTTATGATAGTGATAAGTGTTTCTTTGGTGTACGTCATTAGATGTTCATAAAAATGATAAATGGACTTTCACCTTTGATTTTTCACTGTCAGAGAAAATGTTGTCTGGATTCATATGCTTTTTGTTCCTTGAAGTTGAACAAAACCTTGGGAAGTGCTAAGATAGAAACTTTATAAGGTATTATAAATGTCTTTTGCATCAATATGTGCAGTGTGTCTTTATTATTTTAATTAATATATTAATAATAGCTTAACTAGTATTTTGCTTGGTATTATTTGTTGTTTTTCACTGAAAGTAGAAATTAAGAAATTATAGTTCTTGAAGTATAGCAATAACAGATTCCATTTCCAAAAGACACAGAAAGCAAGATTACACACACACACACACACACACACACACACACACACATGAGTTTCTATACAGTAGATATTAAAATCTTATTGTAATTATTACTTATATTACTCATTATAAACCGATACATTCATTTAAATACGCTATTAGAATCATAAAGTAAGAGGTGAAAACAAATATAATTTCTTCCTCAGTGGTAAGAAGCTTAAATATAAGCAAAATAAATACAAAGCTGACTGAGGGAGTATTTGAGATGGAGTAAGAAATGATATAGATAAGAAATAGTGTTTATTGATACCTTATTTTTCTTTATAATTTAAAATATATGGTATGCATCTCCAAAAATCATATTACTTTATGTTTTCCATTTAGGAATGAATGTAAATGTCACCATACTTTATATAGTCTTCTGTGACTTGATTTATTGACCAGAAATTTTGTTTGTGAGATTAATGCATGTTGATGTAAGTAGCTGTGATTTCACTGATTTTTAATTGTTTATAGCATATTATTAAAAGCCTATATGAGTTTACTTTTTGATTCCTCTTTTGATATACATTCAATCATTTCTAGTTTTTTGCTATAACTAACAGTGCTCCTATGTATACTCTGTAGTATTTTAAAACCCTAGCTCTACGACAAATCTGTTGTTAAACCTGGGATAAGTTACTTAATTTCTCTGAGTTGAAGGCTCCTTGTAGTATAGGAATGATCATAGTAACTTACTAAATACAGTGTTTGCAAAGAGAAAATATTAGATAATACATACAGAGTAGTTAGAACAGCACATGCCCATAAGTACAAAACAAATATTATCTATCATTATATTATTTAGATAGTTTACCCCATTATAATATTTTACCCCAAAGCAGTGAAACCATTTCTATGTGGATCAATGACCCTGAAGATTAGAAGATACTGGCTTTTTTACTCAATATGTTTTGAAACACCAAAATCATAGATTCAATTAAGCATTTGTCTTTAGTATTGTAGAGTTCACTGTACTTTCATGAAAGTGTGGGGACATTTCAGTGTTCATTTTTCCACCATTAGATGTGAGAATGAGAGTCTTTGAAGGCTGAAAGCCAACTGAAGGCTCTTCCTCCTCAAGAAGAGGACACATGTCTTGAAGTAGGATGGTCTGTTGTCCATAGTTTATAGTTTTGATGTCTCTTTTCTACAGACCCAAATCTAACTCCTACTACTCTCCTGACCCTTATTCTTATCTCTGGAGCAATGTAAAAGAATTCTTTGACTGTACAAATTCTAACTTTGTTAGAAAAACAATTAAAATACTTATTTTTTTCTAATTGTTATGTTGGGTGGCGTATGTGTGAAGAAAACAATCAGCCACATTTCCTCTTCAGCTGAGAGTAAATTAGAAGCACCAGTCAGATTATTATTATATATATATATATATATATATATATATATATATATATATATATATATATATATATATCCTCAAAGCAGGATAGGTAAATTGCAATAACATCAAGCCAACAGAATTGCTGGGGATTACAGACGAAGGTTGTGCTCACTTAACCTGGACTCTGACCTCAGTTTAAAAATCATTGGGTTAGATATAAGCAGAGCTTCCAAAAGGGGTTCTAGGATTGTATGGTGTTGCCTTCTGTGTCAGGGGATCAAATGCCTTGGCCTGAATGTGTGTTTCTTAAGTAAATAAGCTTCATTGAGATATAATTTTCACAATGCAATGAAATGCACAGATTTTTTTCTCAGAGTATATTTCAGTGAGTTTTGACAAATATGTACACCCATATACTCACCACCCCAATCAAGATAGAGAGTGTTTTCCTCAGATAATGTTTCCTTGTGTGTCTGTAGTCTCCCCTCATCCCTTCCCAGAGCTCCCTGACCCACCTTGGCAATCACTTCTGTGATTTTTATTACTGTCTATCAGTTGTACCTGTGCTAGAACTTCATGTAAATGGAAGCGTGCTAATGTAAACTTTTGTGTCTTTTTATGTTTCAACAAATTATGACATTTGTAAAAGGAGAGAATGCTTTTTCATTGGCTTGTGCTATAAAATTCACTTAAAATTTGTACATATACACTGATTGAAATCATAAATCATTTTAGTGCAAATCACTTTATTAATAGTATATTGAGTTAGTTGAAGTAAATTATAAAATGCTTCACCTGAATGCATAATGTATATCCATCATTAATCAGAAACTGGAAAGATTTCTTGAGTTTAGGTTAGAGTTGGCCAAACCAAGACGAGGCAAAAATTTAGTCATCCCTCAATTCATTAGGTAGGTCTTTACTCATCGCATGCTAAAGCAGCCTCATCATTTAGTAATGTTCTTATAATCTGGATCATTTGAGCTAAACATACTGTTATTAAAGGCCAAAGTTGCCCAGATTAATGGCCTCTTGTATATATATATATATATATTTTTTTTTTTTTCGGTTTGGACACAAAAAGTCAAAATTAGAAAAACGAAATCATATGCCACTTAGTTATGAAATGTTTTCCCCTGAGTCATCATTCAAATGATATGTGTGATGAGAAAATACCTGGAGCAGAAAAGCACATGGGGATACAGAGCCCAGGAGAGGGGCTGAAAAATTTTATCAACTTTCTGAGGAAAATTCAAGGAATTTTTGATAGTATTGACTTCCCTTTAACAGGACTTGCACCAAAATATTTCTCTTTAAACTTTGAAAAGTCTATAATACTAAACCAATTTACAACAAGAACTCTGTAGGGATTTTGTTTTGTGTATGCTCATCCATTTACGTGACTCTTAGGATGAAATTCTACAATTAAGTGCTGTTTCAAAGAGGGTACAGTATACATTTTTTTCTGAAATGTGTTTCTTCACAAGAGAATTACCTAGTGTGTATGATACGATCTACCTACTGTTAGAATTGTTTGCTTGGTTATTCTTCTGGGGATGCTTTATGCATGATGAAAATGTTCTCATAGATTGCTGGCTTAATATTCAGATATGAGTACTTTCTTTTTCTTCACCTCACCTTCTTCTACTCCGTACATTTTAAAGAGCAAGATCCTGGTTTCACATGTTGAAATCCAGTCACTGCTAATTATCATGGCTGCAGTTTCCAACCTCACAAAGGAAAATTAAATCATGGACTCTTGAGGGCTGGAAACCTTGCACAGTTCTAGAAAAGAATCCTGAAGGAGCACAACACAGCAGGCAAGTTGAAGTTTAGTGGGGCCTTTTCATGAAGCAGTCCTGTGAATAAAAGCATTGCCCCAAGCACACCAGTGCTTCCTTTGGCATTCCTTTGCTAATTACTCACATTTTCATTACGACAGGGCGGTTTCCCCTCCAATAAGCTGTTCCAATGTGCTTACGTAGCTTTTTAGCCCAATCAACATGCTTCCTTATGTTGAAGATATAGAAATGCCACTGAATGATTTGAGTTATTTCTAAAGAAAGTAATTCTGCTTTATAGAAGCATATTGTAATATTTCTAAGGAATAAATAAACGCGACATAAGTAGTATAAAACAAACCAAGGGTTAAAAAAATGCTTTCTGTTCAGAGAATTGAGTATATAATTTCCTTCCAGAGACTCATGAGCAACAGGGGACAAATGGTAGCGATGGGAGTAGGAAAGTTAATCAGAAAGGTAATCATGTGAATCCAGGCGGCATTCCCTCTGCAACTAGATACTAGTGTTTCTGATCGACAGAGTGTTCATCGAGTTAGGGCACTAAGGCTTCCATCAGCTGAGTGTGCAGCCTGGCTCAGTAATGTGGAAATGCAAAGCAGTCAGTCACTCAGTATCATTTGAATATGTACAAGTTGTTAAAAGCGTGATTTTAATTTATATGTTTGTTTGTTATTTGAGTGATTATTATTTTCTTTCTTCTTCCTTTTTTTTTTTTTTTTCTGGTAAGATCGAAGGATAGCAAAAGCTAAGCTATGTAGCTACCCTAGTAATCATCAAAATATTAGAGTATCAGCAGTGAGTCAGATATTCTTGTTGCTAAGACTTTTTTCCCCACAGAGGTATCTCATTTCCTTTTGATCTTTGCATGTTGCCACCGTGATTGTTAATTACATTGACATGGTGAATATTTGACATTTTTGGTGAATAGTGTTGTGGTAATTCATCAAATTAATTATTCATAGGTTTCTGTTTAGGTATATACATACAGAATACATATTATAATATATACATGTATTTATGTATTTATGTGTGTATGAATTTATGAATAGTTTATGCTTCAAGTAAAGAGAATCTCCTAGCTTATTCTCTTTGGAGTTTATGCTGAGCTTTGAGGAAAGATCCTATATGAATGTTGACCTCAAGGATTTTACTCCTTTGTGGGAGAGAACTACACAAAAACAAATGTGATATTCAAAAAGCGTAATAACTACCATAAAAAATATGGATAAATTTCAGTGATAGATAACAGAAGAAAGACATTGCTTTCAGAAAAATAATGCACATAAAGAACTTAGTGTCAAATGCCTGGCTTACAGTAGTCTGAGTTGCTTGTGTTATCTTTATGTGAGGGGATTAAACAGATTTTCATAGAGTAAATGGCATTCACCTACAGAAGAAAAAAATATACAATTTGGATATATGAACATTGAGAAAGGGCAGGAATAGCTTAGAAAGATGAATAAAGGTGAAAAAAAACCACTTAATCTGTGTCAACTAATATTACAATTGAATGATCATAGGGCACAGAAAATATTAGGAAGGTAAAATGGGGCCAGATTACACAAGGTCTTCTATAATTTAGAGGAAGTTACATATGAGAAAAATAGTAAAGAAAACGAATGTACAATATATGATAGCTAATTTGATGAGAAGGCAAATTAAAGGGAGGGTTCCAAGAAAATTATTGGTGATTCAATAGACATTAACACATTTAGAGAACAGAAAACATAGAGAATTGACTTATGGAGGTATTTGATGTGTTTAATTTCTGACATAATGTTTGAAGTAGTTAAAATATTTTAAACATAGGAAGATGACCAGGAATATAGGGAAAGGAGGGAGAAAAAAGAATTAAAATGTAAGACAAAGATAAATTTAGAAATATAGGTACACAAACCATCCTCATGGACGTGAATTTAAATCCACGGAATTTCTGAAACAATTATAGAGATGAACGAAAAAAAAAGAAAAATACTGTGGAGAGCAATTAAGCTTAGGGAATGTGTATACGTGGGTGGATGTAAGATCTGACTTAAGAGGAACATTCGGAGAAGGAAAACCAAGAAAGTCTGACCATGAAGGCCAAGGATCTTTCACCTGTCTCGGTATTTTCAGATTATTAAGAGAGGATGAGTTCTGAGCAGACTATTGAGTCTATAAAGTAGATCCTTATAAACTTTCAAGAGAACAACTCTGGCATGGCAAAGGCACAGGTTAAAACGTAAGGAGCTTAAAACTGGATGGGAGACTAGAGAATGGAGACTGTTGGATGGAGTTTACATTTCTTTAAGGATGTCTTGTGATAAGAGAGAAGAGAGAACATGGCAGCTCCGGATGGAATTCATGCCAGAAAGTGGCACTCTCTTTAATAGATAAATGCTGCCTATTTAAATAAATACATACGTAGGTAAATAGATAATAATGGTGCATGCCATTGAGGCAAAATAATGACAGGGTTCATGGAATATAACAAATTCCACATTTTGGTGGGTAGCAAGAAATTAGTAAATTGTGCGGAAGGCCAGGTGTCCTCAGCATTAACAAAGTGGATTTCAAAATTTATGTTCAAGGCTGCACAGAGAAAAGCCAAGGTATAACACTATTGGTGCACATTTTAAAAACATACTTTTTTTACAACAATATATTGTTAATCACATCCCATATTTCTATGAAAATGCGGAGTATTTGACAAAAATATATTTTGCATCCTTCCTTTTCATTTCCTGTATTCATTTAATTATCAGTACAAACACGTAAAACAGACTAACAAGACACTGGTTTTATATTTCATTGATGGTTATTTCTCCGTTTGCTCATGCCAGAGGGCTAAAGACTCTCAATTTTATGTATTTTATATGAATTTTAAAAAGATAATAGTAATTTATTTTATCTTGGATAATAAATTAGAACCATACTTGTAAACTACTGAGTAATTGCTACTACTAAGTGGTGAAACAATGTTAGTATTCGTAGTAATATAATTTGGTGTTTTAGCAAATAATTATAAAATAATCTCTATGCTATTTAATTGGTTATTTGGACTAGTTTCTTGGGAAAATAAATCTAATTATAAGATTAATTGTAGCTTTCTTTCCTTTTTTTTTTTTTTTTTTTTTGGGCAAAGTTAGTTACTTTTACGTACATATTTCTCAATTTTCCAGAGCTGAAACACAAATGCAAAGAGGAAATGCAGTGGCTTTTTGGCCCCTCATTCCCTGCACCGGGTTTAACATCCAGCAACCAAGGTTTGGAGAGTCACTCCCAAGCCCGTTATTTTACTTTGACTTTCCCCTCTGTCATGGCTCTTCTGTGGCCATGGCATGATAAGCAGAATGGCAGGCTAATACAAATCATGGCAACATATTTCAAATCTTCTGTTGCATACAATTTCTGATTTGCTATAGGTTAGCATGGGTATGTGTTAATAAAATATTTTTGGTTGAAATCCTCAATACTAAGCCATGATGCTCTCTATATGCTCAGCTATTGCAATGTATCTTTCCTGTACTTATGAAAACCAAAACCACACTATCTGTATCCTTGCATTAAATTTGATAGTATTACAAAGGCTGCCTTTTGAGGAAAAGTTTGAAGAATCAATGTGAATAATTCTTTAATTGCATTGCGTTTTCTTAAAATTCTGAAACTGAAAGGCAGTGATATCATGATACAGAAAAGAACAGCAATTTACCTTCAGAATTCTCGGATAGATAACTGGTGTCAAATTTCAGTAGCATCCTCAAGAGGGCACTGTCACCTGTTTTATATAGTTTATAATTGTATCTTTTATTGATAAGACCCTTTGCAATACTTGAAGAGTGATTTTAAACTATTTCTGTCTAGAACTCACTGTTTCATTCTTTACATCATTTGCAATCTTGCTACCTATAGCAACCCCGCCTATCTATTGTTACCTAGTTGACTTATGTATGAGTAAGTTAGCAACATTTGACTGATTTCATATCAGTAGCATTTTGTAGGTTGTTCCACCTATCAAAATAGTGAAGGCTATTTAAATCTTAGCTGTAACTTAATTGAACAGTATGTTTGAGCACTCCCTTTATGCTTATTATTAATGAAAGGTAGTAAAGTGTAGGTAGTTAAGTTTTGGAGATGAAATTTGAGGCTTAGCTAGGATAAATATTCCAGTCTATGCCTCCTTAGTAAGACATTTGTGCAACATCCTACTTAACATTAATTATTCCCATGTTTGTATTAAGATGCAGCTTATAAATGATTTTACTTTCTATAATAAGTATACACACACCATGTTTAACTTTGGAGTCAGACCTCTTGGGTTTAAGTAGCGGTTCCACTATTTACAGAGGATGTGAATATGGACAAATGACTTCTTGGGTTGTTATGAGGATTATATTTTATAAGGATTATATTTAACAAATTTTATTAATATTACATATTTCAAAACTTCTCCATTGCACTTGCCATACTCAAATTATCTAATTTTTAGTTTGTGCAAAGTGTGGTTGTTTTCCAGTGATTGAAAATGTTTAATTTTGTTTCAAAGTATACATAATGCCTTCAATTACTTAGGCATAGACTTAAAAAACCCTCATGTTTTGATGGCATTTCTAAAAGTATGTATACACACACATACACACATAAATTTTTGTGGAAATTCTGTTCTAAAGTGACTTAGATTTAATTATTCAAAGAGGCAAATTATTTTGAAGTGAGTATTCTAAGGCATAACAAGTTAAACATTTTTAAATACATTATTTTTGTTTAAATGGTACTTAAATCCATCATATTAAAATATATTCTTCACAAAAGAGAAATGATTCTAATATAATATTTCATTTTTGCACAGGAATAACTATAAATTTATACATTACAAATCCATCATAACAATATATAAGCATGCAAATGGTTTATTTAATAATTGATATAAAGAGATAAAAGAGAATGAAAGGACTATAGTTGCTACTGACTTTCTGTACACAATAGTGCTTATTTATATTTGATTTTGACAGTATTTGGGTACTTAAATTTGACAGTATATGGTTTCAAGTTAACTAACATATTTACAATTTTTAAAAAATAGGTTTAACTTTCAAATACATGAAACTTTCTTTGTCCTCTGGCTATACAAATACTACATAACAGAAATTAAAACAAAACAGATAAGATGGATTCTAAATGTTCTTCAAGATTAAACTAATGAAGAACTTCATGTGGATTTCTCCTCAGCTGTTGTTGAGGGCAAATACTCAAAACAAATCCCCCTGCATTTGTCCACTCTCTAATAACATGATTGTCAATTCATAATCTTCAAAGTGCCCACCAGTGCTCTCAAAACTTGGTCATCACTTACTTTTTTTTTTTTTTTTTTTTTTTTTTAATTTAAGGATTACAAACTTTGGGCATGCACAGCTGCCTCTTTTGGACAAATGCTCACTGTAGTAAGAGCCACTGTCTCTGCCTTTCCCTGATTATCTAATTACTGTTACTCCATAGGAGTCAAACAATTGTCATTTCTCCTTTCTCAGAACTTCTCAAAATGCAATCATCTGTATCAAAAGAGAAATACAGTAAGGGAAAAGAGAGAGACTGCTCAGTTAGTTGACTGATTGATTGGATGGCTGATTGATTTTAGAGCTTCCTTTATCAATTCATCCATTCTAAAGTTTGAAACCAATGTTGTTTCTTGGAGTTCCGAAAGGTCTTATTTAATTGGATGTCTCTCATGATTGCAAGGGCAAATTCATCAGGTGTCTTTACCTATACTTCATTCATTTTGATCATTTCCTTCCTTGACATTAGTGTTTAATTCTAAACTCAGAACTAACTTGAGAGAGGTAAGAAAGTGATTAAGTGCCCATTTGAAAGAAAAATATCTTTGATTTAATCTGTGTAGTGATTCTTCAACTAACATTTCCATTTATTTTATTTTATTTTATTTTTTTAACAATTCAGGGCTGTAATTCTGGTCTCTGTTTTATATCTCAACAGTTAGTTTACATTTTAGAAGAATAATGTAAAGAAGTGACACAACAATTACACGTTTGTTTTGTAGTTTCTTCCAGGTTTTCTAAAGTCTTACAGATGGTAAGCACTTTGAAGAAAAGGAAAATAAAACTGTCTTTCGCTGTTTCTAGCACATCTTTTGCCAGATTACTCTGATGCTTTGGGTTCTTTACTGCATGCCTGCTTAACACTATCCCATCCTGCTTGATGGGATGGGAGACACCATTTATTCTGTCTCATTAAAAAGCATTCAGATAAGCCCCCCTCCCCCAGTTTATTGAGGTATAATTAATTCAAAAATCAAATTGTGAAATGTTTAAAGTGTTGCATGGGCACCAATGTTGTTTCCTGGAGTTCCGAAGGGTCTTATTTAGTTGGATGTCTCTCATGATTGCAGACATCCAATTGGTTATATATTTTAACAATATATATATTGGTTATATATTTTAACAATAATAAATATAAGTTGCATAATATTTGCACTCCTCTAAATTTTAATTAAGGAATTGCTTGTGTGAGGATTTGTTAGATTATGAATTCCATAAGGAAAGGGACCTCTCCTTCCCGTTTCACATAATTATATCACTACTGTTCAGTTCAAGATGGGTTCAATTATAGGTACTCAATGAATACTCTTTAGAATAAATGCATAAAATAAAGCTATTACTGTGGGGACAGAGCCAGGAGTGCAGTTTCCAGGCTCTCGGCCTCACGTGGAAAGGTGCTGGCTCAGGTAGTAAATGGCCATCGGCTGTGATTGCATGGCCATCAGCTGTGGCTAGTTGGCCGTCAGCTGTAACCAGTGAGCCATTGGGCACTAATATAACTGCTGTGGCTATGCTAGCAGAAAATGGGGGCTAGCAAGAAGATGGTGGCTAAGCTAACAAGCACAGACTGCAGTTAGGACGGCAGGTTGTGGGTTGCAGATTGCAGAGAAGTAGACGCAGGTTGCAGACAGTGTGGCTCCTGCTTCCTGTGTCTCCAACCCAGTCGCCAGGGAGACTATAGTGTTATGACTCCCTTATCTATGGCTCCGTGGGTGTTCCTTTTCGGCCTAGTCACATCCTGTGTTCTTATGTGGGGAGCAGAGACCCCGCAGGCCGCCCCACATGACAATTACTAATTATTACACATTATTAAATGACTGGTAAATGAATAAGAACATTTTAGGAATTTTGAAAACTGAGAGGTTAATGGGACTGTTTCTGGACTTCTTAAGTATGGCTATACTCAGTCTCCACACAAGGTATATATTTACCAACTTCAAAAGCACATTAATAATTAGAGTATTAGAATACTGGGTAAAACTTATTCTATTTTTTTAAAATAAAGATTACATTGTATTAAGGAATATAAATATTGACACTTTCTAATCCATGGTAATAGAATTATTACTAGTCCTTAGGCTTAATGCCAGTTAGAATCTTTCCATGTTAGTAGGATCCAAGACTAATTTGGTCTGATTAGCAGAGAATTACTTTTCAGACTTTCTCTTCATTTCTGCAAGGACAGACCTGTTATTTCCAACCCAATGAATTTATATGGGATGCCCACAAAAGTCATCAGAAGCCTCAAGCTTTTACTATGAATAGTTGATTTTTCCATATGCCAGACACTCAGGTTTTCAGAAGAAAGCATCACACTGGTGCTGTTGAAAAGAGGAAAGGGAAAAGCTTAATTCCTTAAGTAAGGTTGCTGTTGCCATTCAATAAAGGAAATGCACTTAGCCCAGTGCACTGTCAGTTTTTCTTCCAAAGGATTTAGAAAGAATGTCGCATCAAAATGTTGTGTTAACAGAGTCCCATGATGTATAAGAACAAAAAACCTTTTGAGAAAAAAAGCACTAGAGAGGAAAAAGACAACTATGACGACATGGTATAATTCAGCTATAAACCAGAAACAGAATAGCACGCTGTGGGTATAATGTAAAAGTACATTTTTATATTGCTACTTGAAAAGGGCTTCAGGGAAGGTAAGCTAAAATGAGAGTAGAGTAATTACAAGCATCAGGTCACACGAAAGACCATTTAGTTAGGATCAACATAACCCATTCCTTACAAAATCACTGACAGCGTGTGATTTAGCCAGCAGTTGGGAGATGGTATAGGTTGTATAAGCTTACAGTTACCTAACAGCGGAGCCAGGTAGGCATATGCAGTTAAGAGGAATTCAGACAATGAGAGGTAGGAAGTGAAGCAAGTAGCCAGTCAAGAAATAAGCTACATTCTTTTGTCTTGCTGGTAAGAGGGATAAGGCATAAATTGTTAAAATTGATTGTACTTGTTAATTACATTGCCAAGTGACAGAAAACGTCATCCAAATTAGCTTTACTCGCAGGGAAGTTTATCTGTTAAGGGATTTGAAAGTTTCGAATTTGACCTGGCACAACTGGATACAAGGTCAAAACTAGATACAAGGTCAATTGTGGCCACCAAGGTCCTGTTTTACTCTCTCTATGTCTTGATCTCTCTTAACATCCACAGACAAATCATTTTCTTCTACGGTTAAAATATGACCCCTGTTACCCATTTCAGCACAGTCTCAAGGTCTCTGATAGGGTCACATGGACATACCTGAACCAATCGCGTGGGTGGGAGAAAGTGATATTCTCATTGGCTGAGGCCCAAATCACTTGTCTACCTTAGAACTAGGGATGAGACTTAGTCTACAGCAGCATGGGCTAAAAGCTGAAAGGGGATAGTATTCCAAATCTAAATAGTGTATTCACACTAAAAATAGGGGAAGCAGATGCTGGCAGCAAAAACACAACAAATGTTTACTATGTTGGACCATAAGTCAGTAGTTATAGTGAAGGCCCATCTCTGGCTGTGACACTAGGTGCTCAGCATTTCCTTTTAAGGTCCCTGTGTTCAGTCTACAATTTGGCTTTAAGAAAATGCTTCAGGAAGCATACCCTCAGGCAATTCTTGCAAAATGCTAGGTTTATGTCAGATTCATTGCCCATCAATTTCAAGAAACAGTTTATTTATAAAATTATTCTTATTTTGGAATTGCATGTTGATTTTGTAACCACTGCATTCTATTGTACACACTGCAAAACTATTATTTATTATATTAAATATATATAGGTGGGAGTAAATATGAAAAAATAATTTTCACATGACATAATTGTACTGGCAATTACTCTGGGTTCAGAAATACAATGGAAGTATTGGGAAAAATAAAAATATATGTACCCAATGAGATTGCAGGACCGATTATTTGCACAGGTGCTATTTGGTTGTAACTGGTGTCTTTTCAATGTGACCCATGCTTTATCATGAAGAATTTTTAAGACTTTGTTCAAGAATTAATTGTTCAAGAATTAATTAGCTTCATGGGCATTAATGACAGTGAAATAATACGAAAGGACGTCACTGTAGGTCCCTCGTTTTACTGAAATCATGTTTATATTAAAGAGAAATGGGAAATTTGCCATTGGCCTTGCAGTTTCTAAGAAGTCCATCTTTATAATGGAGTGACCTCTACTTCTACAAACACTGGACAAAAATAGGTATAATTAGGTACATAATCTTTGTAAGGTACTTTAGAACTCAAAAAACTGAGTCATACTTCCTTTAACAACTCTGTCAATCCATTTTTTAAATCTATATTTTAGAGATCGAAAATGGGGCTACATAAATTTTTCAGGGTCCCTTTACTGTCTTGCATTTATAGCCAGGTCCCCCCACTTCACATGGTCTGTCCTCTGCTACACTATGTTTCAAGGTGGGTATTATTTGTATCTGAATCTTAGTTACTTAGTTCACATGACTACTTATCATTTTTATTTGTTGATTTTTGTTGAGCCTGTCTTAGAAACTCCAATTCTTTCTTCGAAAGATTGCTCACACGCCACTTTTGGTTCAAGGCCTTCTTGAATCCCCAAGCAAATATGACTTATCTATCTATCATCACAGCCTCATTGTACAAGCATCTGTTAGCACATCTCACTCTATTGTAACAATGTGTTTACATGACTGTCTCTCCAACTGAACTGTGAGTCTCTTAAAACAGAGGTCTTGTGTATCCTAATTTACTAGTGTTCCAGGAAGTTGGCACCTGAGAGTTAAGTAATCAGTGTTTGATGAATTAATGACTGAACAACATATACTAAAAGTAGAACAGCAAAGATGTATGGATAGAGTATTTTGCTGGAACAAATTGAACTTAAACAGAGAGAAGGAATTTGTAACCATAGTGTAATCATCCCTGGATTCTATATATATATTTTTTTCATTTTTTCTCATATCGTTAAGTTGCCATCCTAGAATTACAGTTGAGTTTGATTCTATTTCTTTATGTATTAAAGCCCTTAAATAATGACTTTTGTTTTAAATTTAATTCTTAACAAGTACAATAAAACAGCACAAAATCACATGTTTTTCATGGTTAGCAGCAGAACTGAAACCATCACAGCATAAAAATAGCAACCTTGAGTTGACACCTCCTCAGGTCTGCAATCTTCTGAAGAAAAACCTTACACTTTGTCTTAAATAGAAAAAGACTTGGTCTTTTTAAAACTAGTGCATATGTGTGTGTGTGTGCGTGTGTGTGTGTGTGTGTGTGTATTTAAGCATAGAGGGAGTAGTTCATGATGCTTCATATATATATCTTCAGCAGAAAATAGATGTCCTCTAGTTCTGTGATGTTTGTATTCGAATGTTATGACATTAATTTACTTTATCAGTTGTATTCTAATAAAATATTTTTCTATCGTTTCATAGAAAGGGATGATTGTTAATTTGGCAAGAATCCAGTCTAAGTGTTAAGGTCATGGTTTTCTATACTAATAGGAGGCTAATGGAATTTTGTGTCTGGGTTTTGATTATAACTGCCAGTTTTGTGTTTGAGACATTTAGGGAAGTGTAGAATCGGTGTAGGAAGGAATGGACTCTCAGCAGTTTCTTATTAACCTTGGCTTACCCAAATGTATCTTCTATATACCATGATCCCAGGACAAATATTTTGAGTTTTTGTTAAACTGATAACAGAATTCTGTCCACTTTTGGCACCATCAATCTTTGACTGGTAATATCATCTTCACCACTAAATATTTTGAAACTGCACAAAGGAATCTGTCACTGTACTATGGAACATCAAGACCTTACAGACTCTTGACTTGGAGTTTACAATGTACTTGGGATCTGTTTTGTTTTGATTTTGTTTTTTTTTTTGTAATTTTATTGAGAGGCAATGAATAATGCAATGAATTCAATTCAAAGATCATTTTGTGAGGAAAGATTTGAAATATATTTTTTTTCTTGAGGAACATAAGAGTCCCAGTTATCTAGTCTTTGCCCTCAAGTCTCTTCTCCCAAATAAAAAAGGCTTTGTGGGAAATAAAAATAAGTGACCGGTATTCAGAAAAGTATAATAAGCATGAGGGATTCTGAAAAATGTATCTGTACATGCAATTATAAAAGGACCTTTGTTTCTGTCACACTATAATCTTTGTTGAATATGCTGAGCTGTTGATGATCCCAGCATCTGACTGCAATGGTTTATCATAAGAATCATTTGTGTTAGAAAGAACAAATGAAAATAACATAATCCAATCTTGTCCCTTCAGAATAAAGGTAGATGGTTTTCTTCTTCTTCTTCTTCTTCTTCTTCTTCTTCTTCTTCTTCTTCTTCTTCTTCTTCTTCTTCTTCTTCTTCTTCTTCTTCTTCTTCCTCCTCCTCCTCCTCCTCCTCCTCCTCCTCCTCCTCCTCCTCCTCCTCCACCTCCTCCTCTTCTTTTTTTTTTTTTTTTTTTTTTTTTGTTAGGTAGTTAAATGCTATGTTGTGACTGCTATCCGTCCAGGAATTGAATTGAATTGCTTTTTTACTGAATGGCTTTGATGGCTTTTTTTTTTTTTTTGAGATATCATTTTTCCAGAGTTCTCTCTTTGCAACAGGTAGGATACCTTTTCTGTTGGAAATCTATGGTTTTCTTTATAGATGCTAAAATTTAGATATGATTTTAAAAAGCACAAAGCAAAGTCACATAGTCCATTTTATTCTTACTCCCCTCAATGTCCACATGTATTCTTTTAGAGACAGACCAGCTAGTCTTCCTACTTCTGTCTCTTCTCACTTCCACAATTCAGCACACCCATCACCAGGCTAATCCTGTGAAAACGTCATTTTCATAATGCCACCGCTGACTCAGAGTCCTTCTCCCACCAGTCTTGCAAAAATCCCAGTTTTGTTATCCAGACATTCAGACTTTTCCAACCTATTTTTCCAAACTTTACATCCTGTCCTCCAAACATAAATGTGTGTTCTCTTGCTTCTGTATATTTGTTACAGCTGTTCCTCGGTCTACATCATCTTTCTCTCAATGCCACTGACTTAGATTCTTTGCATATGCCAAAACTTGGTTTGATTTCTTAATCTTCTGGTGAGATTTCCCTGCTCCTCTCACATCCCTCTTTGTACTGTCTTTTACTGGAACTTTATGACACCCTGTATGTTAACACTCACTTGCTATTTGTCACCTACCAACTATCATTGTCCCACATCCTGTCATGAGTTCGTGCTGTCCCTACAGCTGAAGTTTATACTTTCTAGGAGTTGGCGGCTTCATTTTATAAATCTTTTAATTTCCTTATATCATTGAGCAAAATATATTTTTTAAATAATAGGTTACCTAGCTAAAATATACTGGTTGTTTAATATTACTTTTAGCAGGAATGATAATAAAATGCTCACCTGAAACAGGTTGAGCACCTGAACCCTGGAACAACTTTTGATGCAAAAATCAAATCAGAATTTCTTGGGAGCAACATGTAAATTCAAACAGCCAGAGCAAATGTAACATCTAAAAGAAGGATTAAAGATTATTAACGTCTAAATTAATATGTCCAAAAAGGGCTGATGATTATTAATCTTACAGCTGAAATTACAATAAGCAAAGTGACACAGACCTCTTACAGTGGGTAGAAACTTGAAAAGAGTGAGATACTAACTTTGTAAAGAGCTGCCTTGCTTTGTAAATAGCTAAATCCAAGGTGTCTAACATATTTAAAAAAATCTTTCAGCACCTCTCTTCTGTGTGAGGAGATAAGAAAGTAACTGAAAAAGTTAGCTTGATTGATTTAAAGGAAGTAATCTGAATGTCATTAAATTAGCAAAACTAAAGATTATGTTTCCTCTTGGTGCCATTACATGGGAAGGGCAGAATGGTTAAAGGTGCCAGATGGTGCCAATGGTCTGGTGTGTCCTCAGGGCCATATTGTGGATTCCAATTAGGCTAATTTACCTGCAGATTTCTCTTTAGAGCTGCAGTGTATTAGAATATCTCTCCCTATTATGTTTATTAATCTAAGTTTTTAAAAATGTAGAGTGTAAGGTATTTATCAAATGATTATATCATCCTGCCATAATTTTAGTTCTATACCATTTCATGCTATTTTCTAACTGTTGTCAATAACACATTTTGGCTTTCTTACCATTGCTATTCTAAATTTTACTATTTCTGTTTGCAATTATATTCCTTTTACAATTATGGACAATATTATTGTTACATGTTTTGTCCCTCGATGTTATAGGAACATATGAATAACAAAGCATTTATGTTTCACAGTAGCGTATATGAATTTGACATGTAAACCCACTTCTTCACAAATACCCTTGAACTTTTTTTTCTTTAAATGAGATTTTTATTTCTTCCTTTTTGTGATTAATTTCAATTGAAATATTATATTTTAATACCTTTCTCCCACACAGAAAAAAATGTTAACTTTAAGAGACTATATTTCCAGGTATGTAAAACATTTTCTTTGTTAAAGTTTTTGAATTTCAGAGAACCTTATTATAGTTTAATTGTTAAAATAAATTAAAATTTACAGATACTAATGTTTTAAGATCTCTCATGTAGAACTGTATATTTTGGGGTCTACAAAACCTTGGGTGTTAATAGGTTATAAAAATGTAATTGTGGACTATAATGACTTCGGGAAGTAGCTGGCTTTTAAAATCTCAAATGACAATTGTTTCATTCACCTCAGTAAACTGGCATGCTACTAGATCTTAGGGCTGAGCCTTATGATATAAATTATAATTATATAGGTGTGTGTGTGTGTGCGTGTGTGTGTACTCTTTAAGTGGTTTCACAGGAAACATCTCATCTTTGTGAAAGAGGAGATGCTAGATAAACTATTAGCCCAGTATCATAATGTAGTTCTCAAATTTTAGAACTAAGTCAGTTATAGTTATAATGTTTTTTCTTTGAGGCTAAGAATGCATCCTGGAAGTGATTAAAAAAATAACAAAAGCGTCAAAAGAAGGTGTTTAATCAGTTAATTGCAAATATCACGTTATTTTAAAGATACATGAATCTGAGATAGAAAGAGCATCCAGGGCTTTGTTTCTTGTTTATAAGGGAACATTAGATTTTCACTCAATTGTTAATGTTATTGATCAGTAGAACTCTAGTGGAAGACACTTCACCCACCTGGAACATAGCTGAGCTCAGGTGTAAAGAGGAGAAATGTATTTAATGCAAACAGATTCCACTTGCCACCTTCATCTTTAAAAACATTGACTGTTTATATTCTCTCTCTCTGACACTTTCCTAAGTTTTCATCCATTAACCAAATATTCAAATGAGACAGACTTCTTAACTATATATGCATTTGTCAATGAATATTCCAATTTCTTTACCTATTAAAAATTTGCTTACTTAAAAAAATTTCAGTGTTTAGGGAAGATTTAGTAATAAGTTTGGTCTTTGGTTAAGTCCGTTCATAAAAGTACACAAAATGTGCTTTATATAAAATATTTGTAAGTATATGAGATTTTTTCTTTCTTACTGTCTGTTTTCCCGAGTTTCAAATAGATTTTGCCTTTTATAAGTACAAAAGCCTGGCCATGTTATCTTTTCCTGTTCTCTTTCTGCACCTACCAGAAATTGACATTTTTTTATTCTATTTCGATAGTCCTCTCTTCTCCAATTTTCTTCTAAACGAAATCATCATGGAAAATAGAAAAATGAAAGCATGGTCCTAAAGCATAATCTATTGAATAGAATAAACATTGTCACTGTCAACAGTAGTGATTCAGAGAGAACAGCCCTAGCATTCAGGCCAATTACATGAATTTCTATATAAAAACACACATGAGCTTCTCTGTACAGGTAAATCTAGAAGAAAATAAAAGTTTGCTGGTGTGTCTGTAAATGATTTGGACTCTGGTGATGAAGAGGCATCTGATAATGAAGGTCACATACCAGTTAACACTGTAGGACTCTGATGCTATTACTGAATTAAACAAACAAAGTGACATGATATAGTCCATGATGGATATATATGATGGATGTATATATCCATCATTACAACCAGTCATTTCTTCATCCATTCATTTCTTTAGGAAAGGCCTATTTAGCACCTGAGTACGCACAGCACAGTCAGAATGGTAAGCTATATGAGATACCTATCTTTACAAGATCTTTACACTCTTGAAGGGAAGACAAAACAAGTACCAAAACAAGAAAAATGTACGTGTAAATTTCTACATGCCTTAAGAATCTAGAAAGCATGACAGGAGTTTAAAGAATAGAGAAATCTAGTAGATACTCACGGGAGATTCTCAGGATTTAAATATCTAATTAAGTTGAAATAGCCTTTGACAATTGAAAGCAATAAGAGGCTGAATGAGAATCTGCTGTGAAACAAGAAATTGCAGCATTGAAAATTTTTTTATAGGAGCACTAGGGGAAATTTGGCGTTGGTATGATACATCCAAGCCCACACAAACACACACACACACATACACACACACAGAAAACAAAGTAAAAAAAAAAAGTCTACAAATTAATTCCAAGACAGACATATATTTGTGCTAAGAAATTATGTGATACACATTTTCACTGAAAGAATTATTACCCTATATTTTGTTTTAATCCATTCCGTTTAATAGAGTATTCTTAGTGGTGTGGCTCTTTGGAATTCATCTTAAATATTATTGATGGTTGTGTAATGGATATTAATTCATTTGTTAAATATTCATTTACCTCTGCCAGTCCATCAAAGCAAATTTAACCAAAAAAACGTATAAACCTGTCAGACAAAATGGACAGTAATCTAGTTAGGCTGAGTGTGCTTACCTGAGAAGTAAATGATAGATATGACATTTAGTTACAAAGATGATTTTTTAAACGTTTATTACTTTTAATGAGCTTCCTAAGAACAAGTATAATTTGACAAGTGGTGGAATTAGAGAGGTTAAAACTGTCTTACAATCCAGGTAATATTTTTGGAAATTATTGAATGAGAAAGTTAATTGCCTGGCAGCCTTTCACACCAACTGTGCTAGCAATCTAGTGGCAAACCTAGTAAATACTCTGTTATGTAAATACACATGTACTTCAGATAATGATGGAGTATTGGAGTAGGGGATTCTTGATACAGTCATTCGAAAGGGGAACAATAGAATAAGCAGAGCCAAGTAGAAGAATCAACGGACGCAGTGATGCACAGAATTGGAAAGTCATTTACAGGCTGACACTGCCACATGTAACTGACTGCAGACCTAAAGCCTATTGTTCCATTCTTATTGGGGAAACACATAAGTACAAGACTCAATAGATATTGAAGCAACTTTTCCATTTATACAGACCAGTCCAATTAATGGGAGACATTTCAAGTTTCTCTCATAGAATTTATTTCTGAAAACTGTGATATTTGCCTGGATTTAATATATCATACTATTATTCCTTAAGCTCATTTTTGTGTTTTCTTGCTTTCCTTTTTTTTTTTTTTAAGTCTATGATTGATTATATTTGAATTAACTTGGATGACAACCAATTTTGAAGCAAATTTTTATTCTGGAAAGAAATGTTCCATGAGTCCTTGAGGACAATTGGCATCTATATGACTTTCACACCTTCTTAAACATGTTCTTAAAATAATCTGAATGAAAACACTTTTCTACCCAATAACACTTTTAACAACATTGTTAACTATTATTTTAAAAAATTATTTTGGTTCTGGTCCTTCAGCCTTGTTTTGACACTCATTAAGAACATGACAATAAAATTGTATATGTTGAAAAGACTTATCATATTTATAATATTCATAATAATTTACATGATTTTTTTCTTCCAGTGGTTAAGCTTCATGTCATTTCAGTGTCATTTTATTTGAGCCCCAAATGTTTTAAGTTAAATAGTTTTGAATATGTAACAAAATAATTCTCAACTTGAGTTAGATCAATGTACATTTTCTTTTTCCCAGTATTCCAGGGTAAATGATAATTTTAGTTAGTACGAAGTAGTTGAATTAAATATCTCTGAATTCAATTGTATGTTTCTATTAACTTAAAGATAACATTTCTTATTAATTATGTATTATTTTATCTTCATTATTTATAGAAATATAACTGAAATGTTCTGCATATTTACTATAGGAACAATTATTTTCTTCCATGTATAAAATATTAAGCTAAAAGTAACCTTAGCGATCCTCTTCTCTAAGCTCCTTCTACAAGTTGAAGAGATTCAGCAACAATGAGGCAAAATGACTTAGAAAACTACTTAATTACTCAGGCATAATAACCGTTAGCCTCAGCCTGCCTTTCTGTGGTATAATAGCACAAGTGCTTGGTCACGCATATCGGACCAAAGGAAAAAAAAAATGTAGAGATTGTACTGATTTTCATTAAAAAGGTGCATTTGTTTTTACACACAAGTTTATACAAGTTTGGCTAAATCCTATAAAGAATAAATCAGCTGCATCTGGTAGTAAGCTCATTTTTCCTTTACTCGACTATACAGATGAAATAATGGAATTGTTGTGGATGTATAGTCCCCAGTCTTGGTTATAGGAATAAATATCTTTCTATGATAATAAATTACTTCCCTTAATATTTAAATAACCAAGAGCCCACCCAAAGAGAGTTAATTTACTTGAGTTCACTTAATTATACTTTTGCTAGCATTTGATTTTCAAAGAAACCTCTATTATTTTTTGCATCTCCACAGAGCTCCCAATACCATTACGTTCTTAAGTAATTTTGTCTCATGCATTGCCATATTGTTTGGATGGCCCTGAGTGGCCAAACATTTAATTAAAGTCCCTTGAGGGGACAGAGTCATGATGTGTTATTGGACATCTGCCAAAGTTCGTTTTACCAAGCCTTTGACATCTACTTAGGCTACTTCTGTGTATATTTTTATTACTATCTATATGCCTTAAGTTTTAAATGCTCTCCAAGAGTGATCATCCCCAAAGTCTAAAAATGTTCAATTTCGGTATATAGGAAGATTAGTGTGTAATTTCTTCCCATAATATAATTATAATTTTTTAATTAGGAATTTTTTTTCTTAGAGCAAGAACCCTTCACCATGTTGATAAAATTATTGATTTATTTAATACATAATGTATCAATACTAGTCATAGGTATAATTTATTGAATGCCAAATTTTCAGCATCTCTTAGTAAGCACATGACACATAGTATTTTTGTTAAAGATCATTATGAATTTGAGGAAAGTTTTCATTACTTTCAAGAAAACAAGATTCAGGCTGTTAAGTGACTTGCACAGTTTATGCCACTTATAAGAGGGAATGTTAGTTTCTGCCCAGACCTCTCTGAGCCCAGGTTGTAACCATTTTGCAATACAATCTTGTCTTTGAAAGATCATGCCTGTGCTCTTCACTGACTCCCATTTATTATCATGTTGGTTTCTATGGAAAAGAAAATTCTAGAATATGCGAAGTTTGCATAACTTACAAGAAAGCTTTAAATTATGGTTTCCGTGTATTCTTGCAAATCTGTGAATTGATGTTGTCCAATTGGTGAGAGAATATTTGTGATTTCACTTTAAAATCTATTTTAGCAGAAGCTACTTGGTGATAACTGGTGCTTTAGGTTTCTCTGCCAACACTGCCTGGTCCATGAAATCCTTTTTGTTTGCTTGTTTGATTTGTTTTCTAAGTCATATAATATACATGATATTCAGATAGCAATATGATGATACAAAATCCCAAATTTATAGTTTTAATTTTCTTCTAGAGCATTAATCTACTTTTTCTATCATATCCTACCTTGTTTTGTCCCTGAGCCTGTAACTATTACAAAATATAAAATCATACTTGTTTTCTTTTATTATAAAATTTATCTACGTTTTTTCAAGGGAAAATATGTTTCCTTGCATTTAAGTTAATTTCCTTCTTTTGGAGTAAAAAAGTTATCCTGAGACAGGAAAGAGTAAAATTAATACTTTAGCAAAACAAACTTAAAACTTAATAATCTTAAACTCAGTGTTACATAGAGCTTTTGTTTGTTTCTTTGTTTTTCTTTTTTTTTCTGGAATAATCGTATCACCTGTAATATTCAATGCATGCAAATTGAAAGTGAAAGTTTTTACTGATTTTCTTGAATTGATTGTTGGTTTGACTGAGCTGACCTTTACTTTAAATCAGAATTGATTGACCAATTGAGCCAACATGGTTAAATTGGTTGTGCATACACACAGAGACTTTGTTTATTGAATTTAGGATATTCTGAGTAACATAATTTCCCTTTGCTTCTCCTCTGCTCCAGGAAACACTCTGCTTTATGATTGCATTTAATAATGTGTCAGAAAGCAAATGGAAATAGAACAGTACACAAGGGAGAGTAACAGGGGATTCTGCAACTGTTTAACATCCAAAGAAGCAATCCTTACAAATTGTTTCAGATTCTCTTATAGTTTGTATGTTACACTTATTTTTTATATTAAAGATGGTATCTGAAATTTGCTTTCTGTAAAATTATCAGAAAAGCCAAAGCCATTGACAGTATGATAACCATCAATTATAACTGTATTATTTCCAACATTTAAAAAAATGTGGAGTACATCTTAGAAAAACTGGATAAATCTGAATGCAGTAAGGATATTGCATTCTATCTCTGTGTTTCCAAGTCAAGTTTTTATTGTAACAAGGTAGCATGGTGTACAAAAGAAATTAAATAACATGTAAAAGAACCAATATAGAGTCTAAGACCTTGGTGCAGGATGTTTCTAAAAAGAATAGTTTTCTTGTTCATGTAAAATATATAATTTCCTTGATTTTGTCCTGGTTTTATCATTTGGATATCAGAAACAAGCCTGAAACTCAGAAATTAATAATCTAAAGGATATGAGAGCCAGCCTTCTGAGTTCTACCTTTAGAACTCAGTGCTTCTCACTGCCAAAACAACAACTGATTTCATAAATTTAGTCCTCGTGTTATGAACTGTACTGCCAATGAAAATCAATAAAAACAATTTCCTTCTGCATTCATGATCCTCTTCTCATACTCTTTCTTCATATTCTTTTCAGGGCCATTTTGTCAAAATGCCACAGGGCCATATGAAATGTAATTTTGTGTTTCTGTGTGTATGGCCCATGAAACCTGATTTTTAATGTGTACTTTTGATTGGTATGAAATACAACGGGGGCTTTAAGCAAAATACAAAATTTATGTTTTCATAGTTTTAAAAATATTGAAGGTACCATCAAGTTTTATTATTATGCATAAAATTTAAGGCTATAATTTATATACTATATATAGTATGTTCATATAGAGAGTGTGTATGTATATATAATTATGTATGTGCATTTTTGCTGAGTTAATATTTAATGGATATCTGAAAAAACACTGAGAGATTGAAGATTAAAATGCAGTTTTAAAAATAAAGAACATGTTAAGCCTACAAATCTTAAACATAACTGAAAGTTTAGGTACCTCCAGACAGATAGATAACTATTCATTCGTTAACTCTCTCACTCATTCATGTATTCATTTATTCAAATAATTTATCAAAGCTGTGGACCATGTGGATTGCTGTAATGTCAAGGAAAATATATGTATACCTTTTCCTTAAAAAATCTTATTGAGATAATCAGAAGATAATATAACTTTGATATAAGCAAGTACATATATCTTGTTTGTAACGCTAATTATTCTGTTAGATGTATGCAGTTCTTCCACATTTAATTCTTAAGGATTGATTTCTCAAAACAATTCACAAAAATTTTGCAAGGATTGAATATGCTACTATGTATGCAGTGTTTATTCTTGGCCTTGACACATTGTAAGACTCAATAAATAATAGTAGCTATTATTATTATTATTATTATTATTATTATTATTATTATTCCCAAACTATCAAAATGAGGTACGTATTTTTTTTTTCCATTTTACAGTTGAGCAAACTGATTCTAAGGTTAAGTAACTTCTAAAAGAAGCTGCACAAATTAAGTGGTAGTGCTTACATCTGAAGCAATTGATTTTTAAATAATGCTGTTATCTCTTTTTTGATAATGGGATAAATATTCAGAGTAATCTGTTCATTTTTTAAACTGTCTGTCCCACTCTGTAGAGTATAATTATACCAATATTTAATGAGCAGGTATGTGTTACATATTGGCCTAAGTAACTGCCCTATGTTGTCTCTATATATCACATCTCAACAAGTATAGATTTTTTGTTTGTTCGTTTATTTGTTTACTTTTTTATAAATGTCTATATTTTATAGATGAGGAAATTGTGACTGAGAGAGACTTAGAAATGTTCCCCAAATCAAATAGCTGGTAGTAATTGAAGAATAGATTCAACCTATTTCTAACTAAAAAGTATGTACTACTTTTAAGCTTGATGTTATACTGACAAAAAGTCTACAAGAAACATGTTGAAAGGTCAAGAAGTGTGTGTGTGTCTGTGTGTGTGTGTGTGTGTGTGTGTGTCTGTGTGTGTGTTTTCATAGACTATTACAGTATACTATATATCAAAAAGCAGGTAAAGAGAGCCAACATTCCAACAGTTTGTTTTTGGGCCAGGTAATAAGTATGAGTACTGTTTTCAAAATGAAAAAAATTAGAATGTCAGGACCAAAGAAATTTAGATTATCAATAGAAGAAACTCAGATTAAATTTTGTTTCTATCTACTTGGCCATGCTGGAGAGAAGCGCTTCTGATTATTTATTATTACTTGTTTTATCACAACAGAATTATATATTTAATATAGATCATTTGGAAATAACATGCATTTAAAAAGTCACCTTTCTTCTTATCACCCAGAAATAACAACTTTTAAAATATTGACACATATCCATGCATTCTCATTTTGTTATATGTGTTTGTGTGGAGGTTGTTCTAGGTGGGAGTAGAAGATGTATATATGTAGGTCTTGATATGTGTGTATATGTATTTTTTATCTGTTTGTTTTTTGTCAAACATGTATTTCATTTGTCAAATAGTGTGGCAATCTGTTATCACCCCAGGGTGCTTTTGTGAGGAAGTGAGACACCCCTCTGAGGGATGCTGTGTAAACCTGGTATCTTATTATTTTCCTCTTGCATTGTAAGAGCACTAGACATTTGACTTATTCTCATCCTTTCCCCTGCATATGGACAGTAAATATAAGATCCATTGGGCAGTTCAGTCTAGTGTACTTGGCTCTGAGTCATGGTAACAACCAGGAGAGCAATTCTTCCGTGCGGTACAATGAGCAGCACTTTAATAACAGTGCTTAGCGGTAAGCTGTCTGAGAGGCAGAAAACAGATTTTAAATTAAATGGACTTTATAGAAAATTGTCTTCACTGAGTAGTTTAGAGTCAGGGTTGCGATTTTCAACTTTCTTTCCCCTCACTTACCTGTTGCTAAGAGATCATATTTGAGGTAAAATTAATGCTTCTCCAGTGACAAAGCATGTTGTCAACAGAGGAGGAGGAAATATAACATGCAGGTTAGGACTTTTGAAAACCATGTGGCGTAGAGAGAAAATCATGCATAAACATTTAACAAATGGTTATTAAATGAATCAGCAGTTACTAAGTAGCAAGTCCTTAAAAGTCTGTCATTGGGATTGTATGCGATTTGATTTCTTTGTTTTTGTTTCTTCAGCTTTTTTCACTTGAAAGAAAATTGAAGTGTTCCATTAAGGTCGAATTGACAGTCATTATTTCCCACTAGGGTTCATCATAATATTAAAAGAAATCTATGGCTCTAGAATCTGTTGGAACCAGGAAAAACAAAACAAAACAAAACAAAGCATTGCTTTATATCAGGACACTTTTAACTGCGCAGTGCAGTTTTAGGGTTAAAAACTGAGTTCCACTGAAAATGGAGGGGACACTGGGGGATGTAGGATATAGGGTAGTTATGTCTTAGACCTAATTAGTAGTGCATTTTTTCTTAGGTGTCCTTGAAAGCTAATGTCTCATATGTGAGTGTCCCTCCTCTTCTCAGAAAAATCACGCTAACCGATAACCACCAAGCAGCCAGGTCCTCTTCAACGTCCTTCCTTCCACAAGTAGCGTGTAATTCAAATAAGGCTCCCCTTGAAGTCCTCTGACACTATAACACAATATGAGACAAAGCTATTTTTTTGCTTAAGATTCATTATTTAATTTAGGAGATAATTCCTGCAAATGATTAGAAGGAAACATTCCATTTCTCCCATGTTCAATGAAGGGCTTAGAGCTAGTCCGGCTTGAATATTTTTTAGTCTGATGAGTCTTACAATGTAATATTAATGCTCTCTTGCATAAGGAGAAATATACTACTCCTCAGCCACCCCCTCAAAAGAAAACAACAACTTGCAATTTGCTTTTCTCTGCCCAAACACTAAGAAACATTCAGAAAATTCATATCCCTTTAATTCTCCCCTTCATATTCAATGTAAAATTCTAAACAAAGTGAGAACTCAAATGGGAAGTTAGCTCAGGTGTCTTTATTAGCCATTGTCACTCAGGAAGCTACATTCTCAAAATGTCACAGTGTCTCAAACACCTTCTAATGGGCTCTATTAACCTACACTGTGCACTTCCCCCTTTGGAATTTCACCGCGGCATTGCTCTTTCAAGGGGCTTTGACATAAAATTTGATTTTAAAAGTGTTTAATATGTTCTGGTCAGGCGACTGACACACTACTTAATAACCCAAATATGCATTCCCATATGGAGGGTACCATCTGTGTTATGAAGTATTTTTTTCATAAAGTTTCAATTGCTCCCTATTTTCTTTAGCAAAAAGAATACTAGACAAAACACAGTGTTTCATGAACATTTTTTTTAAGCAAATCTCTCCCAATAAATGTATTAATTTCATTTACAGTTTCCTAAGGAAAAACGACTAGAGGCAATAAAAGAGAAATAACATAATTATGCAATTCCCAGGACAGTTGATGTACAGCAGAACTGGTTCCTGATCACGATAGGGTAAGAAAATGACTGATATGGGGAGTAGAAGCCTGGGCTTTATTCCTCTCATCAGAAACGTAAGTCTCAGTGGTCTCATCCATAAATTAAAGACCAAGAAGAGATCCATGCTTTCCAAATCTACTCGACATCGATTCAGCTGTGAAGCATGTTCAAAATACAAGCACCTCAGGCCCACCCAATCTGAATTTAGGGCCAGTGCCTAAGAATCTGTTTTACTAGCTCCTTAGTGATCTGGATGTATCACATGGTGTGGAAATCACTATCCCAGTGATCTCGATTTCAATTCATAGCAGATATTCTCAAAGTCTAATTCAGAAAAATTTTATCACTGCGATGCAATAGGCCTCTTTGGAATTAGAAGGACCGAGAGTTGAGTCTGGGCCCTGCTGTGTTACCTGCCTTGTGAGACAAGATTTTAAACTCTTGAGCCTCAGGGTCTCTGAAAAATGAGGATAGTATTAGTTGTTTCTCCATGGACTGTTCCATTTTTACAGTACTTTAGCATACCTTCAGTAAATGTTAGCTGGAGGGACAGGGAGTGAGAGAGAAATAGTGACCAGATCACAAAATGAAATATTATCAAGGGACCAGCAGGAAATAGAAGTACTATATATGAAAATGAATGAGGAATAAAGTAATGTTTGCTAAGTTTCCATTATATCCTCAGCTTAATTCATCCATTTACGATGACCTTACAAGCCCTTCTTAAAGAATTGCTACGGGACAAACTTCTTCCGTTTTACAAATGTTGAGAATATGGATAAGTTCATTGTAAGATGTACTAGAAGTCTGCCTACATCAAGAGATATGGAATTGCTAGAAATAAATAATATGTGAAAAGAAATAATGAGAACAGCAAAATTATTCCCCCATTCTGGAAGAAAGGGTATTTTAAGCCTCACAATCTCTCTCATACCAAAAAAGGCTTTTCAGTATTTACTATGTACTCCTTGAGGATCTAATTGTTTATGAGAGTTTTAATGCATAGTCTCTTCAATCCATGAGCTTACAATTTGATATACTCCACAAACACTTATTTATAGAAAGATAGCCACTCTATGGAGAAAGACATTCCAAATACATTGCTAGTTTTGTCTTATGGGCAAATGGGCCTTTCAATTTTTTTTCTACTTTTGAACCTATATATAGTTCTCATCTTTCTGATTCTCTTTCTTTCCTTTGATTCTCTTAATTTCAGAGAAAATAGAAAAAATAAATAAAATAAAATTACACTTAACTAACACATTTTTGCTCTATAAAAATTCCCATGCAGCAAGATGCCTTGTGAGCCGAAGGCAGACAGAATGTATAGGACCTGTATTTAGCTCTTAGGAGCCAATATATATACCCTTGTTCAAAGCACATTTCAGCACAAAGCATTCAATAATCTGACACTCCTCTTGTGAAGCGCACTATTCTGCCGTAGAGAAAATTGCTATGGCCAAATTTTTCAGTACGATCCAATTGTCTGTAATAGCCCAGCAAGGTCAAGCCTCAAACAAAGCCGTGACCTACCTGCATGTCTCCACATAACTACTGAGGACTTCCATAGAGGCAGGATGTCTCCCTGACGTGTCTACTGGGATCTTTAAGTTTAATTCAAATTAGAAGAAAGGAGGCTGAAGCCTTTGAATGCCACCATATATATATATATATATATATATATATATATATATATATATATACATATATATATATATATATATATATATATGTATTTTTTATCATTGTTTCCTTAACTTCTGAATATTTGTTCTTTGTTCCGTGGAGTATAAGTAGTATGAGCAGTGCCTAGACCATCCTCTGTGACTCATATAAGCCATAATTACACTGGCCGTGCAACTATTTCCAGAACAGACATAAGGCCTATAATTCAGAGAATAACATTTGTTTATAAATGTGATTCCAGATCCTTCCTTGACTTTGTCCTAGAAATGTTGGAGTAACAAAAAAGATGGCCTCTTTGTTAATTACATGTGCCTTCTTAATATGTGTGTATTTACATATTGAAATAGCTGTTATATCTTAGCTAAATGCTGTGCTGATGGACAATATAAATACCTTTTAGAATACGCTACTGTTTTCCTCCTCTGGGTCTTTATTTTTAGAAATAAATGGGAGTTTTAAAAAAGAGAGTTTCCTTCTACCATAAGGCAGCCCTCTGCCGGTTGTAGCAGAAGAGGCCCTCTCTGACTCTCTGAAACACTAACCATGGAGGACTTGCTTATTCTGTTCAATCCAGGCTTCAAAAACCTCAGGTAATACATTCACTTTGCTGAAATAAGCAAGACTCCATGGTATCTCATGCATCAAGTTCCTTTGTGAAAACATTTGTCCTTCTCATGGAATTTAGAGCAATCTCAGTGATAATTTAAAGGACTCTTTTTTTTTTTCAAACCAAAATTAGCAGAGAAAATCCAAAAAGAAGAAATGTGCATCACCTTCCATGTCATTAAATATGCTTAAGGAAAGCAAAATGAATACTGCAATGTGTTTTTTTAAAAATGATACTTTAATAACTTGAATTCCTTTAGAATAACCTTTAGTTTTTGCATAACATTTGCAGACCAAATGAAAATAAAAGTTAAATGTAATGAAACCAAAGTTTCCTTAAAGAATCGGAAACTTTCTATGAATAAGAGCAGAGGAAATATTTCTTATTAGTCTACTTGTCCATCTGGCATAATATTTTTCTAGTATTTTTGTCATGGTTATATTTATGCTATTTTTTTATATCTGTCCGTAAGATAGCATTAGCTACTTTTGGGGGTATTTTTTTTCTTCAATTGTTTTATTTCTTTTATTTTTGAGGTGTAATTGATATATAACCTTATATTAGACTCAAGGGCACAATGTAATTTATTCAAAATACGTTTTTATTGCAAAATGATCACTACAATAAATCTAATTATCATCTGTCACCATACATAGTTACACATTTTTTTCATTATAATGAGATCGTTTAGGATATACTGTCTTAGCAACTTTCAAATATGCAATACAGGATTATTAACTATAGTAATAATGCTGTATATTATATCCCCAGACTTATTTATTTTATAACTGTAAGTTTGTAACTTTTGACCCCTTTCTCACGTTTTGTGTATTTTATAATGTCAATTTTTCTGTTTTAGTTCACTTTTTGTACCTTTTGATCCCTTTCCCCCATTTTGTGTATTTTTCTAATAATGTCAGTTTTTCTCAGTTTTAGCTCAATTTCAGTTAGCACTTTCTCTCAACAAATCAGCACAAGGTGAATTTCTGAAGTTTGGCCTTCTTCAAAGCTAAAATATTATAAAATAATCTTTTACAGCCCAGATACTTTTATTGTATTATTGAGATACTTAAGGTAACTGATCTGGATTTCAATCTGAAAATGAACTTATCTAGTTAGACTTTAATTTAAGCAGGTAAAGGTGGCCCAAGCCTATAGTGAATTTTTCCTTTCATTGAAGGTAGAAATGATACAAATTGACTTCTAGGGAAAATGTGAAATATGCATGACTGTATAAGGATTGATTTTTTTCTTTTTTTTAATCTACCATCAGCTTCCACTCTCAGTGTTCTCTAGAGTTCACCTGTAGTGATTTATCAATTAACGAACACTCATGCTTATTCAACAGTGTAATTTTTGAGTTATTTAATTTAAATGAAATGGCCATAATTATTTAGACAGACGTCTGACAATAAATACTTTTCAAACTGGTGGGGTAATGTTTTTAGCATCATTGCTCCAGCAAGATCCAATAATAAGACTGGCTTTTTGTTTAATAGAATTCTCTCTACAGTGTTCCACTCCATTAGTGAAAGGGGAGTTGTTCAAGTTACATAGATATGTTCTCAATGACATTGGTTAATAAAACACAGACATTTGTGTCTAGGTGTTGAATGTTTATATGTAAGCATTTGCTCAAGCATTGTTGTTTTAACATTTTGTTGTTTTAACAAAATGACCATTGAATCAAACTTAGGCTTGCATAGACCTAATCAGGTTTCTAAAGTTACTGTAGCCTACAGAAAATATTTCCCAAACAATATCAATCATTTTGTCTTTTGGTTTCTATACAAAGACTATAAGAACATACATAAAAAATACCAAAAGAATACATAATCAGAAGTTACTTGTAAAAAATAGGAAAAGCTTTTTTTTTTCTCCTTTACCTTTCCATTTTAAAACTAAGTACATTAGATTCAAGAAGATGAACAAATATTTGCGAATATTTGTTAATATTTGTTGATGTACTGTTACAAGGTAGGAGCATTCAGAATTATATCAAACACGATTTATATAGGGCTATCCGAAAAGAGACATTCTGTAGGGTTTTGCTGAATGTGTGTAAAATACTACAACTGTCTCTATGATGCCTTTTCCTTGTGGAAAAGACGCTTAATTCTGCCGGCAAGAGTGCAGGGCCCCTTCTTGCCCTTATTTGCTTTTAGAGACTTACACTGTCAGGTTGATAAATGGGCTTTGACAGAAGCAAAGGTAATTTAAAGCTCATTCACAGTTAGAATAGTCTTTAACAGATTCTTTTTAAAAGTCTCTGATACACAATGGAATACTATTCGGCGGTAAGAAAAGATGATATAGGAACATTTGTGACAACATGGATGGATCTTGAGAGTATGATGCTAAGCGAAATAAGTCAGACAGAAAAAGCAGAGAACCATATGATTTCACTGATATGTGGTATATAAACCAAAAACAACAAAAGAACAAGACAAACAAATGAGAAACAAAAACTCATAGACACAGACAATAGTTTAGTGGTTACCAGAGGGTAAGGGGGTAGGGGGTGGGAGATGAGGGTAAAGGGGATCAAATGTATGGTGATGGAAGGAGAACTGACTCTGGGTGGTGAACACACAATGGGATTTATAGATGATGTAATACAGAATTGTACACCTGAAATCTATGTAATTTTACTAACAATTGTCACCCCAATATTTTTTTTAAAAAAAAGTTGAAAAGAAAAAAAAAGAAAAGTCTCTGGTGGAGGAAAAATACAGAAAATGCACAATATTAATTCACTGGCCATTATTCTCCCATAAGTCAAAAATCTCATCATCTCTCTGAAGCTATAAATAAAGTCATCTTATCATGCTTACCATATCCATAGGCGTCTATTTATTTACACAGAAGATTATTATTTTTTTATCCATATGAATGAAAATCAGTTATTCACCAAGGGAAAAAAAAATCTTTTTTTTGGGGGGGGGGGGCGGTGTAAAAAAGGTGGTGTGTTGGGGGTGGTAAACTTTTATAAGCTTAGTAGTGGTAGACATACCTTTGACTAGAGCACCCTAACAGAATGATACTTTGGAATTACAGAAAAGAGTTGAAGGATTTAGCAAGTGCAGGCAAATTTTAGTTGTATTCTCTCTGCTTTTGGTGTTTGACAAATTAATTCATTAGTGATAAAATAATGGAGTAAGTCTGCAAAGAGAGCTCAATTCGTTGCATTTATCCCACCCACCTTCGTTCATCTGCAATGTCCTTGCTCTGATTTTGTGAAACCATACTCCCATCATCCTCCCTGGCACAACTCCCCTCACCTTTCACTTAGGTTTGCACTACTAAGTGAGCCATTCCTTTTCCCTTTCCTCTTTAAGAAATACACATTTAGAAAGAGCTTTGCCTGCAGTCTTAAGGAGATTCTGTAATTAATAGTAGATACCAATAATAGGATATCTGCATCCCTGTGTATTCTGAAAAGAGTGAGAACACTTTTTTTTTTAGGTGTTATTACTTTTAGAGTAGCTCATATAAATAACTGTTTTTAGCACTAAGCTAAAAAAGTCATTGTCAGACCAATGACTCATCTTTGCTATCTCTGTTTTTCTAAGTTTGGAAATGTAACAAAGCTAATTTTCTTTGGATGACAGTATTGGAGCAATCTAAACCACACGTATGGATGCACGCTAGCACCATTAGATGAAAACAAAGCTGGTATAAAACTCTAAGGAAATTCTTTGGACAAATAAAAATGCCCGATTCAATGAAGGGTTTGACCATCTTTGGCAGAAATAATATGAAAAATCTATTTTGAAAAAATACAAACAGTATAAAATTGATAACTGTGTCAGTTATTTTGTTGAGCATCACAGTTGCATTACTCTAAAATATGTGCTCCTGTTATACCTTCAAGAGAATGGTACAAAGAAAATTACATACAATCTCATGTAAAGAGCTTGTAATTGCACACCAGCATGGATACTTGTGAATGAATAACTATGGGTAAACATAAACAGACACTGTAGAAAGATATTAGGGAAAAAAGCACTGACAGTAAGCAAAAGAATCCAGAGGCGGGAGGGATGGCTCTTGGATCAGGCACTAGGGAAAACCTTTGTGGAGGAGTGACCATTTTAGATCGGCTTTTGAAGATGTGTAAGATTTAACAGGTATTGTAGTTAGTGGAAGGAGGTGACTAAAAGAACAGGAAACAGCATGGGTAAAGACATGAAGGCCAGAAATCTGAAAGCATTGCAGTGAGTCATTTTATCTCAATCGCATTACGCAGATCACATTAGGGGAATGAATCAAATATAAGGTGGGAATGATAGCTGGCATGCATTTATCAGCTCATTCACTCATTTATTTAGCTTATTGAGTTCCTACAATGGGTTAGTCACTGGTACAGTACCAGTGATAAATTCAGACGAAAAAGTGAATAAAATATAATGCCTGTCCAGAAGAGAATCATTCTTTATTGTGGAGTATGGAAGTAAAAACAGATAATTACAAGACAATGTAATACATTCTTCAGTGGGAGCTTTCACAAAGTGATACGGGAGTAAATCACATGTATCAACTAAATCTTCTTCGGAAAATCAGGAAAAACTTAACAGAGAAACTGACATTTGGGCTGGATCCTGAAGGGTATATAAATATTACAGTGGATAGGCAGAGTGTAAGATGAATTTCCAAATCAGTTGAAATAAATATTTGTAAATACGAGTGGCTATAGAAGGGAGACATAATTTGTCAGGGCAGAAGGCTTGAGTGTTGTGCTTAGATTAGACTTTATTCCATAGCCCTACAGCCTTTGCAAGTATTTGAGTAAAGAAGTAAAAGATCTTATTTGGTCTGTAGCACCATTACTTACTTGGGCATTGATTTATAGCATGCATAAACAAAATGGGTTGTAGCATAGTCAACCAACTGATATCTAGTACCTTCTAATTATAGTGATAGTTTGAACCAAGTAGAATTTATTAAGTGTCAGTCATTAAAAAGAACTGAAAAATTTTCCTGATATACTATTGGCCCGATTGCCTCAACACTATTTACTCAGTCTTATATGAAGCTCCTAATTTCAAGGAAAACAGAGCAACTCAAGGGATAATGACCAACTGAAAATCATAAGCAGTTCAGTGACCAAATGGAAGACTTTAGAATAATTATGGCTATTTCTACAGAAGTCCACTAAATATGATATTTTAAGAAACACATCTGCTATACATAATAAAATAGTAGTTTCTCTGACCTCTGCCACATCTCATGTCAAGACTCAATAATTATCAACAATGTATAATGGCTATGTGGAGGGGTAGTCTCACTGTATGCATACATAATTTTATAGAACAAAATACAGTATTTGCCCTACAAGAGGTGTGGGGCACAGATCTGCCGTCTGTCTCCCTGAACTTGAACTCTTGCCCTATCTATCCTTAGCGTTGTACTCTTGATCAGGCTGCTGAACCTGTCTGAGCCTCAATTTTCTCATCTTTGAAATGGGAATGGCAAAAGTTACCTTTCCATTTTATTGTGAGGATTCACTAAGATGTTGGATGTAAAGTCCTCAGAGGGGTGCATAGTAGGTACTTAAAATATTTTGGCTAAGGTTTGTGTGAGAGGGACCACAAGAGGCCCTGACATGGAACCGAGCTGAAATACTTTGAGTTTTCCATCTGTGCCCTACACGTTCCCATTTCCCAGGCTTTGCTTACATGGCTGCACAAACTCCTTGGGAGAGGACCCATGCTCTGTTTTCACCTTTGTGCCCTCCTTCCTGAGAGTGCCAGGCACACAGTAGGCCTGCACTCAGTGATGATGGTGATAATATCTCACGCTTCCTGAGCACTTTTTCGGTGTAAAGCATCCAGCCAGGTACTTTATATTCATTATTATGTTAAAGCCTCCTAACTGCTCTATAATAGAGGTACAATTTGGAGAGAAGGGGAAACTGAGGCTCAAACATGTAAAAGACTTTACCAAGGGCTTGTTAAAGATGGAATCAGGATCGGAACTCAGATGTCTGTCTCCTAAGGCACTAAGCCAACTTTACAGAAAGAACTCAGTCCCAGAACCCATATGCTCACATCCTTTAAGCTTGACTGAGATGGTGGAGTGGCAGGAGCACAGGAGTTCTGGGATTGAATCAGGAATTCCAGGAATGAATTCCTGGAATTGATTGAATCAGTGAATCAGGAATTCCAGGGCTGCAGACAGTGTTAGGGGTGGAAAGTGTGTGCCCCACAGTGAGATAAGTTAGGAATACTTAGTCCCCCTTCGCAGATGAGGAAGCTGAGTCATGGGGGACAGTAAGTAACTTGCCTGACAGTGCACAGCAAACAAGGGAGGAAGCCCCTGTTCCAGCCAGGCCCCAGAGCCCTAGAAAATTCCCCAAGGGAAACTTCCCTTCCAGCTGGGGTACCCATCCTCGGTATATTTTCTCTAAAAAATAATGCTTCAGATTCCCTCTGCTTAAAATCCTATTTATGAAAATACAAAATGCGTGATCGCAAAGCTTCCTGAAGGCACAGGCTTTCTGTTTCAGTGCTCCCCAGAGTGTTACCTGTTCATATAAATCCAAAGAGAGGAGCCAAATCAGAGCTGTGGGAAGGAAAGAAGAAAAATCTCTGCTCCATCTTGTTTCTGCTTCTCTAAAAACAACAACAGCAATCAGTATTTGCTTTAGGCAAATATAGGCAAATCATAATCATTCTCTCCTGGGTTCTCTACATTCCAGCTAAGCTGCCTTTCCAGCTATTCCTCAAACCCACCAAGCTCAGTTCCCCAGTCCCTTTGTACTTGTCCTGCTTTCTACGCCATTCTTTTTCCCCAAGATGGACATGGCTGTCTTGTTTTTCAGATTCTAGTCCAAATTTCTTAGAACCACCCTATCTGTTCTAAATGAGCTACAATCGCCAACCCCAAAGCCCGTCACACTTAACAATATCACCCTTCTTATCTGGCGTCATTCTGTGCATCTCCTTTCTTCTGTGCTTATCCTCAGTTTCCCCTTTGCCCCCTACGCACTAGGTGGCAAAATGTGGGAGTATAAGTACCTTGTCCATGTAGCTCAGGACTGTTTCCTGAGAGCCTAGGGCAGAAGATCTTCCGTTGAATGAAGGAAGATACAGCATTCTCACATATGTGGATCAGTATTTACAAAGATGGAGTTAACAGTGGGTATGCATCATATTTTGGTGCAGCTGAGAAGAACAGTTTATAACTTAGTCCCTTCTACACTGTGCACAAGATAAGGTTCTCTGGTTAAAAGTTCCATCTCTCTGAGCGGCCTAGCCCTGCTGCTCCGCATATGACATTCATTTTCACTAGCACCTTGCTCATCATTTGTATCCGGACAATTAATAGGAATTAGGAGGCAATGTTAGTGGCCTTTCTTCTCCTCCTCCTACTACAGCATATAATCAACTGCGTCCTTCTCATCAGCAGAGTACTTATTAAGCTCTCCTGAAAAAGACTTTGAAAGGGAGCCCGCATAAAAGAAATTACATGACTGACTGGACCTCACCCTTTCTTACCAACAGACACAGACGTGGATAAAAGTGACTGTATCATGTTTGTTATGTACATCCCTTTGTAACAATACGTTGCCATCAACAAGCCGTTGTTTGCTCTTGGTGCCTTATTTTGATGTAGCCTTCTCTGTTCTGTAATCATGAATATGACCTTTGAGTTTGCCAGAAAGTACTCCTTTTACATGGTTTGGCACTAATTATAGTGATGACATAGTGCTGTTTATAGGTTACCAATGTGCCAGGATAGAAACAGCTAGAGACGAAGAGTAAATAAAAAGAGAAAATCACTGAGGTCACAGAGCTGGTTCTGCTACCTGGCCAGCTTGGACCTTGAGCACGTATGTCTCGTAGTCTCCCAGAGGCTTAGTCTCTGCCTCTCTCTAGTATCTTCCCTCACAAATTCAAGGGGAAAGAAAAAAAAAAAAAGTATGCCTTAAGTAAAGATTCTGATTCTTTATATCTGTGATATGTATACTTTTAAAAACATTCACAGGAAATTTAGCAATGCACCCATGTTGAGAACCAGAGGTCTTGATTATGACTTGAAAACCTCAAGGCAGGTGTTCAACTATATTCCTCCTTAGGTAATGCTAGCTCTGTAATGCCAGCAAGCAAACATCAGTGTTCGACGATCTGGAAATCGGCCCTATTTTGTCTCATGGTCATTGACATCTGTAACTAGATTAAATTCAGTGAGGAATGTGATTTGTCAAGTGATTTGTCAAAAGTTCTTTAAATCCAGTATTTCCTTCTTCCCAAGTCCTCTCTCCCTCCCCCCTTCCTTCCTTCCCTTCCTTCCTTCCTTCCTTCCTTCCTTCCTTCCTTCCTTCCTTCCTTCCTTCCTCTCTTCCTTACTTCCTTCCCTTTTTCCTTCCTTCCATTATTCTTTGAATCAGCTTCATGACCTCACTGTGTCTATTGAAATTTTGTTTAATTTACCTCCATATATCCAAGAGAAAAGTTCAAACAGCTTTAAATTCAAAGCGGGGTGAGGTGAAAAATACTCCAGCAAGCCCTGCCATAGTTGGTATAGGTGTGACACCAAGTATGACTATTCAGACGTGTGCTTCGATCTGGTAGGAATATTTGTATCTCTAAAATCTCCTGGAGCTTAAGTGGCATGCAAATAATATTTGGCATATATATTTTATTCCAGTGGGTCAGTTATTTCTCTTGGCCTATGTAATCTGAAAACTATGCTCTTTTTAAAGCTTTGAGCTTGGAGTGGAATGAACTGTGTGTCTGTTGTGACATAATATGTCTGAGGGACCACCTCTGGCAGGCTCATCAACAAGTTTTTGTTACCAAATATCTTAATATGTATTAAATTACATCAATTAATCCTACATCCAGGATACATGTAACCTTTTGTGGTAGCATCCTCTATCAAAAAAGGATCATTCCATTCATACCTTACTTAGTTGCCTTTTGTAACCTATTAGTCTAAAAAGGACACATTTAAAAATGCATTTATTTCAAACCTAAATGTTTTAAAGGAAAATCTTGAAGATAAAAACTTATTTATTTCTCTGTCTTAAAACATTAATTTAAAGCAATAGTATTTTAAAAAAATATATTCCTGTTGTTGATGTTTTCTCATCTAAGTTAGTGTATATATCTTTATTCTTACACGGTTTCCTACAGTTTATTCAAACAAATGAATGCTAAGTAAGCTACAGTTTATTCTTATGTTCTCAAACTATTTATAAGCCAAAGGAAAAAAGCTAAATTTGTACCTTTTCAGCATTTCAACACAGTTAATATTATTATTGTCATAACTTTATGAAGACCTGAAACATAAAGAGAGATCTGGTATGCAACATTATTACACAGGCTATCTATTAATGTAATTCACCACATTAAGAGATTAAAGAAGGAAAAAGGAATGATCATATCAACAGATGATAAAACAGCTCTAATCCATGTTAAACAAAATCTTAGCAAACTTTGAATAAAAGGGAATTTCCTTAATCCTCATGAAATGTTATATTTAGTCATGAAACATTGGAAGAATTACTTTAAAATTAGAAGCTAAATGAAATATTTATTATTACTGTTTCAATACATCTAATTAGAGGTCTTCAATGCAAAAGAAAAAAAAATAAGAAAAAATTAATGATTGGAAATGCTATCTATCTATATCTACGGCGGGGGGGGCAAAAAACGTATACAAGTGGACACTTTGGTCAGCATTGCTCAAGCATAATCAGAAGTTTCTGGATGCTAATGTAACCTCTTTGAGCACCTCTTGTAATTGCAGAAGTCAATTTTGTTATCGGTATATATTGAGTATTATAATTTTAATACAGTTTTCCTTTCTTAAAATGTGTTTACTTTTTTGGCACTCTTTGTATATATACATAAGTGTGAATATATATTGTATATTAGATTTTTATACGTTATATATTAATATAGTATATATTAATTTTCATTAGATTTTTGCATACATATATATGCAAAAATCTAATGAAAAATAATATATACTATATTAATATGTAATATATTAAAATGTATGCAAAATATATAATATAAATATGTATGCAAAATAATATATATAAATATATAAATAATATATAAATATGTATGCAAAAATCTAATGAAAATTACGCAAGGCTTTTGCAAAAGGATATTAAATTAAAAGTTTAGAATGAGTTGCAGATACAACAGATATTAGACACCAAAGAGAGTAGTAGACAAACCAATTGCAAATTTTCAAAGGAAACTTTCAAAAGAATTTATCTGCTATCTCTTAATATCCCTCACTGTGACATGTTTATTTAAAAGTGTTGAAAGGGAATTGTGAGATGGTAGAGGCTTGTTAAGAGCTTGCTTTGGTTATCACATTTGATGACGAATGTACATCTCACCAGACCTCTAAAGTGTAATTGATAAGATGTGCGTATCCTATCTTCCCAGATGCCCCAAAAGAAAGTCTTCGGTGACCCTATTTGGAGAATTTGATATAGAACCCTGATGTTTAAAAGGCACATAGTCCACTGGCTGACAAAAATCTAGAGAAACAAAGAGGAGAGCTGACAGCCCCTTGGAGGGAGGAATTAGAATGAGGTGGCTGACTTAGTATCAGGCTGCATCCTGGAGTTTATCAGGTCAAGGGCATAAATGTTCCCCCAAGAATTAGATGTGGGCCATGAAGAGAAGAGACATGGTTTGCAGCCATTTTTTCTTCTGTCTAACAAGAGTAAAATAGTGGAATATAATGGTAAGTGTGTGCAGCACCCTGGGGAACTAGGGCCTACAGCCAGACATAGGAGCTGGAAGGAAATGATATGTCACCCATGATATGGAAGTTGTAGAAGGATGGGACCCAGCAAGCTAGCTTATGGGAAATGTATGAAAGATCCTAGAATAATAGAGTCAGCATTGACCATCTGCCAGGCTCGAACCGATTCTCCTCAAATATTTTTTTTTAATTTAATACAACCAAAAACTGAGATGTATTTTCAGATATTTTAAATTTATTTGTGATTAAAAGGTCCAAAACTTAGCAAGATAAATTTCGAAACAAATGTGGTGATAGGAGGAAATTTCCATATCTGATGTTGAAACTTATTTTAAAATCAAAGTAGTTGAGAATCTGGAATTAGCACAGAGTAGTTAAGAGTTTGGGTTATACTCAATAAACAAATGGAATAAAATTAGAAACTATAAAAATACATATATATATGTATATATATATGCAGGTGATTAATTTACAATTATGTATTAGAAATTAGTGGAAAATAATTGTCTATTGACTCTGTCAGTAAATGATCCTGGGATAATTGGGGGTATGAGTTAGAACTGTACCTCACAGAACGCAAAAACTAAATTGTGGGTAGATTAAAGACCCAACATTTAAGGATAAAACAAGTAAAACTAATAAATCACATAGGAAAACATCATGACCTTTGAGTGAGGACAATCATTTTTTCAAACAAGACATTAAAAACACAAACTACAAACGACATATATAATAAATTAGACTTCATTAGCATTAGAAACATTACTACAACAAAACAGTCCATAAACTAAGTGACAAACAATGCCACAGTGTGTGAAAAGATACTTCCGAAATTGGGATATATTGACCAATTTTTGAAAATAGACTAGCAGTTCAGGTGAGAAGATATCCAAGCGGCCAATATACAAAAAGATATTCAATTTCCCTGGTAATTAAAGGTCGATGGAAGCTACATTTAAATACTGTTTCATAACCATCAGATTCCAAAGAAGGCTAACATCTGGTGATATCAAGAGCTCTGTGAGGATGTGGAGATATACAAATTCTCATACACTGTTTGTTTGACAAACAACAGTTTGGAGTAAAAGTTTGTGAGTAATCTGCCAATAGCTAGTAAAGTTCAAGAGTTCCACACCTTACAACACACTGATTTTTCTCCTAGTTAGACCTTGGAAAAGCTCTCCTATGTAAACACATGCAGACGTGCCCAGGGAGATGAACTGCAGCCTTAGAAACAGCCCAGATCATTGTCAGAAGTCTAGATGGACACATTTGGTTGAATTCATACAATGTGATACCTACTAAAGTTAAAATGAGTCAACCTAGAAAGAGAGGAGGCTGTAATACACAATGGAAGAAGGAGTAATTATAAAAGGAATAAAAAATGATGAGGGAAAAGAATACAGTACAGAGACAATGTCAGTAGTTAAGAGTGAACACTCAGTGCCATGTCCTTCTTATGCTTCACGTAATCAACCCCTTGACTACCTGTTGCCACCTAAGCCCTTGCTTTCATAGCATAAAAGCAGGGTCCTTAGCATATGTTTAATTTAGGTACTAAATACTTCATAGTGCCTTCCATAAATCCGGTAATTAGAAACATATAATTAGAAATATAACTGAATAAAGCTTCCTCTAATACTTTAACAAATGTTTGAGTTGTAAACTATCACCTAATTTTACTTTTTCCCCCACAAATCTGTAGATATTCTTGACCTTGTTTAGAAAGTGGTGTTTAATTGGGATATCCAATCTTTGGCCCAGACTTAAATAATTAATTTGATTAAAAAAAAAAAGTATATGCAACTATATGATAAAAATGTTTCAATTTCTTGAGTGCTTAAAACAATGACAATACTCATTCTATTTTTGGCTGATTTAAAAAAAAATCATTTTAAAAAGTTATTAGTGAGTTAACAAGGTACTATTAAGATTCATAATATTTAGTCATTTGATTTACTAAAAACTCTCACTATTAAATAAATGACTAGCTACTAATAATTGCAACAAAACAGTCCTTTAGAAAAATACGTAAAATCCTTATATTGCCTTTCTTCCTGTTTGAAAAACTTTACAGAGGTAGAGTCACAGAAGGCCATAAAATGAAGAGTAAGTTGCCTTAGCAGTAGTAAAAACCTGACCTAAGACATGCATGACATGCAGTATTTTAAATAAAGAAGAAAAGCCTTAAAAGGATTTCTGCTTGTTACAACATCCATTTATACTACAGATTTCCATAAAAACAGAGATGCTTTCAAATTCTGTTTGGGTTTGTTTTCTAAACAGTAGGAAACCTTTTTTGTGTTTTGGAGTCTGAATAAGATTATTAAAGTCTATCAAGGAAATATCAAATCAGCTAACCTATTAAGCATTTATTTCTAAAGTTGACATTTTATATTTCTTAGATTTCTACCCAATTAATTGTGAATAATTATGTACACACACACACACACACGTTTTGATTATTTTTATATGTGATTCTATAAATACAAATACGAGTATGATAGATTTGGAAGAATTGGATAACATTTTCTTAATATGGCCTTAACATTTCTTTTGCTTAGGACGTCACCAAAAGTCTCTATACACCCCTCTACAATGACTCATATTTCTGTCTCCTTCAATATTGCAACATTATTATTTTAGGTTTTCTTATATGATTTTTGGCCAAGATAGCTAAGATTACATGAGCTTATCTCAAGAACCTTACCAAGGTTCATTTTTCCCCCAGTCCCCAACTTCTTATTTTTGGAAAAAAAAAAAAAAGAAAGAAAACAAAGAACAATCAGATAGCTTTGTAAGAAACCTTTTAAATATAAAACAAACTTTTAAGAACATATTTTTTTCGTACTTGCCCCGTATTTCTAATTGAAAATGAATTTATGGAAACTGGAAAAACAGATACAGAGTAGTACATAAAATTAACCGAATGGCCTTTCGCAAGTCTTGGACTACAGATACCAGTCTTGAATCCACATGACTCATAGGCTAAAAATTGTCCAGTCTTACAGCAAACTTCATGTGCTAACAAATCAACATAGTCAAAATTCGTAAGGTTGTAACAGCAACGATACTAACATAAGGGGAGAGCCGTATACTAAATATGCATATGAAACACTGTAGATTATATGTATTTTTCTTTAACTATGAAAGATGGGTTTTATTCCAAATTACACAGACTAAAATATGGTAATATAACAATTTGTCCCTTTATTCTTAACATAATTTAGATATTTACTAAAATTTTGGGTGTCTGGACAGTTGTTAGATACTGATGAGAAAGAGCCTTTAAAAAAACCATGGTTATAATAAATCTTCACATTATCAGAATTTGATTTTACTTTAGTTTTCAAGAAGACATTGTAATCAGAATACATTTTTGGTAGTTAGAAATGATTCTTAATCTTGTGATATCTTTTGCATAATATAGATATGAACTACAGCTTGTTATAATCCATTTTAAGAAAGATTTTTAAAAATCATCCTTCTTATGTTTATTGCACACCACCTGAATTGTTTTGTTTTCAAAATAATCTTTGCCTTGAAACTTACCTGTAGAATATCTTTTTGTCATACTTTTAGAAAGTGGAGAAACTAACTTCACTTTTGTGTGTGTCTGGGCCAAATTTTAAAGGATTACGTTCTTAATCTTGACATTCAAAGGAGACATCCCGCGATGTTGTAAGCGTTCCAGCAGGATTAAGGAGAGAGACTGCAGTGTCTCTAAGAGCTCTCCAACCTGTCTCCAATATGCTCATTTCTCAGTGGCGAGGCAGGGCGGGACAGAATCTCTAAGCCCTTGGCCTCTTCAAAGAAGTCAGCTGTGTCAAGTGTGACTACCTGTAATTTATTAACTAACACGGAGGGAATTCATGCCGCATTTTTTGCTTGTAACACTTTCCTCCCCAGCCTTATTTAGTGATGCCAAAATAATAAGTAGGAAATACATAATTTTTTTTCCCTAGATTACAATTGGGAATTAAATAGCAGTAAATGTGAACAATTCATATCCATTTATTGCATATAAGATGCTCTGGGCCAATACTTTTTTGCCATTTACTATCTTTCTTATATTTTATTATAGTCAAAGAATAAATATTATCCATGAATTCCATGTAAAACTTGGAAATATAGTTTTGATTCAAGTTATTAAGACATACGACTATACTTTCTGACGTGAATGTATCAAGACTGAAGCTGAGAGGATGTATTATGGGTCGAAATGAAGGTGTCATTTGATTTTCAATGATGAATATGTGGGAAGATTGCAGGAAAACATTTAAAGATTGAGAAATATATGATCATTCCATTTACAGAGACAGGAATTTCCCAGCATGAATAGGCTGATACCGTGTTTCCCCAAAAATAAGACCTAGCCGGACCATCAGCTCAGCGCATCTTTTGTAGCAAAAATTAATGGAAGACCCAGTCTTATTTTAGTATAATGTAAGACTGGGTTGTATAATCTAATCCAGTCTAATCTAATCTAATCGAATGCCAGGTCTTACATTAATTTTTGCTCCAAAAGACGCATTAGAACTGATGGTCCAGCTACGTCTTATTTTCGGGGAAACATGGTATGTAAAATTAGCTAAATGAATGGCTATTGAGCTTTTATTACAGAGAAGTTAAAATAGTGGTTGAATACAATCTTTGGGTTTCATCTAAACAAGGGTCGGGTGTTTTCATCTACTTTCTTGATTCAGCAATTGATTATGACAAGTATTAAACTACCATCTTGACTTGGCAACTGTTAAAAGTGATCATAAAGTCAAAAATATATTGTGACATCCTTCATATCTGATTCTTTTTTTCATCTTTTCTACTTCACTAAGAAATCACAGAATTTTATCTACAAATGACCATGTCAAATCTGTTGGTGGCAAATTTAATGCCAACCAGGAAAACACTCTTTAAAGAAGGCCAGAAAGTAAAAACAAGTAAGTTCAAAAAAAAGAAAATAATAGGTTTTGCCCACTACGAAAGCATCAGAAAACTGAAAGCCTTGAATCAGTTAAGCCAGTTAGTTCACTTATAGTTTTGCTTTATTTGGAAAAACAGAATCTTCCTGCTGTAGCTTTAGAGAGGCTTTGTTGGAAGAGACAGATTGATGAGATTAGAGTTCCTGCTTTCTGTGAAGCCTATACTGTCCATATCACTGTCTCCTTCCATTGCCTTTTTGTTCAATATATGCATATTTTTTCAATTACAGTTGGCATACTATATTAGACATTTATATAACTTACAAAGTGATCACCCCAGTAAATCTAGTATTTATCTATCTGACATGATAGTTATTACAATATTATTGACTATATTCCCTATGCTGTACTTTACATCCTGTGACTATCTGTATATTTTTAATTATAGTTGACAGTCAATATTATTTTATATTAGTTTCAGGTGTACAGCACAGTGGTTAGGCATTTACATAATTTAAGAAGTAATCCCCCTGATAAGTCTGACACTATACGTAGTTTTTTACGTTATTGACTATATTCCTCATACTGTATTTCACGTCCCCGTGACTGTCAATTTGTACTCCCTAACCCATTCACTGTTCTCACCCATCCGCCCAACCCTCTCTCCCGTCTAGCAAACATCAGTTTGTTCTCTATATCTATGAGTCTATTTCGGTTTTGTTTGTTTGTTGATTTATTCTGTTCCTTAGATTCCACATATAAGTGAGATCACTATAATATTTGTTTTTCTTAGCCCGTGACTTTTTATAACCAGCAATTTATACACATTAAGTCCTTCCCCTTTTTCATCCAATCCCCATTGTCTTTTTGATGTTCAGATCTATATAGAAAGGAAGGAGAGGAGGCTGATTTTATTGGTTTTAAGTAAGTAAATTAAAATTGCTGCAAAAAACCTCATTCTTGACCTACAGCATTTCAAAAGACTTCTCAGATGATGATCTCCCACAGGTATCTTTACGAGGTCTGTTTTGGCATGCAGTTTTTATATGTGTATGTCCTTGCATGTATATGCACTTCATTTTAACATACACACACAGTCAATTAAATACGTGAACTCATCCTAGAAAAAGTGGTACATACCTCATTCCTGAATATCACTAGGGTCACCTTCAAAGTATTCCCCTTGGGAAACTATGCACTGATGCCAGCACCTAGTCCACCCTTCAAAGCAATTTTGGAACTCTTTTCTGGAATGGCCATCAGAGCTGTCATCGTATTACCCTTGATGTCCTGAATGTCATCAAAATGTCTTCCTTTCAATATTTCCTTTATCTTCCGGTAAAGAAAGAAGTCAATGGAGGCCAGTTCAGGTGAGTAGGGAGGGTGTTCCAATACAGTTATTTGTTTACTGGCTAAAAACTCCCTCAGACAGTGCTGTGTGAACTGGTACATTGTTGTGATACAAGAGCCATGAATTGTTGGCGAAAAGTTCTGGTTGTTTTCGTCCAACTTGTTCACACAGCCTTTACAGCACTTCCAAATAGTAAACTTGGTTAACTGTACAGTTGGTACAAATTCATAATGAATAATCCCTCTGATATCAAAAAGGTTAGCAACATCATTGCAACAAGTTCATGAACTTAATTGTCAGACCTCCTATATGCACACATGTGTGTGCATATATATACATATATATATTCCATACACATTGGGATTTGTAGGTTTTAAAAAAAATTCTTATTCCTAAATACATTATTCAAAACAAGCATCTTGTTTTGGGTTTACAAGAATTGAAAACTGGTATATATGTACATTATATGGCGTGCACAGAGAAATATAGTATAGAGAAAATTCCACTTTCAGAAATAAATCAATCCTTGTAGGAATATTTACATGTAAATGTTTCTATCTCTATAAGTATAGACATAGTTTACATTTCTCTGTTCACATGGACATATAGTCTTGGGCATGTCTCTTAAGACAGGATCATACAATAATGTGCCTGGTATTTTTGCAGCTCATGGTAGATAGAGATCAGAATTCCAAGAGGGTCAGAGTGAATGCACAGGAATAATACATATTTGATCAAAATTCACTTGTAGGCTAAGAGATGACTGGCAGAGAACAAGCAATATTAAGCACTCTGCTCTGCTCAGAGAAAGCATAGTGAATTCCTAGCCAAGAATACCATCTGTTGAATATGAAATTCTTGGATCAAGACATTATAGATACATATCCCCAAACAGCAGGGACAGAAGTCTTTCTGGAAACAAAATCACAATAGGGTTGCAGAAATGCCAAGTGAGAGAGAGGCAAATAACTGTTTGCTGCGTTGTGGGGAGCACACTTCCTTACTGGTAGCGCAGAGCATGAGTAATTACATGGCATGATTCGTGATGCTGGTAGTAAATAAACGTACTGCACGTAGTCACCCTGTTGGAATAATTTCTACATCAGTATGCCAACTATTAGCCATGGGTAGATCAAAATCTTTTTACCATGTGTGTTGTCTGCACCTTTATTCACTCTCAGAATTCTAGTACTCCCTGTCACTTACTATGTTTTCTAAAGATAATAGAATGATGGCTGTGTGATATTCAATAGGAAGATTTATATATAAAGATTAATGAATGATACTTGTCCCTAAGGTAAGAGTCAGACACAATTTTACACTTTATATTTGGATCTGGTATTTTTATAAAGACCACTTTTCTATCTATATATAAAGATACAGTCTTTACTAGAATGAGTCCAAATATGATTCTGCATCTTAATTTTAGGGAAGCAGCCTGGTTTCTAGGGATAGACAATTGTTGACATGGAAATGACTTCTATAATGAGAAGACACATAGAATGGCAGACAGGAACAATGACAAATACAGTAGGAGAAATAATAGTGGATATATCGTTGTCAATGAAAGAACCCTGATTCCCTTAACCGCACTCATTAAGAAAAGTTGGAAAACAATGGAAAACCAGTGACTAAAATGTGGATTAATTCAGAATTTCTCCTGGTTTCTATTTTTTGTTTGTTTGTTTTGTTTTCATTCAAACTCTTACATGCAGATGTTTTATTTTATTTTTACTCTGGACATTTCTGTATTTTTCTTCAGTTTTCTGGAGCATTATACCAGCCTATTCAGACATAGTCAATTTTTATTAGCATATAGTACGTGCTCAAAAATTAGTTAATGGAGGGACTAAAATGATGATATACAGCATCTCAAAAGCACTCTTTTAGGTATTTTACATGTATTACTCATAACAATTCTTATGAGTACATGCAATTAGGATCTCCAGTTATGTCTGTAGGAAAATGGAGACAGATATTTTAGGTAAAATGCCAAAGGTTACTCAGTTAGTTAATTGACTTGAACCTAGCTCACTACGGATCCTATACTCCTAACCACTTTTCTATATTTTATGTGAAAAATGTCATGGTTCCCTTTTAATATTATGTTTTTAGGCCCATAATATACCACTGCTTTGTATTCATAATGAGGTTCTTTGTATCTTATACTTGGGTAGAGCATTCGTTGGGGACAGTGCCCTGCCGTTATCCATGTACAGAGCCCATTTACTTCTGGTAATTTTGAGAGATGCATATACCTTCAAGAATTCCTGTTAATCCTTCTATCAACAGATTGCAAGCAACACAAAGAGCAGCATAATTATTCAGGTGAATTAGGATTAATAGAATAACCACTTAAGGGTTTAATGACTTTCCCTTGATTTTCTCTGAGCCTTTCTTTATATCTCACACATGCCACAAAGTTTGTTTCATGTTATATTTGTATATGCCTTCTTTCTCTTTCTAGGCTTCTTGCAGGCAAGAGGCATTGTTTCATGGTCTTTATAATTTCAACCCTTGCTAGTAAAACAAAATACATAAGTCAAGGATATCAGTGACAATTCCAAAAATTAGTAACAAAAATAACATCTTGCATTGTGATTTGACTTCTTAAAACATTATTGCTGAATCTTTTAAAATGCATATTTAATAAAGAATATCTTTAAAAAAGTATAACTACTCCCTTAGAATCTCTGTAACCATGTCTCAAATCTTTTTACTGTGATCAACTTTTGAAAGAGTCAACTTTAAAAATAAGTACTCATAATTAATTCCATCTACCTTGTAGAGTGTCGTGAAAGCTTCAAGTACCTTAAATGTTTTCTATGATAATATTAAAATATGGTTTTATGTTCCAATACTTATTTTAGCTACATGATACACTATATCATGTGTAAACCCCCCAAATATCTTATACTTTAGGTATTCTATCTTTTTTTCCTAATATGGTGCATTTCCACTACATTTTTGAACTATTTCAGATACGTTATCTTGCAATTCTGACACAGTCAGAACACAGCTAAGAGCACCACTTGTTTGCTTTAGATAAATGAGTTGCTGGTCATCCATCATGTCTCACACTGAAAATGACCACACTGCAGTAACATGGTACTGTTGGCAAAAGTAAGCAACATTATACCCGTAAGTATAATTGGACTATGTCCTCAATCCAGTATTTTTTATAGTTTAAACTGTAAAGTTGTTACAGTTTATAAGGAATGTAATATAATGAATTTTAGAAACAGAAAAATAAATTTTAATAAATACAGAAAAATATATATTTTTTAAAGGCATCCTTATTTTAATAATTTCAGGATTTTGGGTGATACTGTACCAAAATATAGCATGTCAAAAAAACCTTTTCTTCTTTTTTTCTTTTCTTGACATAACTTGCACGTGAGGTTAAGATTGTAAATCAATCTCTGTACTGATAGGAGATGTGTTGAATGCTGTATGTAAAATACCAAAAATGACTTAAATAATAAATGTGTTTTTACATTATTTAACTCTCAGTATAGAAATATTAAGATTAAATTTAGAATAGTGTCATATTTCGATATCTGTTCTTACTTGAAAATTTCTTCAAAACAATTTACAAACGCTCCCCATAGCAATTTTCATTTTTCCCCATAACATTCCACTTAATGTTGCTCTTTGAATAGTAATTTTAGCTAATGGAGAAGCTGCATTATATCCAAAGAACCATCAACTATCAGTGTCTTACAATAAGGAAAGATCCTGAAAAGGGCTGTGTTAATGAGCTCAGCATTTTAGCTCTCATACAGTTCTGTTGAGTAAAGCAAGCTAATTTCCTTCCGCACGCCCGAGATAACTTAGTAAGATTTTAAAGCTTCTAGCCAAATGTAATTTGACCTAATAATTATCCCTAAAGATGTGATTAAGAAACACCTGACTCAGATGCCGAGTACATATGCAAACCACAAGTCATCACCCCTTCCTCTCCTTTGATTTCAGGGGCTAAACACCTAGTCAGCAGTCTGAGCACTAGCCTTTAGAAGTCACCTGCCAGTTTATTCAGGTCATTGCACTTCCGCCGAAATATGCCTAACAAGAATAAGAAGGTCCTTGATGTGTACAAGCATTAAATGTATACATTGTTATGGAATATTTATGGGGAAGAAAAAAAGAATTTCTGTCAGCTGTCTTTAATATACATGCTAACAAATACTAAAAAAAAATAATTCAAACAGTAAGAATACATGCAATTTCACAAAAGTGGATATGTACCCTAAGGATTCAAAAAAAAAAGATTTTTTTCCTCTAGAACTTGATACCTACTTTTGTATATGAGAAAATTGATTTTTAATCTTTGAATTTTAAAAATTGATGAGAAGCATACTATTTTATATTTATTTTTAACTCTTTTTTTGTTCTGAATTTATTGTTTAATGCTTAAATAAAATGTAACTCCATGTTTCCTTATCAGAATGTCTATGGACAGTGTTATCTAGATCCATTTTTTATGCCTCCCCAAATCTCGTGATATAGCAAAATGTTTAAGAATAGAAAACTTGTTCAGTTAAAAAGTCTTTATGAAATACACTTGACAAATAACATTATTAGAGTGTATCTCAATTTAAGGAATGTTTTCAGTGAGACTAGGATTAGTAATTTTCGACTTTCTAGCTGAGTTCATTTTTCAAAGTCCTGTACTTCAGAAAAAATTTTCTGGACAAGCCCTAAGTCTGAAGTAAACTTCTTGAGATTTCTGATGGGTTATGACCTACCCGTGGTCTACATTCATGCTACATGGATGCAACCAAACATATTAAGAATACCAATGGAGTATATCAAATGCATAACTTAGAGTAGATTTAAAGTATGCATATTTATCATTCATTTATTTCTTACCTGAAAAATCTTTTAAAATCTCTACACGGCATATATGTATATCCTCTACACGGGATATATATATATATATATATATATATATTGGGGATTTCAGTTATTTTGTGGATTGTTATTAAAAGAAAAACGTAATTAAGGAAAAATATATATATTTTAAATTTGGAAAGTAACTTGAATTCCTCTTTGTGAGATTAGGATATGAAAATAGATGATTGTAGGATAGTTCGTTATTTTTCTTATCCCATTTAACATCTGGATTCACAGCAATTTTTCACAACTTTATTAATTGATAATTGGTTTGTGGTCTGATTTTGAGTGAACCATAGTATTAATCATTACCAAAATAAAAAATGTAAAGTAAAAATGAATTTAATGAAAAAGATAACTTTATATCCTGATTTAACTCCCATTTAATCTTAACCGTTATTGTGAGGAAGGTTTACTCAACCAAAATATAATATATAATTATATATAATATGTACTTCTCATTCCACTTACAAATTACGAATAAAGTTTCCACTTAACTCAAGAAGAATTTCACAACTTAAAACCACAGTGAGATTCTGGATGTATATAATTAAAGAGTGGAGCTAAATGCTTTCATGATTAAAGGAAATGAAAAATTAGAAGTATTTATAATGGTTGAATTGTGAAATTATAATCAGGCTCAATCTGAAGTACTGTGATTTCCATTCCGGTGGTCGTTTCAGTAATCTCTCGACTGATGGAGTTACTATTCTTTCCCCATGCACGTGTTCAAATTTCCTGCATACTTCACGTTATGGTTATGAGAAACTGCCTAATTCCATGTTCTGAGAAGAGCTTGGTATAATGGTGATGTGCAATAAGATTTCTTTATGAATAAGAAAAGCAATGTACAAATATTTTCCATAGACACATACTCTAAAATATACATATTTCTATATCTCTAAGAAACGAGATTATCCTTTTCCAAATAAATATAAAAAGTCAAATGTAAAAGTCTTTATCTTTGTTAGATATAATGATGAAATAAATGTAATCAAAAGTACTTGTAGGGGTAGACACTGATGAAGGAAAAAAATGAGGAATTAGGAAAAGCTACGAACATAAGGTATGTTTGGGATGAGGTTCTAATCCATCAATAATGGTAACATTTCTGTTATCCAGAGAGATTTGTTTACAATGTGTTATATAAAAATCACAGAACATTAGTGTTGAAAGGGCCATTACAGATCATCTAGACCAATGATTCTTATCTGATTTGAGTTATGAGACCCTTAAGAAATATGTGTGTTAAAGACTCTCACTGGAAAATTACACATTTGCCCGAAGTTACAGTTTTGCACACAGTTCTACATACATTTCTAGGAATTTCAGTTAATCCAAGTAACCCATAGAATAATTTAAGAGCCTCTTATTATTCTAAGTTTATTTTATAAATGACCTGGGTAAACTAGAGACCCATAGAGGAAACACACTCCTTAATTACAATTCTGTTGACCTTCTAATACCTCTCCAAATTGTCCAGTCATCTGCATTTATGATGTTTCAAACAGACTCCCAGTTCATGTTCACAGTTTTCATTTCTATGACTGAATGGAATTGGAAATTTACGGAAGCACTTCCACTTTTCCATCTGAGATTAATCCAGTTTCACTATCTAATTTTATTTTTATGGGGGGCAGGGGGGTTATTCTGTCCTTACTCTTGTGTGTGTGTGTATATGTGTGTGTGTATGAGTGTCTGTGTGTGTGTGTGTGTGTGTGTGTGTGCATGTGCACATGTATATACATGTATCCACGCACCACCATTTCAGACTTTTGTCTGAACCGGGCTGTAAGAGTTTACATCCATCTGCATCCATCTGCCATAGAATAATGTGTACTGAGGAATTTGTTGTCCTGTGAGAGACACTCGAGTGCTGTACTCTCATTTCCTACAGTACCTGATTTTCAAACTGGATGGGATTTTGTGGCGGTAGTTGTTGTAAACCACAAGGAATTGTTTTGAACTTCCTAGAATAAAAACTTTGTGACAACTGAAAAATAGCAGGAACATTCGTTTTCATCAGCTTCATTTCATTACAGTTTAAGGGGATGTCAATGATAACACTACTTGCTTCCCTCTTACCCTGAGTAATAATCAATAAGTAAGTTCTATTTTTTGCAACACTCTTGTGTAAAGAGTTGCCCAGTGAACTTTGGTAGGGTAAAAATGACTTACAGGCTTCTTTTCACTTCTTTCTGCTCTTTAAAATTGTATATCTCTGAACCCACCTCTCAAGGTGGTGGAATATTGTGGGGAGCCGGGATTTTTCTGAGTAATATGGGAAGCATATTTGTCTTCTACAGATTTGTTTTGGAGTTATAGAAATGAAATTGCAAGGTATAGTGAAATTTCTGTCTATATATTAGTTGGAAGATAAATATTTTAACTTGAAACTCAAACATAAGCTTTTCTTAAAGCATCACTGTAAATACGTTCTCTTCCAGTCAATTCATCTTTGGTTCCTCCTGTAACCAAGTTGATAACTGTGTGATCTTAAAGAAGTTACACTTTTGAGATTCTGAAAGGCGACAACGTAAATACGTTCTCTTCCAGTCAATTCATCTTTGGTTCCTCCTGTAACCAAGTTGATAACTGTGTGATCTTAAAGAAGTTACACTTTTGAGATTCTGAAAGGCGACAACGTGTGCCAAAGTGTCTCTAATTCCCTCCATGGTGGTTGTGAGGATTAAAGGAGATAATGCATGGAAAATCCTGTTATTAACAAAATAAAATATCACAAGGTGATATTCAACGTGTTTATAAATCTTCATTACTGTCATTTGAGTCTCTCAACACCTAATAACTGGAATTTTAAAATGATCTTCCCACCTTCATTCTTCTTTTCAAGTTTATAGTGGACATGTTGTTGGGAGAGGTGAATCCAAGGCTTATATTTGTCATTATCCTTGGGACATCCTGTACCTTTCATCTGCACTTTTACACATCCTCAAAATAGTGATGATAATACTTGCCTCTTAGAGGCCTAAGAAGGACTGACTGAAATAATATATGTAAAAGCCATTTGTAAATTACCTGGACTAAAGAAAAAATGAGATGATAGTTCTACCTTCTAGAAAATTTTTCAGGAAAGAAGTCATCAAAGCTAATTCAATCTAGAATCAAATATTTGTATCCGTGCAGATATCTACAACAATTTCTAGAACAGAAACATTCTAGGCATCTTGATATAAAGCTGAAACGATCTTTTCAGATTTTATATTAAAAAGAGAGATAGCTGTATGATCACTTCTCCAGCTATTATATAAGTCATGTTAAAAACAAATCAATGGAAGGCTACAAAATGGCAAAGCATGTCATCAAGACTGAAAAAAAATGTTCACAATAGATTATGAGGAGATAGGTGTATTTTCCTCATAAGAAACATTATACTGCAGAATCACAGACAGGTCATACTGAGATAACAGAAAGCATTTCTGATAAACAGAAGAAACCAGCATGACACATCCAGCAGTGGGACTGGAAGCAGTTTTCCAGCATCTGTTAGAGCCAAACGGAACTGGGGAGAGCATTAGTGAAAACCCTGCCCTTCATCCAAATACCACTGACAGAGAACACATGAAAAACAAAAAAATATGTGTGGTTCAGCTGAAGGCTGCTCCTCCAAAATATTGCCTGCAGCCAGTGCACATTTTCCTGTAAATTCTTAAAAACATTCAAATTCAGTTTTATGATCAATATTACCAAAAATATTATGCCTTAGGGACAAGTAATTCAGAGTTAGCATCAAATGTTCCATATAACTTGCCATATAATTTTTTTGTTACTTGAAAAGACAAAATCCCTGGGCTTAAATATTGATAGCCACACTAATAATCTTTTGAGTAAATGTGTATCAATAAGGTGAAAAATCAACTATAGTAGTTGGGTGTGTATTTCAGCAACCAGAAAGACCTTGACCTGTGTGAAAGCCAAAGATATAATAGAGAACTGAATTGTAGATCTACTAGGCAGGGTTTTCTTTTATGGTTGAAACCTTGGCTTTAAATATCTGTGGTGTCATTTTCTTTCCTTTTATTTTAGGCTATTAATTGTGGTTATAAGAATTGGTCCCATGGTAGATTTTGTACCTGGCTTAAATGACTATATTTCTGTGGTCTGGTGGGTCCCTACCTGCAACTCTCACTTTTACCGTCGAGTATTGAGTCTGAGGATGATTAACGATAGGAACTAGAAGGAATGGGAGTAGCTCACTGGGGGCACCTGCAGGGGATTTTATAACATTTTGATTCCTCCTTAGGATCCACTGACCCCAGAACTGTTGTCAGCAGGCCCATCAAAGAAACCTAGTTTCCTATCAGGCATCTGTACTTGTTCTATCTTCCAAAGTAACTTCCATTCATATCTTTTGTGTAGGTCTCTTTTGTGGTAGAGCGTTATAAGAAATCATTATTTCTGATATATTATTAGGTTGGTACAAAAGTAATTGCGGTTTTTGCAATTATTTTTAACCTGTTAATCCACAATTACTTTTGCACCAACCTAATAAAAAGTGATTTCAGCATAACCATTTATTATAAAATCAAAAACTCTCCTCTAAAGGTGAAGAAAAACATAATCTTAACAGAGAGCCATGTACAGGTAGATTGAGGCCTTGGAGTGAAGCAATCAACTGAGATTTTCTGCAAGGGAAATAATATGCTTTTAAATAAGAAAATAATAATAATAATAATAATAATAATAATAATAATAATCCTTTTATACTACTATAATGTTTAGGAAATTTTCCATTAATTTGTAACCTTGCTCTGGTTGTTTCATACTTGATCAGTTATTGATATATTTTTAGTTGTAAGAAAGATATTATCATTTTTATCTACTTAAGCTTGAAGTAGTCTTGCCATGGTGCTGCCATTATCAGATGCTGAATTTTACTTGGTGCCGGTGACCTTAGGGTAAATAGAAAGCTGTTGTATGGAAATAACCTGCCTAATATTTCAGGCCCAAAATAAGTGCTGAAATATTATATAACATAACTTCTCTTATAATATATATTGTAATGTGCAACATAAGCAAACCATGCATGTAAAAGATACCTGGTAGTTCCCAAAATATTCTCAATTATTTGTATTATATAAAATGGTTCTCCTGCCATAAAAAGATTGGGGCAAGCAGATCGAATTATTTCTGAGTTTTAGAATGTATCTAGCTTAAATATTCAAGAATATCTGTTTTATATTTGCCTTTTTCCAAGACTTGAGTCACCTTTCCAGTACAGGAAAGATTGTGACCAAGCTCATATGAAAATAGAAAGTTGGCTCTGTAGGGGAAAAAAAAAATTAGGAAGTAATTGAAGGATATAAAAAGGACTTAGAGAAGAACCTCCTTTTCACCTTGTCCCAAAATGCAGGGTAAAATAGATACTCTCAATTAAAGGGTAGCAAATTTAGAATTTTTGTTGTTGTTGTTGTTGGTACCATATAATCAACCTGTGGGATTTACAACCTCAGGAGGTTGAGTTAAATCTATGCCTAGAGTTTAAAAACAAATAATTTAATGGCCGCAAAACCTTAGGTGATATTGTAGGAGTAATAAAGTCTCATGTTTTTAGGCATGAAGGATATATGGACAGGGGAAATTTTTCCCAGAGCAAAACATAACCGAGGACATGTTAGTTTCAAACCTTAGACATTTGACAATATGAGAAATAAAACAACCCTGGTGATTAAATTCTATGATCCTTGCTCTCTCTTCAGTCATAAAATTTGTTACTTAGTTTATGTTACCTAAGAGAGAAAAATAAGCAAAAAAAAAAAAAAAAAACCCAAGAAACAAACAAAAAGAACGCATCAGTTATACTTCCTCTAAAAGTTTGTTATTGATCACTGTGAGAATATTAACACAAATAAATACATTCCTTTTATTTTTTTCTGGCAACAGGTTTTTCTGTCAATGTGTGCATGTATGCGCGTTCCCATTAGTTTGTTCACATATTGGTCTAGTGAGTCCCTTCCAGCCACGCTCACTTTTGCCCTAGAGGATCAAATTTGAGGATGATTTAAGGATAGGAACCAAAGGGAATAGGAGTAGCTCAATGGGGACACTTTCAGGGAATTTTATAACTTCTACCAAGAATCAACTGACCCCAGTACTGTTCTCTACAGTCCCTTCGAGGAAACCTCGTTACTTATCAGGCATCTATACTTGTTCTATCTTCCAAAATAATTTCTGTTATTATCTATTGTCTAGGTCTTATTCTCTTTTGGGTCATAAATTTTTGACTCTATATATCGTGTTTCCCCAAAAATAAGACTTAGCCAGACAATCAGCTCTAATGCGTCTTTTGGAGCAAAATTTAAAACCGGGTCTTATGTTAGATAAGACCTGGTCTTATACCAAAATGAGACTGGGTCTTATATTAATTTTTGCCCAAAAAACTCATTAGAGTTGATTGTCCAGCTAGGTCTTATTTTCTGGGAAACACGGTATCACCTATCTTCTATCTATCTTTATCTATCTATCTATCTATCTATCTATCTATCTATCTATCTATCTATCTATCTATCTGTCATCTACCTATCTATCTATGGAGAGAACATTTTATACCACTCTTATATAGCTTGTGTTTTAGATAAAGCAAATTTTTACAAGTTGTCTTATGATATCTATTAAACTAGGACAATTAGATGATATGTGCCTTGTAGTTTTTAGACTATGACATACTGATGTATTCCTATCTTTAAAAACAAAAAAGCACTCTTTTCCTCAAGTAACACATAGGCACTGACTGTGTGGGTGTGGCTATTTTTTTTCTTCCAAAAATATGTAATTTATCTTTGTTTTAGTATTTCCCTAGTGAGGCCTAATGACTTTATCTTCAAGTGATGATAAATCCAACAAGTATAATGAAAGCATAAGAAGAAATCAACTGGCCTAGTCCAAAGGCAAGTTAGGCTTGTGTGCCTTTATATGTATATATTTTCCCTTTTCAGTGTGCTCTTGTTTTAATTGTGAAATAGATTTCTTTTATATTAAGGCAAAGTTATCGGTGACTCAACACACCAAAGGTGTAGGGTACTGTTGTTTTATCCTTACTAAGGACACTTATATGTTTTGAGATAAGATGATTCTGAATCTAAACAAATGATTTCCTCGGGAAGGTCGTTCAGGTCATGCCTAATATATTTGGGGGTAGCACTGTAGCCCCAAATCCTTCATCTACTTTCCTTTAGGCAAACTTAGGCTTCTTCCTTTACACAGAGAGAAGAAAAATGGAATCGGGATTGGGGAATTATGTCCCAGCAGCTGCTGATTCTACGACAGTGATGTCACTGCCCACAGAGGCAGGCCAGAGACACCAATTAACTTTCATGTTCCTGAATTTAAACTGTATTATCATCTTTGAGGGTGTTTTGTTTCTAGCTTTTATAACTGACCACTGGAAAAGTCAGGCTTAACCATAGGCTATTTTTGTGAAATGTATTTCTAGCACAATTTGAGTTGTGTTTAGAAAGCACCATATAATGACAGGAATTATATATCACACACCCAGTGTTTACCAGTTTCTCTATATTAGTTTTAATCTTTCTGATAACCCTGCAATGTAAATGTTATTACACTCAATTTTCAAGGGCTCAAAGAGTTTGATCAAATTTTACAGAGCTACAAGCTAAGCATTGCTAGAATTGGGGGGAAGACTAGTGTTGTGGCTATAGCATGAGGTCGGATAACAGACTACTTGGGTCACATCCATTTGGTCACTTTAACTTGATGGTCATTGCAAAATTATTTAATAGGTAGATAGTAAACACATAATATTAAACTTGGTTCTCTTTCTTGCTTTAGTTAACAGGAAAGTTAACCTGTTTCTAGTAGGCCCTTCTGCCTCTAAAATGGAACATAGTTGGCCAGCATTTTAATACAGAGTGTATTAGTTTGCTGAGGCTGCCCTAGCAAAATACCCTTGGACTGGGAAGCTTAAAAAACAAAAATTTATGTTCTCACAGTTCTGAAGGCTAGAAGTCCAAGATCAAGGTGTAGGAAGATTTGATTTCTCCTGAGGCCTCTTTCTTTGGCTTGCAGCTATCTGCCTTCTTGGTGGGTCCTCCATGGCCCTTCAAGTGTTCACACTCCTGGTGTCTCTTTGTCTTCCTATAAGGACACCAGCCCTATTGACTCACCCTTATGACTCATTTAACTTAACTTACCTCTTCTTAAAAAAAAAAAATAAAATAAATATATATATATATATATCTTTTTTTTTTTCAATTACAGTCAACATACAATGTTATATTAGTTTCAGGTGTACAACATAGTGATTAGATATACGTGTAACTTATGAAGTAATAACCTGATAAATCCAGTGCCCCTCTGACACCATACATCATTATTTCATTACTACTGACTATATTCCCCAGGTTATATTATACCTCCCCATGACTATTTTGTAACTAACAATTTGTGCATCTTAATCCCCTTCTCCCTTCATTATCCTCCCTCCTCACCCAATCTGGCAACCATCAAAATGTTCTCTATAACTATGAACTTGTTTCGGTTTTATTTATTCGTTTATCCTATTCTCTACATTCCACATATAAGTGAAATCACATGATATTTGCTTTCTCTGTCTGACTTACTCCACTCAGGCCAAGACCCTCTAGGTCCATCCATGTTGTCACAGATGGAAAGAGTTCATCCTTGTTTTTTTTTTGTTTTTTGTTTTTTAATGGCTGAGTAATATTCCATTGTGTATATGCATCATCTCTTCTTTGTGCATTTATCCATTCAGGGAAACCCAGGTTGCCTCTACATCTTGGCCATTGTAAATAATACTGCAATGAACATATGGATGCACACATCCCTTCAAAGTTGTTCTTTGGGTTTCTTTGGACAAATACCCAGAAGTGGGATTACTGTGTCCTTTTTGTCTCTTGTTATAGGCTTTGTTTTAAAGTCTATTTTGTCTGGTGTAAGTAGTGCTACCCCAGGTTTTTGGTTTTTCCATTTTCATGAAATATCTTTTTCCATCCCTTTACTTTCAGTCTTTTGATGTGAAACAAGTCTCTTGTACACAGCATATATCAGGGTCTTGTTTTCTTATCCACTCAGCCACCCTATCTTTTGATTGGAACATTTAATCCATTTACATTTAAAGTAATTATTGATAGACATGTAGTTATTGATATTTTAATTATTCCTATTTTTATCTTTGTTTCTCTTCTTTTTAAAGAAGTTCCTTCAGCATTTCTTGTAATACTGATTTTGTGGTGATGAACTTCTTTAGCTTTAAAGGCCCCATTTCCAACTACAGTCACCTTTGGGATTAGGGTTTTCACAAATATGGAGAGAGTACAATCAGTCCATAACACAGAGGGAGAGAGAATGATTTCATTTGCCCTAGACATAGTCTGGATAATGCTGGTAATCTCCACTACAGAACAAGGCATTAGTTATGTAACCTGAAAAGCGGCAAAAGTGTAGTCACATTTAATTTACCCTATAGTGTAGGTCTGAATTGGCTCAGTCTACTGTCTGAGTGAAGCAGATTTCCATTATACAAGCAACATGTGTGTGCAGAGGGAATCTGCCTAGAGCTGTTTGCTCTGAATGGATAGGCAGAGCATACACTCAAAAGAATCTAAGGGAAGCTCGAAGCAGACATACATTTATTATAAATAGTAAATTTTAAAGTAGTTATAAAGTATCTACTATATGCAAGATTCATGTAAGGGAAAGTGATAATGGATGAGAGAGAGGCTTTGCTCTCAAGATATATACAGCCACATCATATGCATACAGATATCTATAAAATATATTATCTGCAATTTATTTATTGCTTACTGTGTCAGGACCGTGATACATTCTCTGTTTAATTCTTACTAAAAGCTGAGAAGAATATGATTTTCCCAATTTCACATGTGGGGAAATTGAGCTCCTGAGAAGGAGAAGCTAAGAAATGTCTTCAAAATTAAATAGCTGGTGAGTGGAGTAAGTAGGTCCCTTACATTCCTAAGCCCATGAACATCTTACATTGTGACTGACTTAAAACATTATTGCTGAATCCTTTAAAATTCATATTTGATAAAGAAATTATTTTTTAAAATGCAACTGCTCCCTTAGAATCTCTGTAATTGTGTCTGCCATCTTTTTGCTGTGATCAACCTGACTGGTAACCCAAGATATGAAAAGATGACTTGACACATGTCTTCATTAGCATTTGTAGTAATGTATTGTGATTATTTATCTACCTGTGCCTGTCCCTTCTTGCAGGAAGGGAGTATTTTTTATTCATCTTTACCCTAACAGTGTTTAACCTTATGCCTATACTATGGTGAGGCCTGGGCAAACGCTGGAGGAGGGAAGGAAGGAAGGAAGGAGAAAGGAAGGAAAACAGGAAGGAAGGAAGGACAGACAACAGGGCTGAGTATGGTTTTGACTTTTGCTACTCTGCCATAGATGTGTCATATAAACTCCACCACAGTCACTATACACAAATGAATTCAAATCCTAGTTTGAAGATTAATCAAATAATAGCTCAGATTTCCTTCATTCAGGAAAGGTCCCAAGAAGATAAAAAATGTAACTGAGAGTTAAAAGAGAAGTAAATTTCAATTGGTTGATTTGTTCAAGAAGAGCCGGTTAGCTAAGATACAGGGATTCTGCAAGATAAGTGGGCCTGAAACAGGTCTAGAGAGAAATAGCAGGAAGTGATTTAAATCAGTGTCAAACAAAAATGTAAATAAAAGGGTAAGTATTTCTGTAGTCAAAGAACTTCAGTAACCCTGAGATGAGATCATCAATTCTAGAAAAAATGTGCTATCGTATAATTCTTATTACTTGAGTATATGATATATGCACTTCTAGTCTCTGAAGTATAAGTACTGCAGAAATCCTGATAGAAAACAGGTCATTTTAAGCAAGTAACTGTCCGTTCTCACATGGTTGAGCATTGGAAGCCAGAAGCAGGATTTTAGAGTTCCTGGATATTTTAGGGATAATTTAATTTTATCCTCTCAATTTAGAGAAAACTGAGTTGTAGAGAAATTAACAGGGGCTAATTCAAGTTTATGAAGTGACAACAGAATTGGATCCCAGAACTCCATGCTCCCTCTTCAGTGTTTTTCTTTTCTTTTTTCCTTTTTAATCTAGTCCAAATTCTGGACAAGTCATAAGTGAATGAGTCAGGGAAATAGAACTGTGGCATGATATAAATTATTTGTCGTTAAAGTTATAGAAAAATGCTCTTTTATCTAGATGGTTTTGAACATGCATTTACTTATATCTTTGGCATGTGGGAAATTGGTTTTTTAATCTCCAGAGAAAAGTTGTTAATTTCTGCCTGGAGCAGTCTCTCTGCTGATTCATATCAGAATATTTGCAACTCTAAAATTAATTTTACCCTATTTACCGTGTTGGTTGTAATGAGTCATATTCAAAATCACCAAAAACTTATACAAAAGACTGCACAGGAGAGAAAAAAATGCATTTGGTTTTCCCAAGCTGCTTCTCCATTGATTATTACCAGGTAGCTTTTTTTTTCTTCATTTCTTATTCGCATTTGTAGGAAAATCCAGATAGAAATGAAAGTAATGTATTAGCTTTTTTGGAGGAAAAATTGTTAAGTCAATTATACTCTTGCAAGATTTATAAGAACTAAAGTGAGTTTAAATTTGAATTGTCAAAGGGAATTTTACATGCATTAAGCGCTCAGTAAAATCCATCCTATGTATTTAATTATGTACTAGGTTTTGAACTGCTATATCTAAAGTGGTATTTTTATTTAAAAAAAAAAGATTTTTCTAGAGAACTTATTCTAGGCATCACTTTAAATTATACATGTAAGTTTAATTTGGGTATTCATGCATTTTAGTCAAGAGATTTGGGGGAGATGTGTGTGTTGTGTGTGTGTGTGTGTGTGTGTGTGTGTGTATGACACTGCTAAACACTTCTTGTTTCTCATTGCAATAAGTATACTTACTGAAAAAAACAATGAACAATTGTCAAATCTAAGTGCAAGTGCCTTAAAACTTACATATTCAGGTGTGTTCTGGAAAACCTTCTATTCTTTGTTGTCGTTTAGATTCCTAACAGTATGTGAGAGTTGAAATTCCTCACATACTGAGGTGTTATTTGTAAGTATGAAAAGTCTTATCTTAGCAGAGTAAGCATTGACCTTTAAATCTCCTCTTCAATTGAAATGTTTAAAAACTGAGCATATAACATAAATGCATCAAGCATACTTTTTATAAATTCAAGGCACTGCAAAGCCTATTGAATGATTCAAAGATAAATGAGATGGTCCCCTTGTGTGCATGTTGCATCTGTACACTCTCACAGTAAAATAAGGACAAACCGAGCATAATTCTATATTACAAATGAAAGGACATGGTAGGAATACTTTGCCGTAACGAACTCATCTCTTTATGCATGAAAAACTTCACATAGTGCTGACCCTAATGACTTAAATATTACCCCTGTGGAGCATTTCTCAAGCCCTATTAATGTTTTTATATCTGCCAGTAACTGAGAATTATTTAAAATGGAATATGATATTCAGAATTCTTGCAACAGGCATCATTCTTAGAGTTGTTACTTTACATGCAAACTGATAGGTCGGGTAGCCCTCAAATGTAGCCCTTTTTGAAATGGTAGTTTTATTGTGTATTTTACTTGCCTCTTCCCCAAACAGCATCTGAAACCCAAAGTAGTGATGTCATCTGGTATCAGTCTAACTCAAGTCAAGTGCAAAATGTAGAAATTAAGTGCTTCATTTTGCTAACCTCTCTGGGGCTGTTGAGATTTACAGAAAGAGGCAGCATTCCCCAGAGCACCAGTGTTTATAATTTTGAAGATTTATTCTAAAAGTGGAACAATGAGGAAAAGTGTTTGTACATGATAGTGGAAAGGGCTTGTGAAAGGGATATTAGGATGACAGTCAAATATCATGTATGAAGATACATGTATGTGTATCTATATATGGAATTTGATGATGTGATTTTCATTTTCTGTACCTTCCTTAGATTTTATAGTTAAAAGTAATAATAACAGATTATTTTGCAGGTATAACTTAGACTCATAAGATCTAGACTATTCACATTCAATAATATCTACTTTTTGTCCATGATAGAATTATCTAATTAAAACATCATTTAGTTTGTATAATGTATAATCACTGAAGGATTGTTATAGTTTGAGGATAATGTTTTTTTTTAACTTGATGCTTACATTGGTATCCCCATATGGCAGACAGAAAAAAAAAATGTGATGCCTGTAATATTATATTCATGATTGAAGATTTAATATTAATTATAATAAAGTTCTCCTTACAAGGCATATGACTAATTGCCAGACCAGTGTTCTTTTTGATCATTATTTTGCTTGAGAGATATCAAATTATTTCATACATCTATTTTCTTACATTTCCTTGCAATGTTTCTATAATTTGAAAGTTTAGATGATGTTGAAGGGTGTTTTATTTATTTATTTACTGACTGACTTATTTATTTATTTGGGGGAAAACTGTCTAGTCCTTCTGACTCTGTGTCAAATAAGTACCAATAACATATCATCACTCTTTCACTTAAGAAAACAAACAAAACCTGTTTGATTTAGTGCCTTCTTTGACTCTTTCTTCTACTGTCCTACCTGTTTCCAATTTCTGTCTTTAAAATGTTTCTCCAATCTCCCTGCTCCTCTCCAGCTGCACTACCAACGATCTCCTACCTAAATTACTAGAGTATCCACTTATCTGTTCCAGACCATTCTTCTCTGATGTAAGGATGTTTCTCCAAAAATATATCTCGTTATACCACATTCCTATGTAGAAATATTAGCGATTTACCATTTGGATTGAAGTGCTGAGATAGCACTAGCAGCACACTAAGAAACCTTAACTACCTTCTTTTCTGACCTCATTCTCCCATGTAATCTGGATAATCATTCTGGACCAGTTAGAGGACCTCAAATACATGACACCATTTCATGCCTCCATGCATTGACATGCTGTTCCATTCACCAGGATCTTTTCCTCACCCCTACTCTATTCCTTTGTAAGCAAAAGCCAGTCATTTTAAAATTCAAATTAAATGTCAACTCCTCAGTCAGAATTATTTCCTCAGATATGGGCTTCTATAGCACAACAACTTGTACATTTATAGATCCTCAATATTTGTGTTATTTGGTTTACTGGAAGCTCTTAGAGTGCAAACACCAAATTCTGTTTATTTTCCTACCACCATCGCTCCCAGAACAGTGACTGTAATGTTGAATCTGCTTCAAGAATATTCTACAAAATGAACTGTGTGTGAGGTTTTGAGTTGATGCATTTATCCCTACTTGTACTAAATTATATTTTCCACCAAATATACTTATAGCAAATGAAAAATAACCTAATTGTCTTATATGCATTTTCTGTCCTTAACCTCTGTGGTTTAAATTGGGAAGAAATCAGTTTGTTCTTATAGGTAAATGATATAGTACTTAATTGAATCAATACTGAGTGCTTCTTGCCAGAATGTTATCATTGGCTATAGTGTTGATCTTGTCCAAGAAAATGTTAGTTTTTGTGTATAAAAATACATTACTATGCACTCTGTCTTCCCAAACTATTTTGAACAACTACTTATAATGATTTAATTTGCAAGACTGTGTGCCTAATAAGCTTTCTGTTTAAAATCCTAACACTGAGCTTTCTAAGAGCGACGTGGTCTACATGTAAACTCTCTGCAAACAGCATCTGAATTACAGCAGAGACACACATTAGGAGCTGCCAGAATTGTGTTTGTTGTGGCTGCCTGGTTAGCTGCTGCTTGAACGGCTGAAGTATGAGAATACTGATCGATTAGTGCCAACTCAAACAAGGAGTACGCCAACCTAAAGGGAAGTCAGAGTTGTCTGCAGAGCTAGGTTGGTGAATGTTGGCTGGGTGGTAAGAGGCTTGGACAAGCTATTTAGTATGAAGGCTCCAGTGTACCTTAAGAAATGCATCACAATTGGCATATGCCATTTCAAAGATAGCATTTTATTTGTACTTAATAAAATGGAAAAGAAATTCATTTTAACCCAAAGGACAATGCCTGTCTTCATACACAAAGTAGAATGGGCAATTAAGGTACTTGTGGAAACAGTTTAATCTAAAACCTAGCTTTGAAGTGAACTATTCACTCTGACTGAATAATTCTCATAATTTATTTATTGCCTTGTGTATAAATTGAGGACACTTCTAATGTAAAGCTATTTACTCAGTTTTATAATAATTACTTTATGAGCTTTGCAACAATAAAGTTGTATCTTAAATGTGGCTCAAAGGAATGACTTTAAAAACAATATTATATTTAAAATAGTATATGTGGATGATTCATAAAATCAAGGTTGTTTGTTTAATTTTGCCTGTATATTCTTCAGAGAAACATCAAGAGAACCTTCTAGAAACCACTCAAATATGTATAAGAGCCCTTGAGTAGAAAAGTGAGAAGCTCCCTAACAGAAGTATCTCTATTAGGACTACATTCTCTGGAACAGCTTGTTCTAGAAACTCACTCTGTTCACTTTGGGGTACAGCAGCCTCACTGAAATGAAGAAGTAGAATTCACTAGTACAAAATTCTTTTGATAAACTACCTGTAGGGGTGTGTGTGTGTGTGTGTGTGTGTGTGTGTGTGTGTGACCATGTGTGTGTTAAACTTGGGGCTATAATGAGTATTATATTGATATATATTAATGAGTAGAGCTCATTCTATGGATTTAAGCACAAATAGGGAATGCATATTTTTATATGCATATGTAGTGGGAGTGCTATGTTAATGTTATGTTCTTTAAGGCATCAACTAGCTACAACAAGAACAAAAAAACTTAACCGGCTGTGCTTAAGGCGGTCATTTATGTCCAATCCAGTTTTGATTCCTTCTTCCTGAGGTTCTTCCATCTCCCTCCATGTCCCACCTTCCCTGATCTTGTGTCTGTGCTAAAAGTTGGCTTTCTTGAGTTGTACTGTTAACATTATTTGCAGAAATGTTCAAACTTTATATCAACAATTGTGCAAAACTTCCCTGAAAATACAGAATCGTTATCTGTGCTTCTGTGAGGGATCTGCTTTTTTTCCTTTGGTCTCGGCAGTATGCCGTTCACCAGGTCCATGTCACGCGTAGAACAGAGCTTCTCTTCCTATATGCATGGCTTTTTCTGAGTTTGGTGAAGTGAGACTTCCCTGTGTCCTCTGGTGATGAAAAGGACGTGTTAGACTCTGATCCTTTAGACAGAAGAGCCACTTCCTGATTGGGTTCTGTGCTAAAAGTGGATCTGCCTTTGGGCTGAAATATGAATGCCATGATACTTCCTATTTAACATTATTAACCATACTTCCTGGCCCCAGAAAGTAATAGTTTGACTATTTCACATCAATTATTATGAAATGATTTGTAAAAAAATAAAAGAGAGTGGGTGAAATAGCCACACTCATGTTAAAGGGGCCTTATGTGGATTATCCTACTGGTTCAGAAATATGATCCATTTAGGATAATATTTTCTTTCTGGAAGTGTCTTGCAGTGTGATTTATGAAAGCATCAGTTTCATCCTTGATATTTGCCAATAGATAAAGAAGCTTAATTAAGGATGACCATTCCAGCCCCTCGTAGTAATCCATTATGGTTTAATAACCATTACTCTTTTAACGTCTTCATCCTACTTATGTAACTTCTACTAGCTTTGGGATAATTATTTGCCTAAGATAGCTACTCATAATATAGGAAGTTAATACTATTTACTTATTCCTTTTTTGTTGTTGTTTTCATACTGTTTTTATGTAATATTCCTTGTTGTAAAAGTTAATCCTATCTATAATCTTTATATATTCTCAAAGCAGTGTGTGTGTGTATATATATATATATATATATATATATATATATATATATATGATAAAATTATCCAGACAATTTTTTTTATAACTCACCACTAAAGTGTACAAGTAATGACATGAATACATGGATGATAGAATGTAAATTGAAGGCTAAATGGTGATAGAAATGCATTTTGCATTTGCATTTTTTTTTCTTTTTCACAGTGAAGCGGGAAAGAGTGATACAAATACAAAATCGCTGAAGCAATGTAGTTCAGCAGAGAGACCAAAGACATGAAATGAGAGTGAGAAAGTAGTTTTGATAATTAGAATGAGTCAAAAGCAATCTCCTGCCTGCTTTAGCTTGCAAAGATGACAGGGGAAGGGAAATATTCTTTTCTTCTGAGACAGAAACAGGACATCAGTCAAAATGATAAGAGGTGTCAGTATAATATTCCTCTGAGGAAGGTACCACTGAGCTAAGCATGTGAGACAAGAGTTTCTAATCTTTTTCTTTGCTTCAGTTTTACTTTGGGCTTTGGCGTAACAGATTCCATATCAATATATATCATAAAAAGTTCACAATTCTGAGTTGGGAGAAATAAAGTAGTTTATAATCCAGTGGGAAAAAATATAGCTTTTGAAGTCAGTAAAATGAAAGACTTCTAATTTTTCTCTCTGTTAACTTAAGTAAGGAATTAATATTCCATAAAGTGGTTATGAAATTACCTTTCTTATAGGCATTTTGGGTGTATTTATAATTAAATATGTGTACAATGCCGTTGCATGGAAGAGCTTGATTAACAAATCATTTATATTGTAGCTATTATTAAATTCACTAAAGGAATAACCCAAAATGCAGTGATATTTATGCTAGCAAAATGAACTAGCGCTTACGCCTTACTGTACAAAGTATAATACTGCTTCATTTTTTGTTTTCAGTTTGTTATATTTCCAAAGTAATCTACAGAAAGGAAATTGTACATTATTGATACTAACCAAAGGCAAAACTTATCTTAAAATTATCTTAATTTGCAAGACTAAAAATAGACCATGGCCATGTTTATAGTATTAAATCATTAAATAGTCCTTGTATTCCTCTGTCCTACACTATTAAAAACTGGGTATTTTTTTTTTCCCATGAAATTTTGGTTTATAGAGATGTCTGAAAAGGTTACTAATGAGAAAAATGTCGAATTCAGCTGATACATACTGACATTCTAAAAATAGAGCTATGAATACAACAGACTGTAACATAGGCATCCAGTAAAAAAAAAGAAAAAAAAGAAAACACTCTCATAATATGAGAAAGAGAGAGAGGAAAAGGCTCTCAAGTAATTGAATAATCCTCTTACCTAATTTAACTGCTAATTCTATGATTCAGTGTTTGTGCCACATAGGTTTTCTACCATGCTCAGTGAAAATTCTGCCAGAAAAGACAAACCCTGTTTTTGTGATTCCCTAGGCACCTGCCTCACAGCCAGAAAGGTAGAGCTGACAATTGCTATTTTATTGGGGAAGAAATTAACTGAGATATTTTTTGTAAAATGTTTGGAACATGACCGGCACAAAGGAACTGTGCAATAAATTGTAGAGATAATGTATTAGGGTGGTGCAAAAGTACTTGCGATTTAAAAGGTTAAAACTAATTGCAAAAACCGCAGTAACTTTTGCACCAACCTAATATTAGCATTGATTAGCATCAATTGATTCATTCACTTTTCTCACCAATGTACATTGAGCATTATATGCGTTTGTCAACACTGTCAGTCTTTTTTTTGTTGCTGTCAGGCAACACACCACCCCAAGACATGGTCGCTTAAAACAGTAGTCATTTATTAGCGATTGGGTGGTTCTTCTCATCTGGGTGAACTGTTCTTGGTGGGGCTCACTTTGCTCCTATGGTCCACTGTGGGGTGTCTGGGGGTTGCTTTGCTGACCTTGGCCAGACTCTTTCATTTGTTCTCTGCAGGGCCAACAGAGTGACTCTGTCCTAACACGCTAGCTCAGGCTTATTCTCATGAAATGGCAGAAATAAAACCAGAGCAGAACGCCCAAAGGCTGGAAATATTGCAGTGTTGTTTCCACCCTATTCCACTGGCCAAAGCAAGTCCCAAGGACACAGCAAGTCACAAGGCCCTATTTAAAGTGTGAGGAAATAGGTTCCACCCCATGATGGGAGAAATTGCAAAGTCACATTGCAAAATAAGCTTTGATACAGGGAAGGGCAGACATTTTGGCAATTTACCATGAAGACCATACCAACAGAGTCATTGATAAGTCTGTGAAATATCTTTAACCACTTTTAGTAATGTAAGGTTGGTAGCCTTTTCCCATATAAAACAAAAGAGTGAAAAAAAAAGAGCCATGAAACAAATTGATCAAGGATATAACAGGATAAGTCAAATTTGTTGTTAAAATGTTGCATGGTAGAGATTTATTTATTTAAAAGGGAAAACACCATAATGAGTATTAGGTGACTTCTACTTCTGTTTAAATCTATTTATTTTTTTAATATGCAGAAGACAAATATATGTTCATTGTTTTGTGCTTCTCACAAGTGTAGTAATTTCAAGGGTTTATCTCTGGCAGTCCTAACCAAATTGGCAATCCCTTGAAAGATATGGTTTGCTCTCCCAAATATGTGTGACTACATACCAATTATGAGTAACCTGCCCTTTCACACAGGTATTGACACTGGTACATTCAGTGCTTCATCTGATATTGATAATCTAAGGAATGGATTCATAAATCTATTTTTCTATAAATCAGGCAGATTCCATTACAGTCCTACCTTGGACTCATTGGCAGCCGTCCTAAAGACTTAGCTTTAACCTAATCTGACTGTTGACAAAGAAGGTGGGTTTTCCAGCTGAAGACTCAATATTAATCAGAAGTGGAGAGTATAGATAGCACAATCACTAAAAGAATAGCATATTTTATTGAATACTCAAAACGTACCTGGCTGCCTAGGCTTGTTCCAAGTTCATTCCATGTACTATGTATTTATTTTAATATCCACAGCAGCCATGGAAGGTAAATACTATTTTTAGTCTAATTTTCAGCTGAGGAAACTGAGGCAAGTGTATTTAAAATTTCATAAGGCCACATATCTTATTCATGGAACTATGATCCCACACAGACATTCTGGCTCGAAAGTGGTATCCAATCATGATACACAAATATCCCCATGCAAATAAACACTTGTGAAAGCAATCATTTGCTATTGATTATTTACTATTTTTTCTGCCAAGATAACCGATGCTTGATATTTATGTGTGACCAAGATTAAGTTCAATTACTAGCTCTCTACTGTCGTTGAAATTTGTCATGCCTGAAAAATTTAACAACAAATATAGAGCGTAGAATGTGTCTATTTGACTACGCTGTTTAGTGGAAAGAGAAGAAAGGCTAATTAAATGTCTGATGTCTTCTTACAATTTCTGGATTGTGTTAATGACTGGCTGGCAACCATTATGCTTTGGCATCCTTTCCTGAAAAGCATCTGCAAAAGTTTTATTTGTTCAATCATGGAAACTAAAAGATGTGAAGTTCCATGAGATATAAAATGAGTTTTGCTGATTAAGTTGAAAGACTTTAAACTGATTTGTTCTCTCATATACACCATAAAAGATGTTGTTGAGGGAAGTTCATTGATAGGATCAAGCAATTCATGGCTCTGCATATCAGAGAAGAAATCATAAACCTTGGAACACCAAACGCAACTCACATCATCTAAAGGTCAAGTTTACATTAAGGTAGGAAAAGTTGCCATGACATGTCTAAAAACATTATTAAATATATATATATATATATATATATATATATATATATATATATATATATATATATATATTTATCAACAGAATTCCATATTGAAACTTGCATTACAGATATCACAGAATCTCTATGGGATCTACTATGGTTGATTTTCAACTTTAGTATATTCGTGATTTCGTAAAGGTTTAGTCCTAAAATATATGGTTCATATTTGTTCTGGAAAATTAACTTATTCTTATAAATTGCAAACAAATATCCTCAGTGTGCCTTATTTGTGGCCTACAACATATTCTGTAATTTGCAGTATAAAACAATACGTAAGCAGAAGTTCAATATTTTTAGTAATTGACTCTCAAATAGTATGGACATTTATCCAGATATTCATGTGTGGACATAGTCTCTACTCATGATAAAACAACAACAACAACAACAAAACAAGAATAAGAACAACTCTACTCAGAGGCACAGATGTGTGAAACACGATATATTCTGACAATGAGCAATTCTCGGAATGGAAAATAGGGAACTTCCCAACCCTAATATACCTTATAATGATTAATTCAAAATCTTGCCTATATCGAATCATTACTGCAAAGTGTTATAGTTTTTATGTTTTGCTCTTGTGCTCTAACTGTTGGCTTTAACTTTGTGCTTAAAATGCCATGGGCTCAGGAGATAGCCTGAGTTCAAATTCAGACTAGAACACTTAATAGTGCAGTGATTTGGGCAAGTGACTTAGCCTTTGGATGATTAATCTCTAGAACGAGAATAAAAAATTAAATGGGTTAGTAATTAAGCATTTAGAGCCATGACTGACATACAATAAGCATTCTATACATATCTTTATTGTAAATTCTAAAAGTCCAGTATGGAGACAGATGTTAGTTAGCTGAGATATTTATTTTTCTGGAATTTTCTTTAAATCCCTTGTGGCTGCCTTTTATATACTAACCTGCAATCTTCCCTCAGTTGACTAAACTGATAAGGTTTGGTGACTGTCTTTCCTTAAGCAGGTGAGGTTTAGTTAACTAGTATATGGTACAGGAAACGTATAGACATTTCATTATTCTAAAAATCAACTATTCACCATTTTGAAAGCTTGTGTCCAAAGTTGTGTCTTATCTAAATGTTTTCCTTGGGCTTTATGTGCAATGGAAGTAGAACTGGTGTATTTGATTTGTAAAGTGATTTGCATTTCCATGCAAGCTATTATTAGGACAGAAAAGAAAATATTAGGTAATTACTACTAAGAATCTAAGCCATTTGAGTCTCTGCTTATGGTCTTTCATGAGGCAAAGCATTTTTAAATGAGAATCTATCATTATCATCTTTATCAATACTGTATGTTCAGTTGACTTGACATTCTGGGACCTCTCAGGATGAACAGAAATATCAAATCCATGAAGCAGAGGCTCTCAGTTGTTTACAGTATTTAAAATAAATTGTTTCGGTTCTCCGTGGGATTGTTTCCTGTTGAGAAGAACTTCATAATTAAAAACAACAACTGGAATGGAATTATAATGCAGGTATTTTGACAATGTGGGCACCTGGTATATTATCTTGAAATAAACTGAACTATGGTTTTTACCGATAGTGTTCTTTCTAGGCAAGATTTGCATAACTACAGAGAATTAGACCCTTTGCCCATTCTTTTGAAAAGAGCATAGAGTATTTAGTAGAGAGGAGATAATTATGCTATTTGGGACAATAGTTAGATTTACTGTCTAGGACTGCTATTCTTTACACTACATGAATTTCAGTATAATTGCTCAGATCCTGTTTAGATGAAAGCTTATTCATTTTTTTCAGGTTTTTCCTTTATCATCCTTTTGTATTCTTATGTTACTTTTTAAAGCAAGCTGGTCTAGCAAGCAAAAATGCTTTTGAATATTAAAATTGACCTTCCTTTGTCTCTATTTAGAAACTATTTATTGGAAAATATTTGAATTGTCAGAGATCAAAATTTTGTTCAATTGATTACTGACTTTTTCCCCCAGTATTTCATTAGCATGTCTGACTTTGTCTAATATTTATGAAATAAACTCTATAAATTCCATTTTTATATAGCATGTTTAGTATATATATATATATATATATATATATATATATATTCCATCTTCAGAAAGAATCAAAGTCAAGTGACAAGTTGAAGGAATTCTCCATTGACTTTCTATTAAGAGACAACCACAGGATAGTTGTATTATTAAAGTTAAAGACATATATGTTGTTACATTTTAATTGTAGCGATGCTTATGTATTATATCTTAAAAACTTTACTTAACCAGAATAACTTTACTTAATCTTCATCCAGGGGAACATGTTACATATTGCTTCCTCCTCTGCTATATAAATAATTCACTTTTTAAAAATTTTTGGGAGAGACATAGGGAAGTTAAAAATGAGGTATTTTCTTATAGTTTATCCTGTAAATTATCCATATATAGTATCATACTGCATAAGCAAATTCAAAATCTTATTTAAATACAATAAGTTTATTTTAATCTATGTAGTTCCACAAATTATCTTTAATATGTCTTCAGATATAGAACAGGATATTCTTATTGAGTTTTGACCACATGGCTATGAGAAATTTTGCAAAATCACAAAATAACTCTTAGTAACAATTTGTCATACTCTTAATATGTTGTGAATTTACAGACAATTTTAAAAATGTTAAAGTTAAGTATTTCCAGTGCTTAATTTTTAGTAAGTCCATCACTGAAATAATATTCATGTTATTCTCACTTTATTTTTCAGTTAAATCATTTTCTAGTCAATAGAAATCACCTTATACAATTATAAGTATACTTCTGACATTTAAATACATTATTACATATTTGTGTGACATCTGTGGATAAATGATAAATCAGTATATTGAAATTATTTAAAATATCCAGAATCCATCGAGATACTTTCTCCTAGGCAAAATTATCATAAACCATATAATAGCTTATAAATCACCCCAAATCTCTATTGAAAATACACTTCTTTTCCAATGATACAAAATGGGCTTGTTTTCAGGCCCTCCATGAAATTGTATCATTAAAGTATAAAGTTTATTGGATCTATTTTAGCAGTGTTCATTTCAAAGTCAGCTACCTCAAACACACACACACACACACACACTAAAAAGCTAGAAGAAGAGATAAGGAAAAAAGGAGGGCAGGAGGAAGAGAGGAAAAAGAGACTAGAGCTTTTCTGACTATTACAAAGCAAAATTCCTATTATTAAATCAGACCCCTTAAATAAAAATATGTGAGAGCTATCTTTCAAAGACTTCTCTTAAAGCATGAAATTGTTATATGGCATCTTAATTTAGCCAGGCCACAAAGCTATCTGTGATGGCAGAAAAAGGATCTTTCTTGAAATGGATGCTTCATTCTTTTTCTCCCAGTAGCTCTTCAACGTCCTTTGTCTATTTATATTCATTATTGCCGCAGTAAGAACAGTGTGGGTTTTCATTACTTCATTGGCACAGGATGCACTGATTCAGTTTTGCTGTCAGTGCTGACCCCTTTTTTTCCCTCCCCCACTTTCACTTACTGAAAATCTACAAATGGAAGAAACAACATACACAGTATAATGCAGTACAAAATAAATAGCTCATCACAAATTAAGTTGTCATGTTGAGCTTGAATTGAACAGAATTGCATGTATCGAACAAAGAACAGAAAGAAGCTTATGAACAAACGGGATATTTTGATGATTTTTTTTTGTACGTAATGATTTTTTAAAGTGTGCTAAGTATTATTATCAATCCTCCAAATTTTTCCTATATTATTATTAAGGATAATTTTTATTTCCTCTAAGATATTCCATTGAGAAAGAAAAAGTGGTTTGATAAGATGATTGACATGATAACTTCACAGTTTTGTTGTGAAATATGTGCAGCTCTTTAGTATGAATTTTTTATTCTCAATTCATTTCTTAATTTTCTGTGGTTAGCATGATCATGAATCTTCTTTTTAAATGATTCTCAGTCTGTATATTGTATAAGCTATATTCATTCATTCACTATATGGAAAACTGTAGGATCCTTGTATTTCTTAAATTTTACTATAAGTGATAATAGCAATACAATGTAATGAATTCTTTATTATGACTCATATACCTAGGAAAATAATTCTTGAAAACTACATAGAATATTTTGATAATCATGGATAGGAGGAAGTAATATTGAATTTTAAAGCCGTTTAACCAAAGTAATTGGATCTCACACAACAGAAAATCAGTTTAAAATATACATTTTGCCAGCTCAGAGAATCCCGTTTGGTATCACTATTGAATTTACATTTATTTTTTTTCCTGCAAAATGCATAAGAAAAATGTCCACTGTATACAAATGCCTGAGGTATGATTTAATGCTTCTTTCTCTTTTTCTCTCCCAAAATGATATTTACAAAGAATCAAAGAGAGAGAGAGAGAGAGAGAGAGAGAGAGAGAGAGAGAGAGAGAGAGAGAGAGAGAGGAAAGAAGGAAGGAAGGAAGGAAGGAAGGAAGGAAGGAAGGAAGGAAGGAAGGAAGGAAGGAAGGAAGGAAGGAAGGAAGGAAGGAAGAAGAAAGAATGATGTGATCTCTTCATTCTCTTATTCCTGGGAGCTATGGAATGTATAAAAATCCCTCCCTAGGTACAGTTTTAAAAGATTCCTACAAGAAAAGGCTTGGTCAGTGGAGAGAAAGAGAAATGATCTTAAGAGGTCTAAGCCCTCTTCATAAGTTAAGTGCCTCTGTCACTAGAAAAGTCTGTCTTGTGCTCCAAATATCTAGAAGCGTGTTTCCATCTTTGTTGAGTCTTGCAGGCATCATTGTTGCCGATACCCTTACAGCGGTAATTCCCTGGAAAAGCATGAGACATCTTTGGTTTATCAAAAGTGGATTTGGTTATAAAAATGTCCATAAGCATTGTTCACAAACATTTCTGGCTGTTATGGGAAGTAAACAAAATGCTGTTTTTATGAACATTTTGTTTCATAGGAACTTGTAATATCATGAAAACCTACCAACACCTCAAACATTGTAGTTAGGCTGTATTGATATCATTGCTTTACTTTTGAGGTAACTGAGGAAGACGGTTTGTGTCTTGCCCATTTATGTGACATTTTCAGTGGCGATGGCAACATGGTTTGCACAAGTAGTTTGTTTATGAGGCTGCTTGAGAAACTCCATAGGGGTCATAACTTTGCCAATCCTGAAATATCGTGTCCTTTACTCTTTTCTCTCAGTATAGTTTCAAATATCAGCTTAATAGAGGAGAATAGGATTATTAAAAGCGAGCCTTAATACTATTGTAAAATATGAAACCAAGGTAAGTGTGAGTACTGATGGTAACCATAAATTATATAACATTCTGACTGAAAATCTGAATTTTATAAAATGTGTGCTGGATTATATTTTAAAATTTTAAGCAACTAAGGAAATCTTAAAGATACTTTGGAATCTATATTGAGTAAAAAGTCAGTAAACCCATTTACCTGGGCTAAACTCTTACATGCTATCATAGGTTCCAACTCAATTTCATGACAATGCTATAAGTGTATGTTAAAACTGTTTATTTTTTCTAGTTCCTTTAAAGACACTGAGTTTTTCATTGAGTAACATTCAAGGCTCCTGTGTATATTTGAAGCATTTGACAGAGCAATAAGAAGTATTTTGATGCTGAGAGATAGTTAATATTTTAGTATTAGTTAATTCATTTATTCCACAATTATTCATAATGTATTTTAAATGTGCCAATTTTCTAGAAAGGATATTTATGAAGCAAGTATTTTTTTCTTACTAGTATATTAGCATCATTACGATATTGCTCAAAACATAAATTTTCTAGTTTGGATGAGACTATAGGGTTTCTCTATAGGACACAATGACAGATGGAGATACTTGTCTGAAATTTATAACAAAAAAATTGCTTTCACCATAAATCATGAATGGAAAAATGTTTTCATCTTTCATCCAATACTGAGTATGATGTTTGGAAGGACCTGGAAGTGGAGGTTAGCTTCTGTTAGGAAGGTGTGCATGGGGATATTATTAATGATATCTATTGTGAATGTGGGTGGGGACTGGTGTGGGCCAAAGTGGTCATTTTCTAATGTGAAGCTCAATGACCAAAGCTAAGGTTTGTTTTTTTGTTGTTGTTTTTATTCTTCCTTGAATATTACACACCATTTTTTTTCCGAATTTCTCTTATGAAAGTCATTGATTTCTAACAGGATTAAAGTTATTTATGTTCTCGTCTCCCTTTCCTAGAGTTTCTACTTGGGGAAGACAAGATCTGTGTTTAAATTAATTGTGTAACCCCCACAATCCCTTGGTAGGTGATACTCAGGAACTATTTGTTGAATACATCACTGACTGCAAAATCGTGCATTTGAGTAAGATGTTCCCTAAAAGACTAATAGAAACCCATCATTCTCTTCTAAATCCATGTTCAGCATTGCAAGAAAGTAGCAAAGCACTTGTATATTGTGATGAGAGCTTGGCCGTCTTTTACACCACTCAGATTCGCTTTGAAAGGGACTTGAAATCTGCCTCTAGGAACACTTTAAATCCTCTACTAATTTTAGTTCATTAGTTGTTCTTTTGGAACAGCAAACAACTCTCAAATAATTTGGAAGCTTTTCCTTCCTGGAAAGCTATTCCATCATATTACCAGTTTAAAAAGAATTTGACTTGAAAACATGTTCCATGTTCAGTAATCCCCAAAAAACAAACAAACAAAAAAAACACCAAAAAAAAAAAAAAAAAAAACAGAACAGGATGTCAGCTGTCAACCTGAGTAGTATCTAATTTAAAATCTGTTTTTTGGGTGTTTTGCCCTCAACTTAAATCTATAATTTGGATACTGATGGTGCAAATGAACAAGAGCTAAAGATAAAGAGTGGCTACATGAGGACCTTCTGACCAATAGGATATTTATTTAAAATACCTACAACACTAAAATACCTACAACACTTAGAAACAGCTTAAAGTGTATATTCTTTAACAAACTCAAAAGACAAAGACAAAACAAAAAAAATATAGTTAAAAGCATCCAGAAAACTCTAGATTAGATTGTATACTCAGAAGTCAAACTTAAAAAAAAAAAAAGAAAAAGAAAAGAAAAAACAGGAAAGGAAAGAAAAATTGTAAGTATCCATATGTATTGAACAGACCACTCCTGCTGGCTCACGCCCTTTTTAATAATTAGAGTGCTACTAAAAACTTTTTGAAATTAACGGTAGATAATATAAAATATTCCAGTGTTCTGTGTCATTGATCTACTTCTGTTTTTCCTTAATGCAGTTGTTGATTTTTGCTGGGTCCATAGTTTTTCATTAACTTGTGTACAATGTTCCAGTTTTAGATTCATTTCATATATTTTCTTTCTTAATGATAGGGGATGATTGATCAACTCACTCATTCTCTGTTATTTTTCATGGCTTCATGCTAATATCCTCTAGAGTTATTTTTAAAATTATGTTTTAGCCTTTTATTACAGCCTTTACATACACATAAAAAGGAAAGGAGTGCCAGATCTAACACAGCTTCTAATCTGTCATAAATATGTAACCATTGAGAGTCGGTGTTTGTAATTAATCCATATACTGTTCCTTAAAACAGAGCTGAAAATTGATATAAAGTTTATGGTGACTGCAAATTTTTCCACGAGTAACACATCAAGTTGAGAGACTCCTTATCTTTCTGTTTTGTTTTTCCTGTTTTTTTTTTTTCCTTTTCCTTTCCTCCTTCATACTCTCCTTTTTCTTTTTTCCTTCTTTACATCCGTTCTTCTCTCCACCTTTACCCTTCCTACTTCCCCTCCCTCCCTTTTCTTCTCGCCTTCCTTCTTCCTTCTTTTTGTTCTCTCATTCTACCTCTTTCAGTTCCTTTTGTCTTTTCTAACTTTCCTACTATTTTCCTTCCTTTCGGAATTTTTCATTCTATGTTTTTTTTCTTTGTAGTTTTTCAATCTCTATGGTATGTTTATCATAGTCTCGCTGAAAAGTAGTTAGGTATAATGGAAAGAATAGATGACACAATGAAGCTCCATTCTTTTTCTCCTTCATTCTTTCCTTAAACACATGCTTATTGAAAGTATCTTATGTGCATATGTCTAGGAGCCTGAGGTGCAGAATTGTGTTTATTTCTCACAGCATCCCTTGAAGCAAGAGGCAGTGGCTAAGCAAAGTTAATGAGTTTGCACGAGCCCATATACAGTAAGGATTAGGATTAGAAAGCACGTATGTCTACTCCAGGATCCCTAGTTTAGCCAAATCCTTTATTCCACTTTTACTTTCAAGATTCTTTTTTAGACAAATCACTTGGCAATGGCACACCAACACTTGCCTTGTTCTCTTCTCATTCAGTAGAAACGAGTCCCCAAATTGTGCCAGGCACACCGAATAATCCATTCCTATCATGATGATGGTAACTTATACTTATATAGCCTTCTGTATGAGTGAAGCTATCCTTACCACTTTCCCTGGATAAATGTAGGCCATTCATATTGACAACTTAGCTCTTTATCTTAACAAATGTTGGTGTGCTTAATGTAATTAGCACATGGTCATTATTCACAGGTCCATATTAAGGTGAAGAGATGGCTTAGGGCTATGATGTCCTTTGCACACTTTCATGTCCTAATTTTTATGTCCAGGTACTGGAAGAGGAAAAAAGACATTTTCAGTGCAACTCAATTCAGGGTGAATAAAATGTTTATTTAAGAAAAATTTTGAGGAGAGAGAAAAATTTTAAGAAAAATTTTGAGCATATATATCAATTAGCAGGCTGTCTATTTTTCTTAATATTACAGAATAGCATTAGGAAGGAAGAGTGGGAGGAAAGTATTGGTGGCTGTGATTTGCTTCTTTAACTGTAAAGGAACAAATTAGAAAGGCTGTCATCTGTAAATGATTGCTTAAAATTCAAGAATAATGTATTTATTTAATGCCGATATTGCTGGTTTATAGCAAGCAGTAGTAGAATACTCTGTGGATGGTTAGTCATTTGAGATACTGTATCTCTGTGGACTTTTTATGTCAATGAGTCTTTTAAAATACAGTTAGGAAAATATGATTACTAGGTGAGAATTTGCAGTTGTTATTAGCTTTCTTTTTATATAGAAAAACACTTCCAAATTCCAAATAGGAATAACATTGAACATTTTATTGCCACAGTGGTCGAGGGAAGGGGAAAGACGGACTCTCGTAAAAATTCATTTATTTTAAGTTACTCCAACTTAGTTTAAAATAACCTAATCTAGAGTGGCTTGGTGATACATCTGTAAGTAGTTCCATTTTGTAAGAAGAAAAAAACAAATGTGGATCTCTTTAGTTTTCTACAAGATAGCAGATTTAATTATATCTTTCCCAGCAGAAAAAGTTTATAGTGTGTCTCCTTCTTAGTTGGTAGCCCTGGAATTAAAAATTCAATATGATCATTATTACATCTGAATCATTATACAGAGTATTTTTTGTTAACTCAAAGCCAGTCTGATATTCACTATTTTTTTATATTTTTCCCTAACTATCTGGACACACCATAAACAGCATATTTTATTTGACTGTTTTCCCATATTCATGAATAATGTATAAATAGTCATACTTCTCAGATCATCTTCTTCTGAATCCTCAACCTGACTGTAATTCTAAATGCATTTAATCCTGCCAAATCCCTCTGTGTTCTTTGGAAGCCATATAGGCATATCATGAGATGATAATTAGTCCTTAGTTTGACTGGACAACATTTTTAATAGTTAAATGACACTTCTTAATACAGCCTAAAGGATAAACGAATCCCTTAAGTCATCACTAGCTTTTATTCAGAGAAGCAAGTTCTCCTTGACAGTTACTTTAAAAGACAAGTCGTCTCAAGATATTTGTTTTCCCTTTGAAATTCTCTTGCTTTTGCACTTCAGCTCAGTATTATTTAGACTAATTGACATGCAGAGCAGGAAGCTGTTTCTTAACTTTTCCCCCCTCTTTTTGAAGATAATTTAATGCACATTAACTGGTATTCTGCACCTTTTATACTTTCTGATTTGTTTAAAGATTCTGTAGATTAAATTCTCGTTTATTTATTTATTTTTTTATTTTAAAGTCGATCTACTTGTAAAGTCCACCCGAGTAATAGTTTAGAGATAATACTGTATTGAAGGCACATATTCCCTTTACCATTCACTTTTACTATCTACTCATGGCTCCATATGAAAGAAAACAAAAAAATCTAGGATTTAATCGGTAAAAAAAAAAAAAATGATTTTAAAATGTACAAGATAGTAATTATGTAAAAAGTGTTTCTTTGGGGGAAATGAGAGATTATACCTAGTTAAATAGATGATATAGTACTAATTATTATTTATACCTTTTATTATTATATACCTGCAAGTCACAATAGATTAAGTTTCAGTTAACTTTGAACAGCTAGTAATTATAAAATAGTGCTGAGAGAAAAATCATTAACTTACATACACTTAATCTTTGAAATTAAATCAATTTGCATTTTTTCCTAAGCTTCTTATAATATGCATTTAAAAATGTATTAACTTAAATAATGTTAAAATCAACATTAAATTATATCTTTTTTTAATCTACTATTCTGGGGCTTTATTTAAAAGATTTGTATTTGGCACTATAATTTGTAATACAAATACATGAATCTATAATCTTTCATATGTGAAGACTATTGTTTTCCTGTAGTTAATTGGAAAATATTCTAAGATTTTAAGGTTTTGACTCCTTTAATTCATGCCATGAAAAGAGGACATTGAGTAAAAATGTATACTTTTCAATAATTTAAAGTCACTATTCAACTATTGAAATATATGTGTGGAAAAGTTACATAGTAGAGCAATTGTAGTGATAACAGAGGAAAAAAATATATTAAGTGCCGTTACATGTAGATCATTTTGCAAGCACTTACTATCCATTTTCTCATTTAATTCTCAGAACTACCCAGTGAGATAGTGAAGTAACTTGCGCAAGGTTACATTGCCTGTAAGTGACAGAATGTAGACTCAAATCAGACTTCCTCTGCTCAGATCCCAGTGTGTTAATCACTGATTCATTGATTCCCTCGATGAAGAGAAGTGAAAGTAAAGGTATTCACAAAGTGAAAGTGAACATTTACACAGTGTATTGTTCCTTGGTTTTTGTGCTCCAAGATACAATTAAAAAAAAGTACAGATACATAAATGTGCGTACTTGAAGGCACCACTCTTTTTTGCCTCATGCACTTTTTTAATATGCATAGCTTTTCCCTATTCCCACAAATTAAATTTCTGTTTCATGGATTTCAACTACAGATTCTCAAGTTGTGTAGATTCTCAAATCTCAACTGAAAATGTGGATATTAATCAATTACCTGATTAACACAGGCAATCAAGTTGGATAAGTATAGCCCAATTACTGCTTTGTGTTCATTTTCTCTTAGGAAATCTGTACAGTCATTTTTTCCCCAATTTAACCAACACAATTGTGATTAATATGTCCTACATTGTCTCTTTGATGCTTTGTTTGCCAGAAATAACTGTCCGTACTTCTTCTTTTCTGTTCTTAAAGCATTTATTTCCACTTCTCACATTCAATTCACCAAGGAGAGATTCAGCATCTCACTTTTTCAGTTCAGCCCAGCACACTGGGGTTTCCAAACATGGCTTTTCTGTTTCGGGAATGACAATGATCCAAAACCTCAAAATTGAGGTATCTTTCTGCAATGTAGAATTAAAAATAAACCTGTATTGTGAAGACGAAACTTTTTTTTAGCTGAATATGGCTTTAATAATAGTAGAAGTTTGAGGCTTTTTACCAACACAGTAATTTATTCTCCTTATTTTGACTTGGATACAAAATTCTTCATCCCTTTCAAGAACCAACTGAGGGACAGCAGTGAGGGGGGAAAAAAGAACCCAAGGGAAAACAGTCACATGCCAATGTCATTCTTGAGCTGAAACCTACACACACACACACACACACACACACACACACACACTCCTCGGATTTTCATCTTCCGTCTGTTCAAGCTAAAAATGTTCCCCGTGTTTCAAGCTAAGACTGTTGAGATTCCTACTGTATCTGACATCCAGGGACACTGCCTATTCCAGCCTTTTCCTTCTGTAAAGAGGGAAATGCTTTGCAACTTTAATTCAGTTTAGACAAAGATGATTTTTCCCCCAAACTTATGACATGAGTTTATAGTACATTGATAAGTTATTGATAGAGAGGTAGTATGGAATAGTGGATAGAAACACAGCTCTGAAGTCATATTGCTTGGGTTTACAACCTCATTCTATTGCTCATTAGATACAAACTCTTGGATAACTCGCTTAACCTCTCTGTGCCTTGGTTTCCTGATGTGTAAAATGAGGGTGATATGCAACCTCTTCCACAGGGTTGATGTGGGAATTGAATAAGTTCATATATGTAAAGTTTTAGAATAGTGCTTGATGTGTCAATAAAGAGCATGTGTGGCAGATGGTGGAGATAAATAGTTGATCGTCACTGTCTGCTAATCTCACTGTACTCTCTTTCTTTGAGTTGTCACAGTCCCATAATTTTGCCACGATTATCTATGAAATTATGCTGATTGTGAAGCTCGGTTTCTTAAGTCATCTGCAGAAGAGATGACATTCTAATTGCACTCCTGAATTTTATACACTATGAGTTTGTTAAGCATAGACACGTTTTACTAAAAAAAAAAAAAAAAAAGCCGAAATGTGTGTAATTTGACATTGTGACAGATTAATTCTTAGGCATTACAACAGCAGTACAATTAGACAGCTTAAATGTGTCCTACCTTTTAATGTCTATGTGGCTTTAAGAAGTCACGTTTAAGTCCTTTTTTTGAAGGGTCTGTTGCCATTTTGCTTATTGAAATAAGTCAAAGTCTATCAGAGGATGTAAGTAGATTATGAGAAGGCTCATCACAATTACACATAATTCTAGAAAATTGGAATCTAGGGAATTTAAGTTTGGAATGTCTCGAGGTAGGAAACTATATTTACAGTAGACTTTCTTAAGAGGTTAGTGAGATGTGACTAACTCTTATTCTTTGATGTATCTAAATTCCTTTTTAATAAGGGTAAAATTTAGTCTCTGAAGTACAATTTGAAATGACAGCTAAAAGTAAAATTTTAAATTTACATGACATTGTATGCAGATTAGCATTATATTTTGTATTAAATATCATACAATATATAGCTTACTCAGAAACAGCCAAAAATACACAGATTTCCATGTGGTATGATTTAAATTATAGACTTTCAATCTTTTTTGAATGTGATCCAGAATGAAAAATGTTTTTTATGTAGGGACCAATTACACACATAAATATATATACATATGTGTGTGTGTGTGTGTGTCAACAAAAGCTTCACAAAATAATATGAATCTGTATGGACTAGTTATGACTCCCTAGATGGGTTCAACCACTACCTAGGAGATAATGATACTCAGTTTGAAAAGCATTGATCTAAAATGCCCAGGATCCCACCCACTTAAACTGTATCTATCAGGCTGCAATCAAAAGGCAAAATAAAATGTGTTTTGAACACATTTTGTCACATTACCTCCAATAGTTGTCACATTACCTCCAATAGTTCCTACTAAGATGTACCATATTAGCTACAAGAATGAAAAGAGAGACTTCTTTCTTTCATCTTTTCTGTCACATAGAATACCTTCCTTTCGTGACTCCACATTTGAAAACTTTCATCTATGATACAAGTTGTGTATACGCAAAAAATAAATTTTATTGCCAAGTTTATTATTGTAAGATTTGTGTAACTGCCAACCAGAGGTCCTTAAAACACTAAAATAACTATAAAATAGCTGCTATCCATAAGCAAAGCAGCTTAACAGATTAGTTGATATATTTGGCCTTGTGATCACTAAATATAGGATGTACCCATTAAACATTTTCTTAGCACATACACTGACCCATCTCCCCTGCCTCAGGCTGAATATGAAGATGGCATTTTGTTCTATAAAATATATCCATGGATTATTTTGATCAACTACATTGTTCTGTTAGAAAAGAAATCTCAGCTAGAGAGATTATAGGACAGATACTGAAAGGGTTTCTAAGAGAGTGACAGGTGGAGAAGTTCATTCAGATATGCACCTACCAAACAAAAAACAAAAACTATTTAACCATTTGGGTAAATACATTGCTTTTAAAATTAACAGATGTTATTGTAATCCTTCTACCTGTGACCATCGTGAAGTTAGACATAGTCATCAGGGATGACATGCAATCTGACTCCTTACCGTGTTTTTCTTTCTGTATTTTAAATTACATTTATTGAGGTGACATTGGTTAGTAAAATTCTATAGTGTACAATTCTATAGTGTACAATTCTATAATACATCATCTATATATTGCATTGTCCATTCACTGCCCAGAGTCAGTTCTCCTTTCATCTCCATATATTTGATCCCTTTTACCCTCATCTACCACCCCCTGGTGCCCCTTACATTCTGGTAACTACTAAACTCCTATCTGTGTCTATGAGGTTTTATTTGTTGCTTTCAGTGTTACATCCCACATGTGAGTGAAGTCATATGGTTCGCGACTTTTTCTGTCTTATTTCTCTTAGCATGACAATCTCAAGATCTATCCATGTTGCTACAAATGGCAATGTTTTACCTTTTCTTATAGTTGAATAATATTCCATTTTATATACATACCACATCTTCTTTACCCAATCATCTATTGAAGGACATTTTGGTTGTTTCCATGTCTTGGCCACTTGAATAATGCTGAAATAAGCATAGGGGTATATATATCTTTATGGGTAAACGTTTTCAAATTTTTGGGATAGATACCCAGAAGAGGAATTGCTGAGTCATATGGTAGTTCTAGTCTTAATTTTTTGAGGAACTTTCGTACTGTTTTCCATAGCAGCTGCACCAATCTGCATTCTCACCAGCAGAGTATAAGGATTTCTTTTTCTCTGCAACCTCTCCAACACTTACCATTTTCTTGTGTTTTTTTTTAATTTGTGTAGAGTGTTTTTTATTTTTTTATTCTTTTATATTAGGTTCAGATTTACAAAACAACATAATGATTAGACATTTACACCCCCCACAAGGTAATAAATCCCCCCCCAGTCCCCTAATCCTCTGACATCAATTGTATAGCTGTTACAATACCATTGAATATATTCCCTATGCTGTACTTACAACATATACATATATATTTCATTATAGTTGACCTTCAATATTTCAATATTACTCTACATCAGCTTCTTGTTGATAACAGTCATTCTAACAGATGTGAGGTGTTATCTCATTGTGGTTTTGATTTATAGTTCCCTATTCTAATAGCTAGTGAAGCTGAGCATTTTTTCATGTATCTTTTGGCTGTTTGTATGTCTTCTTGGGAGAAGTGTCTGTTCAGGTCCTCTGCCCATTTTTTAACAGGATTTTTTGTTCTTATGTTGTTGAGTTATATGTGTTCTTTATATATTTTGGATATTAGCCTCTTATTGGAGGCATTGTTTGCCAAATATCTTCTCCCATCTGCTTGGTTACCTCTTTGTTTTGTTGATGGTTTCTTTTGCTGTACAGAAGCCTTTTAGTTTGATATAGTCCCATTCATTTATTTTCGCTTTTACTTCCTTTGCCTTTGAGGTCAAATTCATCAAATCCTCTTTGAACCCAAGGTCCATAAATTTAGTACCTATGCTTTTTTCTAGGCAATTTATTGTTTTGGGTCTTATATTTAGGTCTTTGTTCCACTTTGAGTTAATTTTACTACTATGTTTTCCATTCATCCACTCAAAAGGCACTTATTGAAGATGTGACGGGCTTAGTGCTAGAATCCAGGGTATACAGTTAAGTAATTTATGACTTCAATCCATAGGAAGTTACCCTTTATGGAAAACTCATATAAATCTGTGGCAGATTCCAGTACAATTAAATGCTGTGATAGAGATAGAGGATGAAGACTAGAGAGAGAAAGAGAACTCACAATTAGGCTGGTTATGCGAAATCTTAAATGAGGCATCCTGGAACTTTATTTTGAAGGATTTATGGAAGATAGATGATAAGGCAAAGAATACCGGAGGAAGCAACGCATTAATGTCACGAAGACCTGAAACAGCAAGAGGTTTTCTAGAAATAGCAACTACATTAGGTTTGTTGAAGGGGCAAATAGAAGCACGTAAGAATAGAAAGAGTTAAAGGTGAAGGATCCAGATACTGAAAGGTCTTCTATGCAAAAATATGGAGTATGAAATTTATACTGAAATTTATGGAAGAGGGTTTTAAACTAGGGAGAGACTTGTTAGTCTACTTAACTGTTCTTAAAATAATCCTGCAGATGCTTTTTATTAGACACTTTTCTGGTAATCACTAGGAGAGAAACAGGCTGAACAATCAAACAAAAGTGACATTTAAGTAACAAATATCCAGGAAGTGACAAAACCACTGTGAATCTGGCAAAAGCTTCATTAAGGTTGTGCCCTGGTAATTGGCTCTACTGCTTAGATGTTATGCCAAATGCTCTTTCTTTTCTCTTCTTGGGAATCACACTACCAAAATTTAGGATGGCTTACAATGGTTTCTCTGGTAATCATCCCAGAGACAGCTCTTACTGAGAGACCCAGGAGGAAGATGTTGTCACTCAGAAAAATGAGTTGTTAGTATGTTCCTGAACCAAAATGAAATTGAACTTTGTTGATCGGTCACATACAAATAACTCGACTAATTACATACTAGGGTTATATAAAATTTTCAAAAGGGAAAAATGAAAATACTTGAGTGGATGCTCAAAATTTAGGTAAACATGACTCAATAAAAGCTTTGAAAGTCAAGGTGTTTTCACTTCATTTCCTTTCAAGGATGAAATATGGGTAGAAAAGAGCAACTGCATCAAGTCTGTGCTGTGCCTCCTCTGAACAGAGAATCAGTGGGAGTGTGTATTATGTTCCTATTGGAATTGTAACAAATTCCCAGAAACTTAGTTGTTGTCTTAAAACAACAAAAATGTATTCTCTTAGAGTTATGGAGGTCAGAAGTCTGACATGGTCTCCCAGGCTAAAATCAAAGTCTCAGCAGGACTGCATTTTTTTCTAGAAGCTTGAAGGGATAATCTGTTTCCTTGCCTTTTCCAGTTTCAAGAGCCTACCCACATCCCTTGGTTTGTAGCTTAGACCCCTGTAATCTCCTTATTTTAAAATCTATTTATTAGCAACCTTAATACCCCCTGAAACCTTAATTCCCCTTTGCCATGTAACCTAACATGTTCACAGGTTGGGGGATTGGAATGTAGACATCTCTACAGTAGACCATTATTCTGCCACCAGAGAAAGGTTGTGGGAGCTAAGGTGAGGATGATGCCTGAAGTATCGCTTTGAGCATTAGGAGTGCCTCTGCATCCAGGCGGCATGAGAAGGTGTAACGCAGACATGAGAGCATCTCCGGAACTAGCTTCTCAGCCCATCACAGACTCCACTGGAGGTTCAACAGTGAGACTTTGCCACTCTCCAAAGCAGTAGGAAGTAAATAAAGGAAAACATTTCAATGAGCTGCAAAAATCAATGAAGCAAAGTGATCCAGAATTGCTTCATTGATTTCCCCCACTTTAGCTGCTCATTGAGTCCTGTTTGCTAGTCATCAGAGATCATTTCCTTCCTTTTCCTTTTTTTTTTTTTTTAACCTGCCCTGCACTCTCTCCAGTTCTTTAATACTCTTTAAGTCCTAATTGTGATTGGCAATTTTAGTTTCAACTAATCAACTTATTGACCATAGTAAGGGGCCAGCATTCCAACTATTTTAAAACTCTCCCAAGAATTGGTTTTCTGCTCCTACCAAAAGCTTTCAGGGCCTTATCTCTCAATAAAGCTTCAAAATGCAATGTTTTTGTGAAAACTTCCTCAGTAAGGAACAGAAGGAGGAACTCTTTCTCCCAAATCACAATAACTAATAAAAATCAATTACAACACAGCTTGTTATTACAGCATTCTTTCCAACTAGATAAGCTTTTCTGTATTACTTGTGAGGTATTTCAATAGGTAATTCCATGAAAAAAGTTTGAGAATATGTTTTGAAAATGGCCATACCATTAGAATAATTGTATTGTTTCTCAGGATCCCTACACTGAAGGAGGAAATGAATGGGTACTGTGATTTTGCCACATTAAAAAAATAATAATCATATATTACTTCAGTAAACTTAAATAGCTACGCCTTGCCCCTCTGTAAAAAGTAATCATGTTACATTACAGTTCTACTTCATACATGATTTGAAATTTAACACAGTTTATTTTAGACTTTCACACAAAATAATACCTAGAAAAAAATACATAGAAAACCTTATATCACATTTTGGCCAATGGAATATTTCTCTTCCTCCTTAAGACATCACCAAATATGACATTAATTTATTGTAATATTTAGCATATTTGCATTAAGTATTCAGGTATTTGATACCAGCTACTTACTACTAACAGGAGTTATTTGATATTTTTAAAAATTTTTTTCAGTTTTCCTTTTTGCAACCTCTTTGTACAGAATTACATGTTATGTGGGGAAGCAAAGATAAAATGGGCACTGCCTTCAATACTACAATATAAAGATAATATTCTAACAGTTAATACAGCCTTTATGTATTATTTTTATAATAAACATGTATTCCAAAATACAATATTAATATTTATTGTAGGATATACGTTCTACAACTTTATGGCCAATAATGAAAACTGAATATTTCATACGGTACAGGAAAGTGACTCTAATTTGATACTTGCAGCTTTTTTACCAGTACCCGCATCACACTTTATAGTAAAACCAATATAAAGTGGCCAATACATTTTATTAACTTAAAACAGAAATACTCATCTAGATCATTACTGTTTTTGTATAAACTTCCATAATTATAAGAATTCATCACTTCATCCCTCTTTTTTAGGTAAGTGAATTGCAAGCAATTCAAGACACTGGTTTGAAGCAAATATTGGATGTAGATTCTAGGAAAGAAACCGTGTTTTAAAATTGATCAGCAATCAGTAAAATCCATCTCTGACCATTGCTATTTATACAAAGCCTTATAAGTTATTGTGGGTTTTAGATTTGGACATTTAAATGACCTACCAAAATATTAACATAATCAAACCTAAATGATATGTAGAAGGAAAGTTGTATGTAGAAGGAAACTTCTACATACATGTTTTATGATTTTTTCATTTAAATCTTTTTGTCACAGCTTGAATGGCAACTAATTTACCACATGTAATTTCTATTTTTCAAGTCTGTATGTTGAATTGTTAAATATTTCTTAAAATTTGATTCTAACACAAAAAGGAAAAAAAACAAGTCTAAAAATATACCTTTTCTTGGTGAACACACAATGAAATATGTAAATGATGTATTATAGAACTGTACACTTGAGACCTATATCATTTTATTAATGTCACCACAATAAATATTATTAAAAAGGAAATAGCATGACAAATAGAAATGAAAAAATAAAATACTAGAAATAGATCCCAATGACAGTTATCACAATGGAAGAAGCTTACAAGTTAAAAGACAGAGACAGATTAAATTTTAGAAATGCAATTTTGCTCCATGTTATTTGTAAGAGAAACGTGGAATATACAAGCATACGTACCGATAAAAATAATGGATTGGAAAACCCAAATGTCCATCAGTTGATGTATAGGTAAACGTTTTATGGTAGATACATATATAGAATGTTATTCAGCCATGAGAAGGAATGAAGTACTGACTCATGCTATAACCCAGATGAACCTTGATAACATTATGCTAAGTGAAAGAAGCCAGATACAAAATGCCATGTATTATACGATTCCATTTATACGAAATGTCAAGAACAAGAAAATTCATAGAGACAGGAAATAGATTTGCCAGGTGCTAGGGAAGAGGAAATCACAGTGACAGCTAATGGGTAGTGTTTCTTTGGGGGTAGATGAAAATATTCTGGAAATAGATAGTGGTGATGGTTATACATCATGAAAATAACATAAATCACTTAACTATGCACTTTAAAAGGATGAATTTTATGGTATGTGATATATCTCAGTAAAAATATGTAAAGTGAAATTATATATATTATATATAATATGAAGTTATATATATATAAAAGATATAAAATTATATATATATATATATATATATATATATAGAGAGAGAGAGAGAGAGAGAGAGAGAGAGAGGAAGAGGGGGGGGAGAGAGAGAGAGAGAGAGAGAGAGATCCTTGATCCTTTCTTCTCTCATCCACCAAGAGGAACAAAGTATTAACTTCCAACTGTAACTCAGGTATCTTGAATCCCACTGAAATTTTATGGGTACTTGTCTGCACTTATGGGGGAAGGCAATACTTCTAGTTTTCATCAGATTATTAAAGTCAATGACACATGAAGCAAATAATTTCTACTATAAGATAACCCAAGAGACTAAGAGGAAAATCGTGAAAACTATGATTATTGCAGTGGAAAATAAATACCAATGGTCAAAAAAACAGAATTGGGTCTATTTTCAGAGGAATAATCAATTGCTTACTTGTGTAATAAATGTCCCCAGTCTCTTTCTGGGTTGGGTAAATTCTGTTGATCAACCTCGGAGTATCTTCTTCTATTCTGCTCCCTAACACTCTCTTAACCAATGCCTCTAATTTTGCATGTGTGTGTGGAGAGAGGAATCAAGGTGAAGGCAGATCTCTGATGTGCATAAATTGATCGCTCCCAAGAAGTCACCGTACATTTTCTGCTGTAGTGCAGTTTTCATGTGCCGACCAGTAGATTCATGCTTGAGTTGATTCAGCCAGACTGCCGAGACATGGCGTGCACAGTCTCCCCTGTAGACGATTACGCCACATTCAGAATGACAATGGTCTAAGCCTCACAGCAGTAAATGCTTCTTGAAATACATTCAATTGCTGTTTAACTGAATTTAGCCTGAGGTATGGAGAAAAGTTGCTGATGCTTTCAAACGTGTTTAAACATTTTAATGTTGTCTTGGCATGTCAGTCTGAACTACAGCCCTGGTAGGTATAATGAAGTAAAATCCTGTAATTACAGGATCAGACTTTCCAGAACTTCTTAATTGAATGTGTATATATCTCAAAAAAATGTCCTTTTGAAGAGTTGGACTTCCAGTAATATTTGTCAGTTTCTTTCCGATGATAGGGTGGCATCAAAGAGGTAGAATATGTTGTTTTCGATCTCAGGCTGTTGGTTGAAGCAGTTTATTTATTGCAGATAATGTAATACATCCATGATCATTAGCTCAATGATCTATTACTATATCAACGAACTCTCCACACACACAAACAAACACAAACAAACAAACAAACAAATATAGCCTGGAGGCTTCAAAGAACAAAGTTATTACTTCTTACATTTCTGTGGATTGGCTGCTCAGTTTTTCTGCTACTTCTGCCTGGCTCCCTAGCGTGGCTGTATTCTCCTGGCGTTGGCTGGGGGTAGGCTCTGCTGGGACAGCTGAGTCTCCCTCTCAAATAGTGTTTTATCTTCAAAGAGACTAGATCATGGTATCTCTCAGGATGGAGATCACAGGATTCCCAGGGCAAAAGCAGAAGCTGCTAGGCTTCTTGAGAGCTAGTCTGGAAATAGCATAGTATTAGTTCTGCTACGTTGTAGTTGTCAAAGCTAGCCCAGCTCTAAGGCATGCAGGAATGGAATGTACATCTTGACAGTAGGAACAGTGATGTCACATTACAAAGGGGCGTGTGTAATATTGGAGGAATCTCTGACCTTACATTGCATTTTAAAGCAAGCATGTACACATATCATGAAATCTGCATAGACCTTTGTTGAATGGCTTTTTTTGTTTCATTATTTTTGATGTATGAGGGATACATGGCATTTCAGGTATTTGTCTTGCTTTTTGTTGTTGCTCTTTCATTTTCAGCCTCTTAGATTACTTTATTGCTAATTTTTGGCATATTATTAAAATGGAGCTCCTTCTTGTATTGTGGCCCATGCAGGCAAAGCAAGATAGCAAGCTGGAAAGTTTCTTTTTCTTTCAAGTGAAAATGATTGTGAGGTTCATATGTTTAGGTTATAAAGATAACTTCAAATAATAGAGCATTTGCCCTTTAGTATTTTTGTTTGTTTGTTTTTTGTTTTGTTTTTTTTGTTTTTCTAAGATTTTTTTAATGGGGAAGGGGAACAGGACTTTATTGGGGAATAGTGTGTACTTCCAGGACTTTTTTTTTTCCAAGTCAAGTTGTTGTCCTTTCAGTCTTAGTTGTGGAGGGCGCAGCTCAGCTCCAGGTCCAGTTGCCGTTGCTAGTTGCAGGGGGCGCAGCCCACCATCCCATGCAGGAGTCGAGGAATCGAATTGGCAACCTCATGGTTGAGAGGATGAGCACCAACCAACTGAGACATCCGGGAGCTCAGCGGCAGCTCAGCTCAAGGTGCCCAGTTCAATCTTAGTTGCAGGGGGCGCTGCCCACCATCCCTTGCGGGACTCAAGGAATTGAACTGGCAACTTTGTGGTTGAGAGCCCACTGGCCCATGTGGGAATCGAACCGGCAGCCTTTGGAGTTAGGAGCATAGAGCTCTAACCGCCTGAGCCACCGGGCCGGTACCTTGCACTTTAGTTTTGAGCAACCATAATGACACATACTGAATGAACCTTCTTTAGCTTAATAGTGTTAAGTATTAAGAGATACCTGACATAGAGTAACCAGGATATGGTGACCAGTATACCAGTATTTTCCTGAATAGATGATAGCTCTGGTATGTTGCAGATTCTATCAGCATAAATCCATTAGTACTACTGGAAAATTTACTCAAAATACAAGTCCTTTTGATTGATGATTGGCATTAATTACACAATAAGTTATCTGAAACCCTTGGGGCCAGATATATCTCAAAATTCAGAACCTTTCATATTTTAGAAAATGTATAATCATGCATGTTTCATATATTATTTCTTAAAATCTGCAAGAGTCTGATATAGTACCCTTAATGAGACATAGTATTTCCACAGTAAAACATAAATATTGACACTATGTGAGCTAAATAAAGATGAAAAATAGACTTGTATTGAAGCCAAACTTGTTGTAAAAAGTTGGAAAAATATAACTATTGGTTTTCCAAGATATTTTTGATTATTGAATTACGAATAAGGGATTGTGTGCCTAAAGCACCTAATATTTACTGAGGGTGTTGTGTGTTCCAAGAATTATTACAAGTACTTTACCGAGGTTAACACACTTAAACCTTACAATAATCCTAAAAAGTTAATTCAATCTTATGCCCATTATACAGCTGAGGAAATTGAAATAAATTAGACAACTTGTTTATGATTATACACTTACTAAGTGACAACGGTTAGGATATTAATCTAGAACCCATTTCCTTAAGCACTATCCATTTCACTCATAGAACATTGCAGACAGAAAACAACAACAACAACAACAAACCTCTACCTCCTTAAATCTGTGCAGGGGCTATGACCTACTGTTTACTGAACATGAATACTACACTAGAAACCACGCTATGGGCTTTATATACATTAACCCTTTTATCCCACAAGAAATCGGGGAGTAGGCATTATTATCACACTTCTGATGATCTGGAGGCTCAGAGAAATTATATTCAAAGTCATACAGCTGATAATTATGTGCCTGGAATCACACTCACCAATGTTAGTACTCCAGATTTCCTGTTCTTTTGATGAATTTACTGCCCTTTGAGGGAAGGTCTAGATGAGACTGAAGTAAGGGGTTGGGTGGATAAGCGATCCTTATATCCTCTTCTAATTTGATTGGATCATGTGATTTTATGATAAATTAGAACACTATGTAGAAATCTAGACCCCCTTGGAGCCTGGAGTGACACATAACTGTAAATTTCCCCTTCTTTTGGAAAATGTTCAGATATTTACAGGATTAGAAACTGTTTGTCTGAGTCAGTGATTTCCACCTCCTCCATGAAATGTTAAGTGCTTGTCTTTCTCGTCTTTCCAAATTCCCCAAACCGGCAAAAGGCAATAATCTTGAGTTTATTTATATAAAAGAGCCAAGTCCAACTTGGTGTCTAACTTTTTAATCTTGTCCTCTCACACCTAAGCTTTATTGGCTAAAATAATAATTTTCAAATAAAAAATTTGGCTAATGAACATTAGTTTCTTCTCAGTTCTGTTATTTAAGTTAAAACAAGGTCATTTTTTGACAGCTATTTAAAATAAAGCATTCCATTTAATCATTTGAGTAAAGGAGATATTTTCCTTTGGACTTAAAGCAAGTAAAGAGAATATTAAAATATTTGTTGGAAATCCACTACCAATTATCTTTTTTTTTACCCTTTTGTAAAACTTTTTCATATTCCACCAAATTTCACCAGAATTTAAGGGTAACTCTAGAAAAAGAAGCCTTCGTATAACAGGAAGTCAAGAAGTATAAACAGAAAAATAAACACATATTTTTTAAAACGTGCCTATATGTGTAGTTTTCTCCCTCAAGAAGAGAATATCACAATTTTTCATTGCAGAATTTTGTCAACTAATGTTAAAAATGTGCTAGTGCTTGATTTTAAAGAACAGATCGTAGGAATCATGTGAATGTCTGGGATGTCTATACATTAAGTAACAACCCATGTATCTCACGTGGTCAGGGAATTAAGTCATTTACTTATTAGACAAAAAAGCAAATGGTGCATATAGCATTAGGTATCTGAGCTTTTACAAAACGAGAGAAAAACTAATTGGGAGTATTTTAAAACTAAATGCAACATTCTCATGCCTTCTCTTAGGAAATACAAATAACCTTGTATCTTCCGCTGTAAGCCAAGGACCTGGAGTAGGGTGGGTATCCAGGATTCTGGCAGAATGCAAACTCTGCGTATGAAAATCTTCACTGATGCAGTGCTGTCTTAAGAGTCTAACAATTCCAGCGATGTTTTATAATAAGGATGCCTCTAATGGTTTCTGAATTGTGTAGGACAGCTTCTGGAAGCATTAAATGCCTCTATAATCTGAGCTTTCCTTGTTATTCTAATGATTCTATGATGGTTTGTCTATCTGTCATTCTTGATAAAGTCATGATAACACCATCTTTCCCCTACCCACTCACCTAACCTGCAGTTTTTTAAAATTTATTTTGCAATTATCATTGACATACCATATTATATTAGTTTCAGGTATAGAAAACAACATAGTGATTAGACATCTGTATACCTCACAAAGAGATCACCCCAGTAAGTATAGTACCCATCTGAACCCTACATAGTTATTAAAATATTATTGACTACTCCTATGCTATACTTTGTATCCTGTGACTATTGTTTTTTTCAATTATAGTTTGCATTTAATATTATTTTATATTAGCTTCAGGTGTAGTGATTAGACATTTACATAATTTATGAAGTGATCCCCCCAATAAGTCCAGCACCCACCTGGTACTATACATAGTTTTTACAATATATTGACTATATTCTCTATGCTGTACTTTACATCCCTGTGACTATTTTATTTTCTTTTTTAAAATTAGTTTCAGGTGTACAAGACAAAGCAATAATTACACATTTCACCCCTCACAATGTTACTGTGGGGACAGAGTCAGGAGTGCAGTTTCCAGGCTCTCAGCCTCACGTGGAAAGGTGCTGGCTCAGGTAGTAAATGGCCATCAACTGTGATTGGATGGCCATCAGCTGTAACCAGTGAGCCATTGGCCACTAATATAATGCCGTGGCTACGCTAGCAGAAAATGCGGGTTAGCAAGAAGATGGTGGCTTAGCTGGCAAGCACGGATTGCAGCTAGCAAGCGTGGAGTGTGGTAGAGTGTGGATTGCGGATTCTGTGGCTCCTGCTTCCTGTGTCTCCAACCCAGCCGCCAAGGAGACTGTAGTGAGATGACTCCCCTATCTATGGCTCCATGGGTGTTCCTTTTTGGCCTAGCCACATCCTGCGTTCTTATGTGGGGAGCAGGACTAGAGACCCTGCGTGACTCCTGCATGACATTACCCTACAATTTTAAAGAACAAATACCCTTCTTTTTAGAGAAAGAACTCAACTTCTTATATTAGTTATAATTTCCTTTATGTATAGTTTTAGGGAGGATGTGCCATTTTTTTTTTCATGGAGTAGTAAAATTTTTTTACTTTGTGGCATCTATTTCCTATGCTGCTCAGATACGTGTTTTCTCTCTCTCTCTCTCTCTCTTTCTTTGGAGACTGTAGCTTTTAATTATGGTTATAGGTAGCAATATTGTAATTGATCTCCAAATAATCCAGCTGTTATAATTTAAGAAGGAGCAGTGCGGTGTAATGGGATACACTAAAGCAGAAGTCAAAATGCTTGTTCTTCGGCCTCAGCTCACGCATAAGCTGCATCCCTCCCTGCTTCAACCCTCACCTTTTGGTTGTGGTGTATCATGTGGGGTGTCATGCGGGGTCTCTGCTCCCGCCCCCTACATAAGAACACAGTATATAGTGAGGCCAAAAAGGAACACCCACGTAGCCATAGGTAGGGGAGTCATACCACTATAGTCTCACTGGAGGCTGGATTCACACGACGTGCGACCTGCTGTCTGCTTTTCTGCTAACCGACCAACTCTCTGACTTCCCTCAACTCTCCTTGAGTCCCCAACGCAGCCGCAGCAGTTATATTAGTGGCCAATGGCTCAATGGTTACAGCTGATGGCCAACTAGCCACAGATGACGGCCATCTACTACCCGAGCCAGCACCCCTCCACGTGAGGCCGAGAGCCTGGAAACTGCTCTCTGGGGCTCTGTCCCCACAGGTGATAAGCGAAAGGGATGATATGTGGCAAAGTACTTTATATGTAATAAGTTGTTCTAAAATTGTTTGCTATTATGATGGCTTAAAACTGTGTACTTTCAAGAGGGAAATTAACTTTATATCTAAGAAAGGACTTTAACTCTCCAAAATGATGTGATGATTCTAGTTAATAGCATAACTCAGTGAAAATGAAAAACTGTAAATAATGCTACAGCAACAACAGGACCTAATGGGTACCATTTTTACTCCCGGTCTTCTCAGGATTGATATGATTGACTCAGGGGCTGGGGTTGACTCTAAGAAACTGACTTTGTTGTGGAAAATGTTGATAGAGAATACCATTATATTCCATTGTATTTTTTTTTTATTTAATCCATACCAACTAGCAAGAGTAGTGATTAACTGTTTTCCATTTTAACTCTGATCAAAATTAAAGGGAATAGTAGTAAACTAAAGTATGAAATAATGTTCTCAATGTTGAAAACACATCTACTGTGAAAGACTGAAAGACTAAGAAGGATTACTAGTTGTGGAAGGTCTGCCTCTATAATCCCACAAAAAATAAGACATTTTATGAGTATATCTTTTATGAAAGGAAGAAGTATATTTGGTGATTCTCTAAGACCTTATATAACTTTTATGTTTTTGAAGATTTATACTATGTATTTGCCTACTTAAAATAAGAAAACATAGAAACATAGAAAAATAGTATTCCACTCAGGCCTTCCCTTAATAAATTGCATCATAATACAAATTGCATTTGTTAATCATTGGTGTTTCTTTTGAGGATTCATTTGAGTCATCAAGATTAGAAGTTTTGATTGCTCGTGATGAATCTCTTATAGCCTTTCTTGATTATTTTCTAAATTTGATGACAAACACTGCAACATGTCCCAGCCAATTAGGCTTATCAGCTTCCACTGTGGTCCCCAATCAAGTGTTTGACTTTGGAAATGACAGGAGATCCTCATTAAAAGCCATGCTACTTGGATAGAGATGTGGCAGCCCACACATGGGGCTGATGGCAGAAATGACAAACTACCTCGCATTAAAAGCAATACGAGGAAATCAATTTTAGCAGGAAGTAACCAAAACTATAAAGTTTATTCTGAGGGAAGGAATTGAAGGGTTTCTCACATCTAGTTGATTGGAAATTGAGTCAACCTAAATGAATGCAATTTCTCATGAGCTACAGGGAGTTCAGGTCCACAAGTTAAAGCACAGGTAAGAAGAGTTGTTAGAGTACTAATGTAGCCCTCTGAGCTGTCTCTAAATGCATCTCGAACAAAGGGAAAACAAAATACTGCAAATTTCAAACTAAAATGTAAATTAATTTCTGAAAGGTGTGTAAATCATCGCTTAAGTAAACTGATACATTGTGTGAGGCTTAAGTAAACTTAGAGAGATGGAGACCATTCTCCACGGTCTCCATTGGGGTCATTTCTGCAGGGATGACAACCACATTCATAGAGATTTTTCCTATTTCAGTAGCTAAATTCCTGATTATTGTCTTGTGTCCTTGCTAAGCACTATCAGAAGAGAAAAAGAGAAGTTTCAACTTGTTAAAGCAATGAAGGGGAAAAAAAAAATCTTTAGAGTGACAAATAGACCTGATCTTAAACTTTGGGTTTTTATAAGGTTTTTTGGTTTGTTTGTTTTGTTTTGTTTTCCCCTGTTCAAAGCATTTAGGTCAACTTGAAATAAACAAAGTAACCCAAGATGTGAAATATTCCTAAAGGACTCACAGTTTGCTCATTTAAACTAACTATATTACATAAACCATTCATAAAATTTGTCAATAGTGTGATTTTTTTTTAAAATGCATCTAAAATATGTGCTTGAGAAACACAGAGGGAATTTGGCATGAAAAACTAAAGAGGAAAGTGCTTTTGCTTTTGACAATAAAATTAATAAGATCTGCCCACTTAGAAATCAAATAGCAGCATGTGCAACTACATTTTTGCCTTTGGGAGAGAAAAAAGTAATTCTAGATTTTCTTTGAAGAGTGCTGGCATTTCCTTGTTGAACTCTCAGCACACAATATAAAAATCTCAGGCGACAGTGGTTCAAAAATCAATGGGCTGACAAATGTCAATATTTCAGTTATCTATCACTGAATGAAAAAATGACATGCAACATTGGACTGCTTTATTTAGGAGATTTGCCAAAGTAAAAGTCCTAAAAACCCTATACAAATGAATGACAAAATAGGAATACAATGTTAAACTACAGGGCATGGCACGTGGGGACAAAAGCAGAGCATATAAATATGTTGGGAATAAGTTATACAACTCCCTCTTCTGTTTTAAACCAAAGCTACCCAGGATTATGTACATGTAAATCTCAGTAATTCCATTTGTTGTGGATATATTTACAGAGGTCGAATACTGTCAGTCTTTTAATTCCCAAACCTTGTAATAAAATGATACCGTATGATATAAATTGGAGCACAGTCATATTATGTTCTTTTGTTTGGCAATAAAATAAGCTATAAAATATATTAAATAAAACGCTAGAGGTTATTCTGTTAGAACCTGTTGAGGTGGAGAAGGATTTTGTCTATCTCACTCTCTCTTTCTCAAATAAAAAACAAAGTCTGTTAAAAAAATATTTGTAATAGTAATAAAATATATAACTGTTATCCAAAGAAGATAGACACACATAATGATTTTAATCACACATACAGGTAATTCTTAACTGCCATCTTTAATCTTGATTCCTAAGAATTCTTAGATACAGCATAACTTTATAGAAATAGAAAATATTTTCCATTACACTAGTCAATACCATTAATTAGGAGTACATGCTAGTTCATCAAAACTTTAAGAGCCTTACTATATTTACTCAATACATTGCATTTCACACAGTTTCATTCAGCAAACATCTTTGCAAATGTATTTCCATGTGAATACTCAGTGGATTATCCTACAGCACATATATAGGTCACCTGACATGGTGGGGGGATGGGGGTTGGGGGGGAGGTGGTGATATTGCCAGTATGCTCTCACTCATAACCTACTTGTACTTGCTTTTTTATTTTTTACCACATAATGTACTGTCAATTTAGGTTCTACTTCTGAGTCACCCTGATGTCTTAGAATGTATTTTGAATATAAGGTTTTGCATATTTGCATTCTATGAATAATGTATAAGCAGGAAGGAATCCAATTGGCAAAAGTACGTGATTTCTGGGATAATTTATAAATACAGAAAATTATGTATTTGGATTTAATAACTTTTCTTATGCATATGGAAAAATTTACACTGATACAACTATATGTATGAACTCTATTTCTACTTGAGAATATACACAGGTCCCTGTCCTGTAACAAATGCCAAAATCCCTCTCTCTTCTACACACTTAAATTTATCAGTTTATTCCTTCCTCTCTTTCTATAATTATCTGAAGTTTTTGCAAAACCTTATCTTTAATGGACAGGAAATGAAAACTTTTCTATGGGATGATGAGCTGTAGGGTGTTGAAAAAAGGAAATTAACATGGTAAAGAATATATATCTCTATATCTATATATTTATATCTAGATATAGATATATCACACACACACACACACACACACACACACACACACACACACAGATTTTCTCCCTCCAATTTCATACAGATCAGGAAAGCCTGTTGAGGAATGTCCAACTCTAATGGCTCCTTCTTTGTGAATTTCAGATTCAAGACCTCTTCCAGATGTAGCCCTGACTGGGAAATGCACCCGTGAGTGTGATGAATATGGCCACTCAGACTCCTGCTGGATGCCGGTCCGCACTTCTCCAGAGAGGAAGAAGAGCCAGCCCAAACTCTCCACTTTCATGCCTGTTGATGAACGAGGAAGCCAGGAAAAGCTGGCCAATGGCGAGGCCGCCATTATGGGCGACCGCAACAGAAACCTCCTGAACAAAAAGTTGACCTCATCCTATGAGACCTTCAGTGCAGCTAGTTTCAGCAAAAATGAGGAAGCCAACCCTGAGGATATTCCCCTTACAAAAACAGGGGAATACAAGCCATCTCCTGTCAATACTCTCACTAGAAGAGAAGTTTACCTGTAGGCTATACAGAATCAACAGCAAAGTTCTTTTCGTGTATGAGAAGGAGAATAAGGGGCGAAAAACCTTACAAAGCAAAACCGTTTAATCAAAAAGAGGGGGCTACCAAAGAGACAAAGCTTTGCCTGCCACTTACGCCTCCAGATCAGGCCTTTAGCGATACCGTTAGCCTGATTGTAATGTACAATGTAGAAACCATCCTTGTTACTTGCATGTCCAACTCCCTCACTGATTCCAACACCCCTCTCCCTCTCCCCGCTCCCCCTCCCCCCAAACACAAAGATGGTTGCAAGTTTCTTTCATGGTAATAGGCCTGATTAGCAGAACACAACACATTCTCATTATCCCTAAGCTGAAGCATGATTTTAGTCACTTTGATTTAGTTCGAATGTCATCCGGCTGATCAAAAAAAAAAGTATATCAGGTTAAATATATTTCAGACATACCATCAGAATATGATTAATTACCGTGAAAGGCAATCCCTCAAAATGAAGAAGTCCCTCTAATGAAACAGTCTTATAAAGGGGGGTTCTCTAAGAAGCATTTTGGGAAGATTACAGCTTTAATATTCTATCAAAGGCTGAGAGCTACACAATACCCAATTGGAGATTGCAGTCCCAAAACTAGCATCTGTTGTTCTTTTCAAGTTAAGAGCACCAACTTCAATTCCACGTCTTCATTGAATATTCTTATTATACACACAATCTTGACCATGTGTATCAAGTACACAAATTATAATTTGTAAAAATGATATATTTTTTTTTTTCAGAAAAGCATCACTATTATAAACTAACTGGATCAGTTAATTGTGTCATTAAAAGGCCAAAGATCATACGGCAGATCAGGGAAATCATGAAGCAGATTTGGTCTTGACGTGGAAATCCATTAAGCAGCAGAAGCAACTGAACCTGTTCACACACAGAAACACTCAAAACACTGGCTTATTTTACATAGTCTCTATACCCAGAAAACGTTTTTCCTTCTAAAATGGATTTTCTTTGAAAGTTCAGAAAATGAGAAACTAATGAGATGTATTTTTGGTATTCTATTACACAATTAGTTGAGATTCAAGTTTAATTTCAAAATAATATTATCAGGGAAGATTCCACTTTCTAAAATCACATTTGTGGGTAAGGAAGGAAAGACCGATACATTGGCACGACGTCTTATAAATGAAGTTCACTATTACCATTTTAGAATCCAGATATGCTTGCTGGTGTTACTATCCATATTTCAAATTAGCAATTGCATATTTTATGTGTTCACCGCACACTTCCAAATAATACGAGTACATTAATTTTAAAACCCGTGCAATATGCACTATTTTGAGACTCACAACATTAAAATAAGGTGACACTCTAATTGACTTTGTCACTAATGCGATTTGAACATTTTTTAATATATGTCTTAAGACAAATCCAGACTGCACATGAAAGAAATGAGTTCTGGGCAGTGGCATATCTCATAGTATGTACATCTCAAAGTTGGAAAATAAGCAGTTTTCTCAGTGTAATAAAAAGAAACGGTATGCAGATTTTGAGTCACTTGCTCTATAGAGGGTGATTTAATGCAATTGGAAATTGAGCTGGGACACTCAAACGAAAAGTGACAATCCAGGGACAGAATAGGGGATAATAATGGGAAGAGAGCCTACGTTCCCATACGGAATGTTTGTAACCTGGTTAAGGCATAGCCTTGATTGCTCTCTATCAAACTGTAGAAACAATGTAGCTTTGGGTAGTTTCATGCTTTGCAGAATTTCTTAGACTATAAAGTGAAGCAGCCTGGAATATAGGTTGTCAATTCACTATAGGCCATCAAAATGCTTATCTTTGAAAAACACTTATCTGTTTGGTGGGGTTCTCTTTTGGGGTCATTTCCTTATGATCCTTTTTAAAAAGAGTTTTCATTTTGATGTTAGTTTATGTATAATAGTTAGGATGAAAGAAGATATGTAGTTGAAACAAAAACATTGGACTAAAATATCAATAATTGAACATGTTTGTGTTTAATTATTATTTACATTATGGAAAGATGCAATTCTAGTACTTTGTTAGGAAACTGCATTAAAGCAGTTCTGCCTTGTATAATCTGTAAGTACCTATTAAGACAAAATACTTCTAAAGATACTTATGAAATGTAAACATATTTTTTCTTGCACGTTACAAAGGAAATAATTGCATAACACAGGTGTTCAACCCGCATTTTTTTAAAGCATTTTTTTTTTTCTTTCAGAGACACTTGAAATCTTTAGATAGCTCATTTCACTCTGTCATAAAACCCTTCTGTTGTCTATAAAGCTAATACAGGTCACCTGGACCTTCAGATTAATTGGATTCACATTCCCCAATGATGTTTGCACCACATTCAAGACAGCCATATCATTGTCATTTAACTTGTGAGCCTCTCTTTAAAACTAAAATGGGTGTGAAAGAATAAAATTCAGTGTACTGTAAGTATTCACAGTAATTCTAGTAGAATTAGCTATCATAACATGTTTATTATATAATGAGCTGGCATGACACAGAAATATATTTTGTGTTTGTATGACTTTTATTTTGAATAGGCTAAATATGGTGCCACTCCATATATAGAGTGCTTTTGAAAAAACAATAAAAAGAAACAAAAAAAAAATAAATGAGTGAATGCAAAATAAGCAACTGTGCCTTTTATACCTGTTGTTATGGTAAAAAAAAAAACAAAAAACGGTTGTTGGGTTTGGACAATGAGGGGAAATGGGCTATTCCCGACTTTTTTTGATCTTGTATATTTATCCATGTTTATTTTCTGAAAATAATAAATGATTTATTAAAAATTTGCCTTCTGACAAACTCAGATAATGGACCAGTCTTAAATATCATTCATTCATATAACAGAATTAAGGTGTTAATATAGGCTGCTTAATTCTGATTAGAAGGCTAAAGCATTTATTGTTAATAGTAACACAGGAAGATATTATCAGGGGTAAAATCAATCCATCTTGCAAGATAAAAATATTGATTTAGAATTTTTATTCTTTATTTCCTTTTTGTTATTTTTACTGTAGCTGCTGTTTCATTTTGGTTGTACAGTATATAAACCATACTTCATTTCTGTACACAAGAATCTCAAGTGAATTTGCATGCATTATACATTAGGACACATTTATAAATTAATGAGTAACTATATAAATTATGTGTTTTAAAACGTCTGTAGCTTCAGTCTAAAATCTAATGCTCATTCTGAACCTCCAGATATCATTTCTGTATGGTTTGTGACTGGCCTGCTGCCTGAGTTTCAGAAAACAAGAGGCATTATTTTTATGGGGAGAGGACTTAAGATGTTATTGAAGATGTCTGGCTGAAAGGCTACCCTAGGAAGCTGTTTCATAAGAAAGTAAAATAAAACACACAGATCAGAAGAAACTGCTGAGCATCAAACAACCATCCCAAAAAAGTCCTGAGATATCTAAGAATACAGTATCGGTGATAAATATACATCTGTCCTTAAGGAAAACAAAAAGAGAGTGAATATGATCATGAATATTGTAAAGCTTCTGAGTTGTGACCCAGGCAGAGGTATATATAACATCTGGAGGAAGGCGTCATTTTCCCAGCTACCTAGGGTTTACTTTCAAAAGGCTTTTCCTACATTTTAAAGCACTTGCATTCCGTGTGGTACGATCTGTTTGTAATGTTAATCATTGACTATTGTTCTGCTACTTGGATGTTGATAGTGAAGCAGAGAACAATTTATCATCGTTTATTATGAGTCACTATGCACGCAACTATGCTAAACATGGCGAAATGTATTAAACACACGTCCAACTATTTATGAAATACTTTACATAATTTAATTTGTTTTTGTACAGTTTTATGTAAATAAATTGCTTGTCATTTTTGTCTCTGCAAATTAAAATATAACATGGTCAAATGGTTTCACACTTGTAAGTGTACTTCTCTGTTGATAGGTAATTCCATTTTGATTGGACGAGAAGTGAATGGATGCATGTGCCACTTTGATTTAAAACGGTTTGATTTCTGCTAAATCAAGATATAGTAAGGAAAGTAATGCTGCAGTAGTTTTTGATCTGTGGGGTACTGTGTATAACTGTCATAAATCTTTGCCTTATAATGGAATGGAATTTAAATTCATCACTTTCATCAAAATAATTTCTGAGACATTTACCTAGCTGGCTTTTAAATATTAAAAGAACTTCTCGTCATTAATGTAGAGATTGATTTTTTTTTCAGGTGTTACATAGAGAATGTTCACATTTAAGACTAAATTTTTAGTCAAATTGTATCTCTGTAAAGGCATCTCTGCTTGTTTTTAACCTAAAGCAATGATAAATACAAAAAAGTTAGAAACAAACAAAACCTATAATGTGATATGATAGCAAATAATAGAATCTCTATCTTATTCATTTATCCTGCAGTTGAATTTCCTGTACTTGTTTTATATTTTTTCAGTCATTTGCTATCTTTCTTTTTTAATTACTCCGTTTTCTCTTTGTTATCCAATTATTCATCTAACTATAATGGTTATATTCTTCATTTATTAAATAGATGTCTGTTTAAACAAGCAATTTTTATTCTGCAACCCAACTCTGCAGACTTAAAAGGGATAGGAAATATTTTCTGTATATACTAATAGACTGCATGGAATTTTTTCTCATCTCACAACAGTACTGCTAAAATCTACCTATGTGGAAAAATAGACATTCTGAAGAAACTTGCCTTTCTCTACCATTTTTTCTCTCTCTTGGATAAAACTTCAAAAATACTTTATATAGAATGACATATTCTTTTTTAAATCAAAGATGTCCTTGTAAATTGATATTGGCTGGCAGCCTTCCTTCTCTAAAGAAGGATTTCAGAGTAGATATGGTGAGAAAGTCTGCTTCAAATTGTAATGAGGTGAAGAAATAACATGTGCTTTCATTCGGCTACTTCTTTTCTAATGGTGAGAATCACGCATCAGCACACAAAACAACGAAACAGTACATAAAATGAAATCACGTATGTCTTTTCCTTTAAATTCTCTATATAGATTTGCCAAATATACTTCTCTTTACCGTGAAATTGCATTCTTAAATTAAAACATTTTTTTTAAAATCTCAAACATGTAAAAATACGTGGATAAACTTTAGAAAGACAGACATGAAACACGCTAACAGAAGTTGCTCCCAAAGATTAGGTTTAGGTTCAGGTTTGATTATGGTACCATCTCTGATTATTGAAAGAGTTCCATCTAGTTACTTAGAAGCTTTACTTGGCACAATGGTCTGGTTACACAGTATCTCACATTTATAGCGCACGTTATGATTTACAAATGGTTTTGTAAGATTTATCCCAAACTTCCCATAATACCTGCAATATAAGCTGTAGAAACTGCTAAGCCATGTATGAAGGTGGATTTTACTTTTATTAAATAATTCTCAGATGAATAAAAAATTGAACTCAACGTTCTACCATATTAACATTTTCCCTCTATTAGCTTATGAACCAAACTAAACATTTTGCATGACCTAGCAGAATCACAAGGAAAAAGTACTCTCCCCATGTACCTGAATAAAATAAACAACTGGCAAAAGTGGGAATTTTTTGGGGGCGGCACTAATTGCACCAGTCAGCAGCTAATGATCTTCACTTGACATTTCATAACATATGACAAAAGGCATAGTAACTTGTTAGGATTTCTGACAGCAAATTGTAAATCTTGAAAACATTGTAGCTTAATTTCTTCCTGTTGAATACCCCTGGCCTAATTTATCTTGTGGTGGACTTCAGCTGGGTGGTCAGTGTATGTTTGGGGACTTGAAAAATCACAATCGACAGTTGGCACTATCAAAATTGATCAGATAATTGTAGAATTCCCAAATTTACTTTGGTTTCAACAGGCCTGTTTCACAAAGAAATCCGTTTATTGAGTTTTTGTCTTGTCTCATTTTTCGTTTTACATTTAACCTTTTTGTGCCCCTCTCAAAGCCTTTAGCTAATCTCTGCGAAGTTCTTTGCTCTGCGTTTCTTTTCCCCCCTTTTCAAAAGCAGACCTAGTTTTCCCTGCAAGTGATGAGATGTTAGGTAGCTAACCAGGAACTAGAGAATTTGCAACCCAATCAGCTTTATTGTAATGGAAATTTACAATATCACTACTTGAGCTCTTAGGAAGCTCAGTAAATAAAGACTGAACTTACATTTGTTTATTTTCTGTTATCTTTATCCCTATTCTAATACTTGTTTATAAATTGTATGGAGGAAGGTGATTAACCAAGATAATATAAAATTTCTAATCTGCAGGGAGTGAGGAAAAGATATGAAAGTAAAATGTGGATAGCTAAACATTTATGCTCTCCTTTACTCGTAACTTTATTTTTTTCTTGTTGTGCTGCTGGTAAATGTGAATTTATTCGTTGATTGAATTTAATATGTGTGACCTACACAGACATTTGCCTATTTATTGAACCTCCTGGGGGAAGATGTAGAAGATGCTTAATCGTTCATAAATGTAAAATTTGCCCCCAACACTCTCAGAGGATGCTAAACAAAAATTATAGTTTAATTGTGATGTTTAGTTTTATTTTATTTCATTGAAAATTATGATTCAAAAGATTCATTATCAGGAAGGGCATAAGAAAGGTGCATGAGGTCAACAGAAATGTCAGATATAATATTACAGTTTAAAATGGGTTTTGAAAAAATAAAAATGTTAATCAGTGGGCTTAATTAAAAAAAAAATAGTCCACTAAAGAAACACCTGATTAAGCTATCTTAAAAAAAAAGATAAAATTAATTAATTAATTAAAATGAAAAAAAAGATGTTTTATTTTGGTAATTTAATTGAAAGTACATTACAAAATCCCAGACTTAGTAAAATTGGTAGTAACTTGATAGGATAATGTCAGTTTTTTTTTAAAGTGTGTTTTCTACAATAATACACAGAACATATTATTACAGTTGTTATAAAAATTGTTATAAAATTAACTGTATTTAAATATATTTATAATACATTATGGAAAGGAATTGGAAAAAAAGTAAAGAAATGAGGAAAGTAGATGGCTTAGTCATTTATTTATAGTTTTAGCACCTCTTTGTTAGAAACAATTATTTGAATGCTTTTCCAGACGCTACAGTACAGCAGGAATATACTAGAATAGTATTTCTTAAACTGGAGTTTGTGGTCCACTGAGAGACTACAGGATTTTAGAGATCCAGGTATTCTCTGAAAATTTTTAAAGTTTTATTAATAGGATGATCAATGTGATCTTTCAGTATAAATAGTTTTCAGTGATAGTTCTCAGTTGAGCTGAATTTAATAAAATCTTTATAAGTTAATATTTATTCATTTATTGTGCAAACAATTATGTCTTTTGGAATCCAAAAGGATTTTTATTTTCCTTTACAGGGGTCCATATTTTACTCACTTGTGAGAAAAACCAAATCAGCGGATTCAATAAGAGGCAAAGTATTAGAAAATGTGAATGACTGGACAAGAAAATATCAACATGTACACAGGTTGACAAACTTTCTAAAAAGACTCAATAACAAATATTTTAGGCTTTGCAATTCAAGAACCACAATCAAGGAAATTGTGTAGGCATTTATATGGCAAGAGAGAAAACAGTTTTCCAGATGTTTTAATACATACATAACATTTATTCAAATGCATAAGTAACATTTTTAGCTGAGGAGACGTAAAAAAGCAGACAGTGGGCTGGATTTGGTCAATGAATTGTAGTTTACTGGCCCTGGTGTAACCAAAAACTACTGCAATTGATACTAATTTTAGAATCCATCACTAAAATTTCTCTTATACCTCACTTAAGTGTGTACCTGTTTGACCAGGACAATGCAGGTTTATGGCTTTTTCCAGCAGTCACCAATAATCATCCTGAAAGATTAGATTATTTGGTTACCTTAGTTATCAGGGTCATTCCTTCAGATTGACCTCTTCCCTAGATCACAAAAGGTCCACTCTGTCAGAGATACAGGTCACGTTGATATGTATAAATAAATTCTCAGGTAGCTGTAAAAGAGCTTATAATCTTCTCAATGCAAGAATCATCATTACCACCTCATAAAAAAATGTAAAAGAGTGTCTTATTCTGGAAATTCTCAGTTTGGTTTAGAAGTGGGAGATTTACTTTTTCCCATTGTATCAAAAGCTTTAAACACACTTCCACTTAAATGCCATGAATAAGGGCTCATTATGCCATGTTAAGTAAAAAAACAGTATAAAGTCTCATATTTAGAGCATGGTGTCTACAAACTAAAAAGAAGAAATACTCTGATGAATGTGGCATTCTAGGAAAGGGGTGAATTCTGTTGTTCTTTTTTATGTTTTCCAAATTATATACATGAATATGTTTTACATTAGCAATATTAAAAAAAAATGACACATAAGTATTCTAAAATTGTGGGCAGTTGACTGAACAAACAAGAAAAATAAAAGAAACAATTTAATTTTAAAACATTGAACACTTTTCATCTAATGATACCTCCAAAGGGAATTGTATTAAAAAAAAACAACGAAAAACAGATTATCATTGTACTGTGGCATTTTACTTTAGCTATTTCTTATCCCAGCAAAGTGAATATGATATGCTAATTAACTTGTTAATACCAAATTGGGGCAAAAAAGCCTAATATGTACGTAAAGATTAAATACAAACAGTGCTAAACCTCTAAATTAAATATGAAGTGTATATTTTAAGAAAGTAACATAAAACCATGCAGAAAAAAAAATTGACAGCTATAGTAAACCTGTTATCTAGGGTTTGATCAACATAGAAACTATGGACAGGTGCTGTGGCATGTAAATTTGATTATTTCAATTCTCCAATATGAATATTTCTGAAGCTTCAATCTGGGAATTATTGTAGATGTTGACTGTGTAGTAGTTAGGGCCACTCAGTTTTGTTAAACTTCCAGAAATGAAGTGATTGAAAACTAATATAAAAATCTATGCCTGGTCTACGAAATGATCAACATTCTCATTTGACTAAAAATAATCTAAAAACATTATCGAAGAAAAAAAAAGATAAATCCTCAGTCATAAGGGACAGGTAGGTGCTGCCAGTCCATAAGGGATGGATGGGTACTGCCTGTCCAAAAAGGATAATTGATAATGCTACCATATTGGAAAACTTGCTTCAAGGCTCTAGACATCATTGGAAAAGAGAGAGTAAATGTGTAGATGTATTGGAAAGGGATGAGCAGTATGGCCTTTATCCAAACAGACTCATTCTTCAGTGAGCTGTCTTGTAGTAACACTAGCGCTCTGCTCCTGCTATGTCAAGTACCGGGATGCATAGAGAGATATCTGGTGTACTGCTGTTTACTTCCTTCCTTCCTTAAATTGCATGGAAGACTCCAGGCTCTTTTTTTTTTCCTTTTTTCATTTTTCTCCATCTTTTATTAGATAAAAACAAATAGTATAGCAGGTTATTTAATTTTTCTCTCTGCTTAGGATTCATATGTGCTTCACAGGCAGCATTTTGTTATCCTCAGGTTTAAAGGCTCTAAGCCATCAGAGAAACACTCTCTCGACTATAAATGTAAGTCAGACGATTATAATGATAGTGCTACAGGTGGAAAAATAATCTTCATTCTATTGTAATCAGACCCAACACTGACAAAGCATCATACATTGCTTTGGTGTTTCGATGAAGACAAAAGCACCAATTTAACTTTGCAAGAAGAGTAGAAAGATGTGTAAACAGAAGGATTTAGTGCTCAGGTTTAATTTCAACCTGAGTTACAAAGAGAAAAAGATTACTCAGGGTAATTCAGTGGATTGGTGCCAAATTACCAGAAGTTAATTTGGAAATGACATTTGCATTGCTTATTTTCATCAGACTCATGAAAAAGGGCCTTGATCTCTGCAATACTTACTTCCCACAGCATCATGGCAAAAAAATTCCTGAAGTTATCACTCCTTCCACGCATATTTAAAATAATCAGTGTAGAGGAATCAGGTAGAACATAGTTATTTTGCTCACACCATGGTCAACTTCTATCTAGAAATGTCTAGATGTTTCCACTAGCTTAAATTTATTTTACAGCTGCAATTTTCTTCAATTTTAACCGATATGCAAGTTTGGGTTATAATTGTGTGAGGCACAGCATAATGTCTAAGAGTCAAACCAGAAAGTGCATTTCAATAACATCTCAAAGATGTGATGCCACTTCTCACCACTTCTCAGTCTTGTCCAACTGTGCTGGGAAACAGCCTTCTGAAGATGTCAACTATTATAATAAAATGGTCATTTTCATTCTGGATTTCAAAGGTGTTTCTCCTCGTTTTCAAACCCCTAAGGATAATTTAATTTAGAAAAAAATTCTGAAAATGTATCATATCCCTGCAGCAAAGTTGCTCATATAGCTATTTCCCCTCAGCTGTTTTAACAGTGTTCATTTCCTCCAGGAAATGTGGATGTAATTGATTAACTTAACAAAAATGCATGAGGTACATCAAACACAATGCTAGATATTTGGGGTACAGTGGTGAGCAAGATATGGCTGGTTACAATACAATTGGGAGGTAGACAGAGGAAACACAACATTGAAACTGATAAGAACCACACAACACTTGGTATTTGGTATGTTTAATATGAGAAAATAAGTTGTGTAGGATAACTTACGATATTTGCAGTAGCAATAGCCTCGAGGGGAGGATAGTAACAGAGAGATAAAGAGGGAAAAAAAAAAAAAAAAAAAGAGGCATCCAGTTAGGAAAAAGATGGAAAATGGAGTGAAGGACGAAGTTTTCAGGCAAAGATAACTGTTTATACAAAGATGGGGTGGGGGTGCGGGGAGGAGCTTGGCAGTGGGGCTATATTGTACACCTGAAACTAATATAACTAATATTAGATTGTATACCAACTTTAGTTAAACATTTTTTAAGGAAAAAAAAAAACAAAGACCAGGGTGTCTGAGAGAGCAAGAAGATCTGGAAAACTGAAAGAGGTTTTGAATAGGGGAATGATAGAGAAGGATTTGGTACACAGGTGTTTTGGGTATGTAGAGTGAAAGGATAGGAAGTGAGTGTACGGAGATAGTGGTAAAAAGTGAATGAACTCCAAAAATTTGTTCTATGTCCCCCGTCCTAAAACAAAACATAACAAAAAAAATAGGAATATTTTATGATTCAATAATTGCATTATGTAATACCTTTCTGTTTCAAGGAACTGAGAAATTTTCGTATTATCTCAGTAGTTATGAGAACTAAGAAAGTTGAGGTACCATCTTAGCAGCTAAAGCACTGTCCCTCAGGGAACTGAATGGTTATTCATTATACCATCTGATTTCAACAGTTCTATTCATCTTCTGCCTGCCCTGGATCCCTTTATCTCTTCTTGGCCACTGCTGTGGCTTGGTTCATCTCTGTCTCTGCTGCCATTCCTGCTATTGTAGCCAACTGTACTTTTTAGACATGCTCTGTCCAATATGGTAACCACGAGCCACATATGCTATTTAAATATGAATTGAATTCAACTAACATTCTTCAGTCTCAGTTCTGTTATAGTCTGATTGAGTAGGCAAAATGATTGAGATCCTAGGTTGATAGTCATTCAATGGCTGCTTTCAAGCCATCTTGCTGCCATCCGTTGAGTCCATGGTGAGATAAAATCAAATGTGATAATTTAACTATAAGGAAATCTCTAAATCTTCCGCTTTTAGTGGAAGAAGGTCACAGGCATCAAATTATACCCACATTTATTTAACAAATATTTGCAATTATGCTTAATGCTGAAGTTACAAAGTTGAATAAGATGCCCATGAGTTCAAGAAACGTGTTGGTTGAACACTGGTAATACTAAGTACAATTTTAACTATTCCAGTAAGAAAATACATGTGTGTGGTTCTTAGGACATTAAAAAAAAAAAAAAAAAAGTCTGATTGGGACAACTAGGGAGGCTGATGAGGAAGTTCATTAAAAGTTAATACGGAAAGATAAAGAAGAGTTAAACAGACAATGATAGGAAAATAAATATTCCTGACACAAGAACAACAATGCCAACATTGCCAACAATGCCAGTTAAAGGTAAGAAAACAAAGAAATCAGAGCTTGTGTCAGCAAGTGTTCAGCATTCCCGGCCACAATTCCCATAAAACAGCAGTCTTATAAGTGCCTTACTTATTTATTTTTTTTTTTTTTTCAATTGCAGTGGACATTCAATATTATATTAGTTTCAGGTGTACAGCATAATGATTAAACATTTATATAACTTACAAAGTGATCTGCCTGATAAGTCTATTACCCACCTGGAACCATACATAGTTATTACAATATTATTGACTATATGACTCAGCAATTCCACTTCTGGGTATTTTTCTGAAGAAATCCAAAACACTAATTTAAAAAGGTAAGTGCCTTACTTCTTAGTTCATTTTTTTTTACACCCATAATGTATATGTTTTAATCTGTCTCCCACTCTGTTTTGATACATCACTAATAGTAGACATCTGCTCCTTTCATCAACCAAGCATTTGTTCTGCCTTTTTTTTGTAAAATCACCTCAGTTTTTCTTTGCCAGTTGTCCTCAGTTAAAGGCCTCCATCTTCTCCTGGCCACATGTTGGGCCGGTGACTCAAGTTGGGCCAATTTGACACTCCCTCCAATATGGAGGAAGACTCAACAACAGAGGTTTTAACCTTACTGATTCTGATTGTGGCACCCTGAAGATTATTCCATAGTGTCTACAGCCTAGAGCTCAGAGCTGTTTCCAAAGACCCCTATAAGACTTTACTTACCATCTGCCTTTTATTGAATATTTTAACCCTAATACTTGCAATATGTGCTTAATGATATTGATTGAAAAAAAAATCAATATCAGAAAACAGATGCATATTCTCAGTGTTGTATTCATACTGTTTTAACTTCCTACCTTTGCAGTGGTATCTGCCCCAATCTCTTCATGGCCATTCGGTGCCTTAGTGAGGCATATTCAGTGTTTCTAAGTTTGCCTTGAGTATTTCATGCTCTAGGTCATTTTGTTCCCATCCCCAAAACATGTACGGCCCTAAACCCTGACCAAATCCTGTCCATGATAGAAGGTCTAGAAGGGCCCTAGATTTTTCCCCACTTTCTGTGATTATTCCAGCTCAAAATTGATTCTCTATTCCTTGAAACTCTGACTTGGGAGATAAATATCATTTCTTCATTTCTCATTTCCTAGAAGAGTTTCACAAAATACTCCTGGCTTCTTGCACCTCATCCCACTCTTCTTTACAGCAGAAGAATGAGTTGATTTACGTATGCAAAACACATTTGCCCATTTTCCTTTTTAAATTCAGAGGAGGTGTTTTATTTACATTTTTAATCAGAAAAAAAAAAAAAAAGACGAACACAGGGGATTACTTCACCACAGGAGATTATTTTTTCTTTCACGTACTTGGTGGAATATTTGCTTCTTGCAGTTACTTTCATCCCCACCCCATAGATTTTGTTATAAACCTGGAGATAGAGATCTAGAGACAGAGATACTAGAGATAGAGAATCTAAAGATTTCTCAGCATGTTTCCCAGATCTATTGTTACACAAATGCTAGTAATACAACAGTGCCACCCCAAGACTTCCCAAGATTGATAAAATACCATATCTTGTCTTGGCTTTTAAGGTCTCTTTTTAATAAGAAAAATTATATCCTAATACTAAAGGATTTCAAGAGTGACATTACATGTAGTTATGGAATAATATTCTTGGAAGTAATTGAGCACATTTTCTGCTAAATCATTCAGCATATTTTAACAGTCTCAACATTCACTAAAGCACTAATTTTGAGTGACTGATTGCTGATTAATAGGGATCTTATTCATTGTTCATGAAAGGCACTATAATTTATAGTAATGCAAAGAGCCAAAAATAATTGAGTCATAATAACTTTCTTTCAGATTAGCTTCACTATTTATGATATACTTTGACATAACTTTGAGTATGTGTTTTGGAATCTGTAATAGATGAGAAATAATACCCATCCCTAACATGACTTTGAGAATAATGCAAATTAATATATACCAAAATGTCCTTTGATTTAAACTTTCTTAGATTCTTTATCAATTAATATGTTCTGAATGTATATACAATAATCAATTAATATAATACAAAAACTCTGAATGCTCTTTTTACTGTTTTTACGCAGCATCTCAATTTCTACTTATATAAGATTCTATTAATATCGTTAATTGTTAAACTGACGATTAAATAGCCACCTGCATGCTTATCTGTAATACATTTTTTAACTTAAGCAATAACTAAAAGTTTATAATAAAGACAGGCATGTTTGGTGAAATACTAGAAGTCTATGCATATATAAAGAGATAGAAAAAAGGGGGATGACTGCAGGTCCTGCGCTTATAATAAAAAAATAAATTTACTTAGATTTCCTTTTCATAAGCTGTAGCACGTGATGTTAATTTTAACTTGTGGGGATAGGAAAGAAATTGGTGAAAGGCCTAAACATTTCTTAATGTGAGTTTAATTTTATGCTTTAGGAATGATAACAGCAATAATAAAAACCACAATTAATTGTCAACTACCCCTGTTCCAGGCTCTGAGTTTAATATCATCCTATCATTCTGCCTAAATAAATACATAAATTAGCTTTTATCATCTCCCTCTTTAGATGGGGAAGTTTAGTCTCGATTGAGTTAAATAAATTGTTTGTCCGTTAACCGAAAGATCTGGGGGTCCCAAACCATAGCAGAGTGGCTTCACAATCCATGCTTCTTGTGCTTAACCCCTATCCCTCATCATTTTTTCAAGGTACACTTTCCAATCTGCTTCAATAACTGTGCCTTGTTAGAACATATTGCTTAGTTAACACACACTCTAAGGACAGGATAAGAGTTTCCTTCAGATAAATCTGTGTTGTGAAGGGTTGCCCTGGGCATTGTAGGGTGTTTAGGAACATCCCTGGCTTTTACCAACTAGACACCAGTAGCACCTCCTCCTCAGTCATTGTAAAAAACAAAACAAAACGAAAAATCTCCAGACTTTGCCAAATGTCCCCCGATCCCAGAGTAGGGGCAAACAAAACTACACCTTGTTGAAAACCACTGCTCTCGAGGTACATATGTTCTTTAATCTGGCCAAATTCCAGGATCGTGCTCAGTGTTAAGAAGTACATGTTTTGAGGTATCTTCCATAGTATGCATTAATGTAGGATTTTTGTGTGTAAATATAAATATATCTTTTATCATATATATATAATACATATAATGTATTTATACATATATATAAAATTGATTCTGGTTCAGAACATGAATAACCTTCCACATTCTTTTTGGTCTCAATTAGCATGCATGTTTAATTATATATGTATACATGTATGTGGGGACAGAGCCCCAGAGAGCAGTTTCCAGGCTCTCAGCCTCACCTGGAAAGGTGCTGGCTTGGGTAATAGATGGCCATCAGCTGTTACCGGTTAGCCATTAGCCACTGATATATTTGCCGTGGCTAAACTAGCAAGAGCGGATTGCAATTAGCACGGCGGATTGCCGTTAGCAAGTGAGGTTGGTTGTCAGAGAAGTGGAGGGCAGGTTGCAGATCGTGTGGCTCCTGCTTCCTGTGTCTCCAACCCAACTGCCATCGAGACTATAGTGGTATGACTCCCCTATCTATGGCTCCATGGGTGTCCCTTTTTGGCCTCATCATATCTTGAGTTCTTGTGCGGGGAGCGGGAGCTAAGACCCTGCATGACAATGTATATAATACATGTAATTATGTACATATATAATATACATATAGTTATTTAAAATGCATAATATATGTATACAATATATGATATATAGTATATGACATGTCATATACTATATATCATGTATCATATGTATTATATATATATAGTAAAAAAAATAATTAGAAAGGAATCTGTCTCTTCTCAGCCCCTGTCCTCATCCCTGTTCCCTTCCCCTCCTCCCCCTCTTCCTCTTCCACCTCCTTCTTCTTCTTTGGATCTCCCCAATCACCCTGAGCTCTCAATACCCTTGTTTTTTCTTCCTCACCTTCCTTCTTTCAGACTTTCCTTCCATTCTTCTCTCGCCCCTTCTTCCTTCTTCTATCCCTTTGTGCCTCCCTCCCTTCCTCTGTCCTTCCCTTTCCCCTCCCTCCATTCATTTTCCCCTTTCTCCTTTCCTTGTTGAGACTGGTTAAAAGGAAGCACTATCACTTTTCAGTAGTACAAGCTCTTAACTTATTTTTGAATGTTCTACTCACCACAGTAATTGAAAGAAAGCAAAGTATTTGAGATTGTGAATTTGCATGAAAATTTAGGACTCTAGAATGATTCATATTGTGTTTTCTACAACTAGTTGTGGAAAAAAGTATTTTTTTAACAGGAAATTGCATAGTGCTTGTGGGGACAGAGTCCCAAAGAGCAGTTTCCAGCTCTTGGCCTCATGTGGAAAGGGACTGGCTCGGGTAGTAGATGGCCTTCAGCTGTGACTAGTAGTTGGCCATCTGCTGTTACCGGTTAGCCATTAGCCACTAATATAACTGCTGTGGCTATGCTAGGGGGTTGGTTGGCTGGCAGGCAGGCAGGCAGAGAAGCAGGCAGAGAAGCGGACAATGGATTGCATCGTGTGGAGCTTGCTTCCTGTATCTCCAATCCAGCTGCCAGCAAGACTATAGTGGTATGAACGCCCGATCCATGGCTCCATTAGTGTTCCTTTTTGACCTCACCATATCATGCATTCTTATGTGGGGAACGGGACCAGAGACCTGGCATGACACTGCCTTTTAGATTAAAATGAATCAGTTGCTACAAATGATGTTTGTATTTAAAAATGTATCTTATACTGGCCATAATTTTGTGTGGGTAACTTTTTCCTGATATTTTTACTTTTTTCACCGAGATAAAACGCTATAAGGAGTTTTAGGTCCAATCTAAATTTATTTATTTTATTTTTAAAATTTTTAAAAGATTTTATTAAAATATAGCTAACATACAATATTATGTTAGTTTCAGATGTACCTCATAGCTATTCAGCAGTTCCCACTGGACACCATACAGAGTTATTACCACATTTTATATTCCCTATGCTAAAGTGATCATTATGGTAAGTCCAGCAATCATCTGAGACTGTATCTCACTATTACAACATTATTGACTAAATTTCTATGCTATATATTACATCCCTAAGACTTATTTGTTTTATATCTAGAACTTTGAACCTCTTATTCTTCTTTATCTCTCCCCACCCCCTTTTTAATTTTTCAATTAGAGTTGACATTCAGTATTATTTGATATTAGTTTCAGGTGTACAGCACAGTGGTCAGACATCTATATAATTTAGGAAGTTATCCCCTCCCCCATTACTAACCACCTGGCACTATACACAGTTATTACCACATTATTCCCTATACTTTACATCTCCATGACTGTTTTATAGCTACCAATTTGTAATTCTTAATCCTTTAACCTTTTTTTATCCTGTCCCCAACACCCCCGTCTATCACCCAAATTAATCTAGTACCCATCTAACACCATACATACATAGTTATTACAATATTATGGACTATTTTCCTTATGCTATACCCTACATCCCCAACCAATTTGTACTTCTTAATCCCTTCCCCTTTTCACCTACGCCCAACACTCCCACCTGACAACCATCAAAATGTTCTCTGTATCTATGAGTTTGTTTCTGTTCCATTTGTTTGTTTGTTTTTTCTTTAGATTCCACTTATAAGTGAAATCATATAATATTTGTCTTTCTCTGTCTGACTTACTATACTCAGCACAATACCCTCTAGATCCATCCATGTTGTTGCAGATGACAAGATTTTGTTCTTTTTATGGCTGAGTAATATTCCATTGTATATACTATGTACCACCTCTTCTTTATCCATTCATCCATTCAGGGCACCCAGGTTACCTTCATATCTTGGCTTATGTAAATAATGTTGCAATGAACATATGGATGAACACTTCCCCTCCAAGTAGTATTTTCAGTTTGTTCGGATAAATACCCAGAAGTGGGATTACTAGATCCTTCTTTGTCTTTTGTTATAGTCTTTGTTTTAAAGTCTGTTTTGTCTGGTGTAAGTATTACTACTCCAGCTTTTTGTTTGTTTGTTTTTATTTTCATGAAATATCTTTTTCCATCCCTTTACTTTCAGTGTATGTGTCTTTCCATCTAAAGTGAGTCTCTTACAAGCAGCATATGTAAGGGTCTTGTTTTCTTATCCATTCAGCTCCCCTATTTTTTGATTGGAGCATTTAATCCATTGCCATTGAAAGTAATTGTTGATAAGTATGTAGTTATTGCTCTTTTATTATTCATATTTTTGATTTTTCGTTGTTGTTTTTCTTCTTAAAGAAGTCCCCTTAAGGTTCCTTGTAATACTGGTTTGGTATTTATGAATTCCTGTAGCGTTTTCTTGTCTGGGAAGCTCTTTATGTTTTCTTTGATTCCAAATAATAGTTTTTCTGGGTAATCTTCGTTGTAGGTCCATGCTTTTCATCACTTTGAATACTTTGTGCCAATCCCTTCTGTCTTGCAAAGTGTCTTTTGAGAAGTCTGCTGATAGTCTTATGGGGGCTCCCTTGTAGGTAACTAATTGCTTTTCTCTTGCTGCTTTTAAGATTGTCTCTTTGTCTTTCACCTTTGGCATTTTAATTATGATATGTCTTGGTGTTGGCCTATTTTGGTTCATCTTATTTGGGAATCTCTGAGCTTCCTGGGCTTGTATATTTTTTCCTTTACCAGGTTAGGGCAGTTTTCTGTCATTATTGTTTCAAACAGGTTTTCAATTCCTGCTCTCTCTCTCTTCTCTTTCTGCTACCCATATTGTGCAAATGTTGGTACGTTTGAGGCCGTTCCAGAGGTCCCTTAAACTCTCTTCAATTTTTTAGATTCTTTTTTCTTTTTTGCTGCTCTGATTGGGTGTTGTCTAGTACCTTATCTTCTAAAGTAGATGAGGTAGATCTGAGGTAGATCCTCTGCTTCATCTAATGTACTGTTGATTCCCTGTAATGTAGTCTTCATTTCTGTTATTGTATTCTTTGTTTATAACTGCTTCTTAATTATGTTTGTTTTATCCATTTTTATGTTTCCTATCTCTTAGTTGAAGTTATCCCTGAGATCACTGAGCATCCTTATAACCAGTGTTTGGAACTCTTCATCTGATAGATTACTTGTCTCCATTTTGTTCAATATTTTTTTCCGGAGCTTTGTTCTCTTCTTTTATTTGGGAGATATTTCTTTATCTCCCCATTTTGGCCGCCTCCTTGTTTTTTCCTATGTATTAGGCAGAGCTGCTATGTCTCCTGTTTCTTAGTAGAGTGGCCTTATGTAGTAGGTGTGTTGTGGGGATCAGTGGCGCAGTCTTCTGGTCACCTGAGCCATGCACTCCAGGTGTGTCCCTTGTGTGGCTTTTGTGTGCCCTCCCCTTGTAGTTGATCCTCGGTTGCTATTTGTACATCAATGGGAGGGATTGATCCTAAGTCCCATTAGTTGTGAGGACTGGCTGTGCCTACAGTGGAGGAGTTGTGATGCATGACCTGACTCTACAGAGTTGGATCTGCCTCATCAGGGCTCTGTTACCTACCCAATTTGCCCTTTGGGTGTGTTGTACTTAGAGGCATCTCGGTAATGCCTGTTTCAAAAGCTAGCCAGTTTCAAAGATAGCCACTGGGGGCGCCAGCCCTAGGACCACCGGGGAGGGGACTCACTGCAGGTTGAGGTCAGCTGCAGCCCATGCCCCACCTGGGGCCACCCACAGGAGCCACAAAGAAATCTGTAGAAGGCTGTCACCTGTGCCATGATTGGAAGCACCTCAAGAGGCCAAGCTGCAATGAAGCCTGCCTGCCACTAGTGCTGGGCTTAGGGCTGCTCAGCCAGAGGTACATGCTCAAGCCAGAAGCTGCTTATCTGGGTTCCTCCAACCTTTGAGAGGCCCTAGGAAAGTCCACAGCATGATTCAAGGCAGGAGGTTTATACAAAAAAGCCACTGAAGCAGCTTGGGGGTGGGTTCCCAAAAGTTGAGCTGGGCAGTCTTAGCATCACCAGGGCATGGCGAATGAAAGGCGAATACTCAGATAGGACATCTGCATGCGTCTGGCTGCTGGGAGGTGGGAGGGCTTAACAAAGAAGTGATGGCGTCTGCCAGCTCCTCTGTCTGGGAGAAAGCTGTCCCTCCATCCCCAGCCCAAAGCCACAACTCAGTTGCCCACCATATGTGCCTGTCACCTGTCCAGCTACTGTCCCAGCACTGGAGCTCAGAGTGAGTGATTCCGTTGTTGGATAAGTCTGCGTGTGGTCCTTTTAAGAGGAGCATCTGGGACTCCATATGCCCTCCGTCTCACTCAGTCACAATCTCCACTGGTTTTCACAGCCAGAAATTATGGAAACTTATCTCCCCCACACTGGAACCCTGGGCTGGGGAGGGCCTGGGATCCCTCACTCTTCCAGGGGGGACCTCCACCGCTGAGATTTCCCTCCCAGTTTTTAATGGTCAGATGCTGGTTTGGGACCAGCCTGTTCTGCATCTCTGCCCCTCTTACTCGTCTCAAGGTGGCTTCTTCTGCATGTCCTTAGTTGTAAGACTTTAGTTCAGCTATACTTTAGGTGATTCTCAACGATGGTTCTTTTATAGTTTAGTTGTGATTTTGATGTGGTCATGAGAGAAGGTAAGTACAGCATTTACCTACTCTGCCATCTTGACTAGTAGGTCCAACAATTTAAATAAAACTTAGCCAACACAACAAACCAGGGACATTCAGAAACATTTACTGGTTTAAAAAGCCATTTTTTTGTTTGTACACAATTTTTTTTTTGAGTCAGTGGGATCTCCAAGATAGTTATAATGAGAACAAATGGTACTTTATCCCCCTCACATTTTGTTGTCTTATTTGATGAAAACACTAAGCATTTTTGTTGTTGTTGTTTTTACTAAGAGTTTTTAAGTGATAAGAGGAATCCATGTGTGGTAAATACAGGTGAATCAAAGGGCAGCAGCCAAAACTGTTTAGATAATAAACATAATGAGATTTAAAGTCAGAAGAATAGTTTGTTCACTTTTGATTACCTTGAATATTTACCCACTGTATTAAAAAAAAAGCAATATAAATGTGACTGTCTTGTAATGAAATCCATTAATAGATTCTAGGAAACCATGCTAGTCTTGGAAAATACTATGAAATCTTAGCAAGTTATTGAGGGGAATAGAAAAGCCAATACTGCTTACAAATATGTAAAAAGAACACATAGCTCTATGTTCTTTATGAATCTGCTCTTCTCTTACATCTTTTAGTAAATTTAGGAGTAATTTCACTTCTATCTCTGAGCTGAAGCAGAAGCAGAGATGGCCCTTTCTTCTCTACAAAAATGACTAGCAGTTTCCTCCTTGAAATTCTGTATAAATTTTGTTTAGCTGTGCCTATGTCATAACAATGATCAGTCAGAATGTCACATCTGTAAAGATTTTCTCCACCTAGAGCTAACTAGAATAATTAAGAGGTGGAACAATGCCTGTGATCTGCATTTGGAGAAAACAAAAGCAATCATTATGTTCAAGACATTTTTTTTCAGGGAGAGATGCATGGTGAATTCTCTCACTATCAAGACAATAAATAATTTGCAGAGGGGAGTATTAAATGACTTTTCCACTACAATTCCTATAAGGCTTTTCTGCTGTTCTTGGCTATTTGACCTTAATGCTAAACTTTCTTCTTCAGGTTGTTTTCTTGGTGTTTCCCTTCATTCAACAGGTATGACTGTCTGTAATAAGATAATGATGAGGTTTGGACATGTGATTATTTGACTCTGGGTCTCCTTGCTCAATTCAATGACAGCTAATTTTCAAATTAGCATAAAGTAATTTAATGTATACATACACACATACATATCCATATAGATGGCTTACAATATATCTAGCACTATTCCAAGAGCTTTACTAATATTAACGTATTTAACCTTCAAAATAACGCTATGAGAAAATTAGTTATCATCAGTTCTCTTTTCAGGTAAGGAAACCAAGACACAAAATTTCAGCAAGTTCCCAAGGGTCACCCGAAAGTGAATCACGTTTTCAAACTCAGGTCATTAGCCTCTAGAGTCTATCCCCTTCACCACTATGGTCTGCAACCTCATTGATAAGTGAAGTCACATTTATCCCAGCCCTTCAGACACAGACAGATAGTTGACTATTTGTACACACCCTCTGAGAAGCTGGAACTAGAATTTCTAACACTCTGGATGAATATCGCTTGCAAAAAAAGTTTCCCTTAAATCAAAGATATCTCATCTTCTTGAATTATATAATGGCACTTCAGAGGCCAGGGAAGAGTTGACTTCCAGTGTTGTCCCAGGTGAAGAGACTACACAGCTCTGTTGAACTGCATTTTTGCATGGAGCCTGAAATAATTCTGGAGATCTGTGAGCACAGTTCTTGACCTTATTGGCTATAAGACTACTGAATTTCTGTGAATAATCTATGTCTCTTTGTTTATAATTGATATAGCTCAAATTTCAAAGCTGAGATTCATAAAAATTTAAGAGATAGGGTTTGAAAAAAGTAAACCCAAGTCAATCAATATGAGTATTCGAATCTTAGAAATGTGTATCAGATGGTTAACTTTGGGATTATAAGATCCTAACTTAAACGGAAGCGAATTAAATGGTTGTTACGTGCTTTCTGAAGTTGTTATACTTTTTTTTCTTTCTTTCTTTTTTTTTTTTTTCCTTTTCTGAATCCTAAAGAAAACCTGAGAAGAAATCTGGGATTGAACTTGGTGGATTAACAATCTTTGGGGTGAAATAGAACTGATTTCGTGATTTATAAATGGGGTTGAAGTTGATCATGGATGATATTCATTTACTACCTAAAATGCTCACTAACTTGAAGAGAGAAGGTGTGATTTTCATTTTTGTAGTCTCCAAGATGCACTAACTTGGCCATTGGGATTCACAAAATGGATAACCACTTCAACTAGATTCTATAGGTTCCCAGAGTACAGACAAAATAATAAGTCTACATCATTTAGCATTATATCTGCAGCAACTAACCCAGTCAATGGCATGTAGTTGATGCCCAATAACATATGATGAAGGAAGGAATGAAGGAAGGAAGAAAGGAAGGGAGAAGGAGGAAAGAAAGAAAGAAGGGTGAAAGGGAAGGAGGAAGGAAGACAGCCTTTAATTTACAGAAAGTATTATTGGAAATGTTCTTAGCAGTCTATTCTCTAATATAATCTTTCTCCGATGAATGGACTTCAAATTTCAAATGTGAACATATTCAGAAATGTTAGCCTGTTTTAGAAAAAATAAAAACAAAAAAAAATGAATTCACAAAATTATTTCTCCATTCTAAACTTTTTCCTGTTATTTTGTAGAAAAAACACTTTTCTCATAAGCTCCTATGGACATCTATAATTTCCATGGGGGTCATAAAAAATCACTGCAGTTAAACACAATACTTTCTCTCTTTTTTTAATTGGCTCTGACCTTATAGCTCCTAGTATTCAAAAACCGAGGGGATAAACATGAATTATATCTGAGAGTTTGTAAAGAAAATGAATACAGCAGTTTGTAACTTAATGGATTTTGATCTAGGCTCTTGGAAAGTTCTTAGAGTTTTAAAACCAAGTTAGAGTTTTTCCATATCGCAGGCAAAATTCCATTATTCTATCTCATTCATTCAACTATTTAAGAATGTTATAGCATGCTCCAGATCCTCATCCAAGATTTGTTTAGGGTTTTTACAAATAGTTTCTGTCTTCTAAGATAGTGGCTCTTTCTATGCCTAAGATTTTTAAACAAACAGGATAGGCAGGATCTTTGTGTCCATTTTGCATTCATGAGATTTTTTTCAAGTTCTATAAAAAAGAAGCCATCTTCTAATCCCAGCATGACGAATGCTTTTCTGGGTTGTGGTCACAACACTCGGGGCAACAACAAAAAAAAATCAAACTCTGCTTTAGATGTTTTGCCTTTATTCTATGCCACCATTGGAGATCTTTTTAAAAGTTTGATCAGGGCAGGCCTTGTTTTACACAAGGTTTGCCTGTGAAAAGGCAGTGGGTGGAGGGGCTTGAAGGTTAATGCAGGGACAGAGTTCAGTTACTCTGCTTCTCCTGGTTCCTGGGCATTTCATCTGAGTTATTTATAAATAGATGCATTAGATGTCCTGTTATTTTGAATGAGTGTGTAGTTTTAATTAGGCAATGCAAGCATTTTAATTAGATATCCAAATACATTATCTGAGATTTTTTCCCCTCAGAAAATAAAAGCAATTGACATCTTCATTAAATATAAGGGCAGTAAAATCTTATGAATACATTTTTTAGCTCAAGAGATTGAGATATTTTGGATAGGACTATAATATGCACACAAAATATTTCCTCTTAAATTTCTCTAAGCTAATGAAGTGTACGAAAGTAATGAAGTTCAACCACAACTTATTAAGTGTGGTTCAGTTTTCCAACATGACAAAAGAAAATAATTTTTGGGTTATTGCTGGTGCCCTGTATTAGAACCTACTTTGTTCTATTGCTTTTTAAATTCAGTATAGAAAAATGTAAGTGTATGTGTTTTATATGAAATGAAATGAGAAACAGCACCCTCTCATACCACGGCAATATATCTGACCCGCTCTTTTCTGTCACTACGTATGTGTTCAACTCGAAAATTAGGGCATGAGAGCCAGAGGAAAGATCTTTAGCCATAAAGATTGGACACTGTAGACACTGCATGCTTTAGAATGTCTTTAATTCATGCAAATCACAGGGTTTTCCACATGTTTTTCATTGCAATCAACCAATTAAATTTTGCTATGATACTGCTCATAATTCTGTTTTCTTACATAGAAGTTAAACCCTGAATGATATTGCAAACACTCTTCTAAACAGGGTAGTGAAGGGTGGTGAGAATCAGGGTTGTGAAGTCCAGCTCTTCTACTCACTGGCAGGGGCGGGCCTGAGTCAAATTCATCAAACTCTTGATCACTCGCTTTTACTGCCCACAATACGGACACTGTATCTACTTTGTGGTTGTTGGGAGAGTTGTAAAGAGGCATCTGGCATCAAATGAGTACTTATTAAGTAGTAGTTATTATCATTTTGTCATCTTTGCTCTTCACCTGTTCCTTTCTCTTTGTCTTCTTTCTCTTTTATTTCCATTGGCTCAGCCTCCAACCTAGACTGCTTATACTTAATTTACAAAAGCATCGTTTTACTCTTTTCAACAGTAGTCAATGGGAATCAATGTGAGTCACCTGAAATTGCTTCATTTTCTTATAATGTGGCTAATCTGAATTGCTTAACATGGATTTAAAATTAAAACCCAATATTTAATAACTTTTACCATAAACTTTAGAAACATGTTTAAACTCCAGATTTATTGGTAATGCAAATACTCCAGTTACATGTTTTTGGAGGGACCCAATTAAATAATCTATATTTTGATCCATTCTTTCAGAAACTTTATTGAATGCATCTTAAATTTTAAAAGTGTTTTTAGGAGTGAGAACATTTTTCCCATTATCTTTGTGAGACTGTGTGTTTTTGTATGATTCTATTTGAGGATAAGTATTCCAAATGACTGTGCACAATCAAATGAAAGAACATGTGGCCATACAAACCAAGTGAAACCTAAAAAAATTAAGACACATTTCAGACTCGTGAGATATCTCCTTTTTGATGCATGGCTAAAGTTCCCCTGTATGGTGGTAATCATATTGCAATATTTAAATATATCAACACGTTGTACACCTTAACCTTATACAATATTATATGTTAATTATATCTCAATAAATAGATTCGTTGGTAGATAAATGGATATATTCTTTAAAAATAAAGTCCCTCTGTATATTGGGAATGGAAAGGGATGTGATTTGGTAGTGCCAAATAATCTCTGAACATCCTCTGGGAGTAAATATTATATTTTTTATGACACTAATTTTAGAAGACATCTGTCTTCTTTTTATGGCCCAATTTAAGGGATAACTCTCTGAAACTACTTTTAAACTGTAATGAAATATTAATTGCTCTTTCATCCAAGATCCTATAGTATAAGCTACATATTTTTGTTACAATATTTATCACATTACATTTTGGTGATTGAATCCATGTATCTGCCTTAGTAGATTTAATCTCCTATAAGTAAGAGATTGTGTTTTTATTTTCCTGTGCCAGGAGAGCACCCAACCTTGAATAACCGCTCTGTGAATATTTGTTTTTCTTGTTGACATTATAGAGGGAGGTATATCGTTACTCTTAAAAATTGATATGCAACCTATTCTCAGAGGGTAGTTCTATAAGTACCTGTTGTGGGAATTTTTGCAAAAAGTAAGAATTTATCCAGGATTTCATAGATTGGCATAAATTACAGATTTAAAAATTATTTTACTAGGATGAAATTGTAAGCTAATTGTATTTACATGTCTCCGTGTTCCCTAATCTTTTCCCACCTTAAATAGTTCGATGTATTATGCAAGCACGTAGAGGTAGTTAGTTCAAATTTCTGAACTGAATTGTGTTTTAATTTCTCTCTTAGTTGCCCAACAGGTATTTATTGATGATAGAGGGGAAGAGTTCCCCAGATGTCCTATGGTCACATCCCTGAGCTGTTTGCCCAGGTGCAACCACAGGTTGCTGCATTTTTCTAGCAGTTCCCTGTTGTGTAAAGAAACTAAACATATCTGATTTTAGGGACTTTTTTTATATTCTATGCGATTATTCCTGAGAGTGCACAAGATCTTCTTAATAAATGAAGCAATTAGATTTAATTGGAGGGGACTCTGACTACACAAAATTAGGATAAGATCTAATTAAACCATTTTGTTTTATACAGGGTCTTTTCCAGATCTTCTTTTCATGCCTCACTGTTGAGTTTGCCAAACCTTGTTTTCTCATAGAACTAATGATATTCTGCAAAGTCAAATATCTGATTGTTAATGGTTTTTTTTAAAAAAAGAACTAAAATAGTTTAATACATTTAATGTGACTTAGATATTTAGTGGATTTTTTTTTTTTTTTTTTGCAAGGATAAAGCAATTCAACCAGCATTGGATAAATTCCCATAGGATCCTGTGACTGGATCCCAGTGCTCTGCAGACGGACAGCAGCATAGTTACGTTCAGAATTGCTTTTGTGCTCCACGTTAGAAAAGCATTTGCCTGTGTCTGCTCCTCTTCCTTCATTCTCTCATATGTGCGTGTATATGGGCATGCATGTCTTGTGTGAAACATGAGAACATTCTTATCTCCACAGTTCAGCTAATTTTGTAAGAGATACCAGCAGCCATAACATAAGGAGATATTTTTGGAATCAGACAATGAACCAAGCCAAATATTTCATGTACTGCAGTATGTCCACATGGAGCTGAAAAACATAGCTTTTGTCTTTCATGGAATCCCTTAAATGAAGTAAATTTAAAGTAGGCTGCAAGGTCACTAGAGAGCATTTCCTTTTTATTTATTTCTGTGTGTGTATGGATTTCTAGTTCACACGAAGGATTATCATGTGTTCTGTGTAATAGCTTTCTTATATTAAGCAACATAAGGATTGATAGCATATTATATAGAAAGAAGTCATACTAGGGGGTAACTGCAAAGTACATTATGTTGGAGTAAACTGAGTGTTAGGAATGTTACCGGAGAACAGACTCTTTTTGGCGCAGTGTCCAGGTTCTTGGCATCTCAAGCAAACAATTGAACGAGCCACAGAAATACAGTGGTGAAAGAGCAATTTATTAGAAGAGAAAGTACACTCCAAAGAGATAGGAGCGGGCCTGAGAAGAAGGCAGTGGCTCCAGGGCCTGGAATAACGAAGCCTTGGTAGTTTTTATCTCTTTTTATTTCACATGGGTTGTTCCTCTTTGATTGTAGGACCACTTGATTGACACGTATGATTGACAAGAGGTTATTACCTCATCTTTGTGGATTGCGCATGTTCCTTCCCAGAATTCAATCTGTTATAATGATATTAATGAATCTCTGGGCATCTATATATGACATTATAATGATGGTATAATGAGGCTAAGGTGAGGTGAAGGTCGTTGTGGCCTTTACTGAGTAGGTGTGAGTGATTGGTTTAGTATTTAGTATTTTGGGTATTTTGTACCCATTTGTTTCCTGGTAGGGGTAGATGATTATAGTATAAAGGGGAAGTTTGGGGAACAGAGGGGAGGTCTTTTGGGTGGTCGCATTCTGTGGGTTGTGTTGGACATGCAGGAATGCAGAGACCCAATGTCTGTCTCTAACTGCCTTGATTTCCCCTTGAGAGACTTGATCCCCATAAAATCTCTATGGGAAGTGGAAGGACAGAAGGTCTTTTCTTCTGTATCTGCTTCCTGCTGGACAGGGGTGTAGAGCTGTCCCTAGCATTGGGGATTCACAGAACTCTCAACCTATCTGAGCTTAGATGAGGAAGGGGTCTCAGGATCCACCCGGAAGACTGTGTTGGCTTCCTTGGTTGGGACTGGTCATCTTGCTGGGGCATCGTCTGTATCCCCAAGACCCCTGAATGAGGGAAAATAGACTTTAGTTAATAAAATTAAAAAAGTTTTGACACAAAAAGCAGTTCTCAAAGCTATTAATAGGGGGTGGCTGCATGATGGAAAGTCTGTCAGCTCTATGAAGCCTTTGGCCATTCAACTGTTCATTCAGGTGGAGTTAATTGTCTAGGAGCTGGGCCCAGAACGGGTAGGAAAAAACATTAGGCTTCAATAATTGTAATCGAGAAGTATAAATCACAAGTTTCAAGGTAATTATCTAAAGCAGAGGGTAAAACCACTTCTTATGATTCAGGCTAAAAACAATCTGTTGCCTAAGATTAAGAAACTGATTTCCAAAATAATTAAGAAGCAGGGGGTATGAGCTAAGAAACTGGGGAAAAGTAAACTTAAAATCCCTATAGGAGAAAAAACAAAGTTTTTCAGTGGGGGAGCTACTTGCTTAGCCTGTATCAGGGAGATCTGAAAGTATGTTAAACAGCTAGAGGAAAAGTTACTGACACCATCAATGATGGGGAAAGTGATGTCTTTGGGAGATTTGGGGGTATAGGGGTTGAGTTCATACTCATTTGTCTATCATTCTTCAAAACAACTAACAATCTCTTTTTCTACTTAATTAATGTATTTTTTCATTCATTAACTCATATAACAAGTGTATATTTTGCCCTACCATGTCTCTGGCATTATGTTAGAAACAGGAGATCCAAAATTGAACAAAACTAATGTAATACTTGCTTTTGTAGAATTTTCAGTCATTAAATGTGTGTGTGTGTTTGTGTTTGCAATGATGATAAGAGATATGGTAAGAACTACAAAAATAGAGGGTGACATAAAATAGTTTAAAACAACAACAACAACAACAGCAACAACAACAACAACAACAACAACAACAACAACACAAACCTAGCTTGGTCCAAGGAGGCAGGAAATCAAAGTGACAGTTAATCTGAGATTGGAAGACTGAATGAGAATTGATTAGGTAGGGGGTGGGGGTGGGAGGAGGAATGCAAGGAAATGGGGGATATAATGGGTTGAGATCTTGGAGCAAGAAGCAAATTGGCCCATTTAAGGAACAAATTGAATTGAGGACCATTATGTCTGGACCTGAGTAACAGCAGGTAATAAGTTTGAGACAAGATTGTAGAGTTAACTATTAATGTGCCATGATGCTATTTTAAAGTGGAAAAAAAAAAGTTTGTTCCTGTTTTTGCATGTATTTAGCTCTTTCTGGAGTACCCATCTTACATAACAATTACTCTTGTAAATTACTGGTTATCATTTTATGAAAACTTTTCTGAAGTTTCTGAAACTCCAGGTATCATTTCAAATTCAGTGCTATCTTGACCATTAGTACATATTTTCCTAGAACCATTCATTTATTTGTTCAACTAATTTGTTCTAGAGACTATGCCAGATGGTCATAAAAGGGGATAAAGGGCACATATAACAGTGTTTTTGCTCTCAGGAAGTTTGTAATATAGAGGGCGAACGCTTATCTCACTATTTTGTGATATTGTTAAGTAAACTTTCTATTTTAGAATATAGATTTAGAAAACAATTGTGAAGATAGTACAAAGAATTTCTATATGTCTCACATCCAGTGCTCTCTATTATTAATATCTTACATTAGTATAATTTTTATCACGATTAGTGAACCAATATGAATACATTATTATTAACTAAAGTCTGTACTTTATTCAGATACCCTTTATTTTATACCCGATGTCCTTTTCTGTTTTACGATCCCATCCAGGATGCCATACTACTTGGAGTGCTAAAAAAGTCTATACACATTTTAAGAGATGTTATCTCACCGGAGCAGCAGTTCGCCATAATCAGAAGTGTCTAGCTGCTGATGGTAAACACTTTGAGCACCTCTTGTAATTGCAGGAGTCAAAGGTGACTTGTATTCAAATTGGTATATATTAAGTATTACAATTAATACAGTTTTTTCCTTTCTTAAAAGTGTATACATTTTTTGGCACCCTCTGTACATTTTGTCCTAATGTTTTCTTAGACTCCCTTGGCAGTGAAATTTTCTTATTCCCTATTTTTGATGATCTCAAATTATTAAGGAGGTTTGGTCAGGTATTTAGTAGAATGTCCATCAGTTGGGATTTGCATGTTTCTCTCATGATTAGACTGAAGTTATGGGTTTTGGGAGGAAGATCACAGAGGAGAAGTGTCTGTATCACAACATTTCTAGGAAGATACCACACTATCAGCATGATGTTTTTGTTGATGACTTTGAGTACTGGGCTAAGGTAGTGTCTGTCAGGTGTCTCTGCTGTGAAACTATTCTCTATTGTACTTTCGAAAGAAAATGGCTATGTTCAGCTCACACTTATGTAATAAGTACTTATGCCCCATCTCCTGGCAGGAGGAATATCCATATAAATGATCTGGAATTCGTATGCATGGAAAACTTGTCTTTTATTCCCTATTTACTTCTATATTTATTTAGTAATTTATTTATTTATATCAGTATGGATTCATGCTATTTATTCTACACTGTGGGTTATGATCCGTACTACTTTACTTATTTTGTTGCTCAAATTGTTACAGCTTTGTTTATTGAGAGCCCTTTTACTTGGTCCCTGCAGCCATTTGACTTATCCCCATACTGTCATCAATCCCATCCCCCTCTGCTCCTAGCATTTTCTTACTTCTAGCACTACTCGATGCTTCAGGCTCATCTTGTGCGTCCCCTGCCTCAGTACTGGGATCGGTCATGTCTCCAAGAATATAATGTTTGTTTTTGTTTTTTTCTTCACATATACATTTTTCAATACTTTGAACTATTTCAATTGATGTTTTTGTTTATTTGTTATAACCTTTATATTTTTTGGGGTTGAAATCATGTTTAGTCCCATATTAAGATTCATTAAATATTTGTTCAAAAAATAAATTAATTGTGCACATTTTCTGAGGCAGGGGTGACACTGTATTTGTTTTCTTATTTCTCTATTAATACTTTTTATTGATTCTTGCTATTTAATAGGCACTATGCTAAAAGGTTTTTTTATCAATTATGTCATTAAACTCTCCCAACTCCTATTAATTTGGTGTTACTTTATTGACTTTTTATAAGTGAGGAAACTGAGGCACAAAGAGGTAAATCAACTTAATCACAGAACTGGATAGCGGCCCCCAGACTTATATGATGAACTTGATCCAAAGCCCAAAGCAGGCTCTGTCTTGATAAACAGCACTGTCTCTTTAAGCCAAATGTCTGGTCTCCTCCACTATACATGGGTCTTTCTGGTAATCATGGTAGCTTCTTGATTCCTACAAGTTCTAGCCTTTATCTTTCAATTGTAGGGATTCACCCTGCTCTTTCCCTCTCCCACCTTTGACAGCTGCTCCCACCTAGGTATGTCCTTTTGACTTCTCATCTGACTTTCCTCATGGTGGAACGGAGATGCCCCAGTCCTTACTTCATTAATCCACAACACCCACCCTTGAACACAGCTATGCAGATCGTTTTTCTTTGAAGAATCCACTGGACATACTTTACATGAGAAAAGTATAGGTGATAACAAAATTAACAGAGGTTTAAAAGTTCATAAAATACTGATTCTTTACCTACTGCTCCTGATTCCTTCACAGAGGGTAAGTTGAAGCCACAATTAGGCTTTGAAATACAATCTCATTCCTCCATCATCTCCTTCGTGAAGTCACATTGTTCTTTCCTGTCTGGCTTATGCCACTTCTGAGATGATGGCACCATAAATGTCAGACAATTGTTCCCTGTTCCAAACCAATGACTACAATCTCTGCGGCCTCCAATAATTATTTCACTGGGATTCTGATCAGAAAGGATTTTCTTGTAAATTTCCTCACCCTTATCCTTTTGAGAGACACAAGTTCTTACATTTCTAGTAAACCTCTATATTAAAAACTCCTACTCTTTCTTCTGGACTTTTTAAGTGTACTGCCTTAGACTCTGGCATTTGCTAAAGGATTTTATTTTACCTTCTAGATGTTGCTAATTAGGTTCAGCAACCAGACATCATTTTAACTTTGCCTTTGTGTCAGGCATCCTTCAAAGTTTCTTAACACTCTCACTGCCATTCTCTCTGATTGTCAGAGACCAGATGTGCACAAGGGTATGTCAGGAATGCAGCATTTTTGAGATTCCCAATTGATAAAATAGCTAATAGTGAAGTTTTTTATTGCATATATTTTTCCTTTATGAAACCAATTCAGCTTCTAATTTTGATCTGAAGTTTTTCCTTAGCTCACCCAGGATTGGAATTTAATAAAAGATATTCTCCCAAAGCTGTTCATGGAGCAAGTGATTGTTTTGATTTATTATATTAGACATACCGTGAAGTGCCAACAAAGTTCAGGAAATTTTCATATAAACAGACCAACAGTCTTGAGTCTTATAACGATCACCCGGCATATCTACTGCTCCAAGAAACCTCATGGCCCTGATATCTCTAACCTAGAGTTTGTTTGAGAATGTGCTATGATCCCCAGGGTTTTGGAGTGGAATGTGCCTCTGAGTCAAACACATATCTGGATATCAATGAGAGTCGGTACATGGACAGTTATATGTTGTTTCATATATATATATATATATATGTATATGTATATATATGAATATATATATGAATAAATATATGAATATATATATATATATTTCATATATATGAATATATATATATATATTAGATTCAGTTGTATAAAACAATGCAATAATTAGACGTTTACACCGCTCACAAAGTGATAACCTACTTCCCCCAATCTACTACCTCTCTGACATTGCATATAGCTGTTACAATTCCATTGAACGAAAACAACAAGCAACCCAATTAAAAAATGGGCAGAGGACATACAGATGGCCAACAGACATATGAAAAAAGACTCAACCTCACCAATCATTAGAGAAATGCAAATACAAACCACAATGAGATACCACCTCACCTCAGTCAGGATGGCTATCATCAATAAGTCAACAAACAAGTAGTGGGCTGTCATACGTTATTAACCATACGTTAAGTATCTTCTCTATTTTGGACACATTCCCTCACTTGATAAGAACTATCAAACAATCCAAAGATTCTGTTCACATAAATTAGAATTCTTTGTTGTTGTTACAAGTAGCAAAAATAAGTGAGCTAGATTAAGCCACAAAGGAGAATTTGTTCCAAGGCCATATGTGCTCTTTACTAACGGATATGATTGCTGGATAGTATGGTAAGAGTACATTTAGTTTTGTAAGAAATAGCCAAATTTTCTTCCAAAGTGGATGTACTATTTTGCAATCCCACCAGCAATGAATGCGAATCACTGTTTGTCCACATTGTCACCAACAACTTAGTGTCATCATTGTTCTATTATAGCCACGTGAATAGATAGATGTGTAGTGGCATCTTGTTTTAATTTGCATTTTCCTAATCACCTGTGATGTAGCTTGTCTTTTCACATGCTTATTTGTCATCTGTATATATCTTCTTTAATGAGGTATCTGTTAAGGTCTTTGGATCATTTTTCAATTGAGTTGTTTGTTTACTTATTGTTGAGTTTGAAGAGTTTTCTGTATGTTTTGGATAATAGCCTTTTATCGGATATATCTTTTGCAAGTATTTTCTCTCAGTCTGTGGCCTTGTCTTCTCATTCTCTTGACACTGTTTTTCACAGAGTAGAAGTTTTTAATTATAAAGTCCAGCTTATCTAATTATCGAGTAACTTAGAAAAGACATAAGTGACATACAGTAAAGTTGCATATAATTGTCTTTTACTTATGAAAATTAAATTATACACACTCACATACTGACCCACCCCCCCACACACACAACAAGTACATCTGAGATAGAGAAAAATATCCTTTTAAAAGTTGCAGGGTATTTTATCCAATATTCCTCTCAATAAACAAATGTTCCAGAATCACCACACACACAAAAATAGAATGTAAAGTTGCTTTGCCCCGGACCCTGGTCCCCACATATGTCCAATAGTGTGAACTGATCACCATACTGAGTGGTTTTCTAGTATTTAGAGGTACGTATTTTTGACAATGTGGCTCCTAAATACAGTCCAACTACTTTACCTACTAATGCTCAACTTGAAATCACAATTTATTTTAATGATGGAAGATGTACCTTCAACTGCATGCTGATTTGAACTTAATGAAAATAAAGTGTCTGGGAATTTTCAAGGATATTATTGACTATGAATATATACATATATATATATTTTTTGAATATATATATGAATATATATAATATTTTGTTTGTTTTTTTCACTCTATAATTTTACCGTAGAAAACCAGCATAACTACCAATCTATAGACTGACTATTGGAGGACATCATCAGCTGCAGATAACTTATAAGGTACTATGATAAAATAATTCAATTTAGTTTTTGGCAAACTTATTTGGACATTTATAGACAAGTGTGAACTAGTTTCTTAAAAGCTGGCATCTGTTCTCTTATTTCAAAATTCATATATATTCAGATATTTTCTAATTTCTTCTCTTGGAGTATCCTTTGAAGCTTGCTCAACTTGTTTAAATTCAATTAATCTTGGCATGTGGCCATTCTTAGCGAATAGACTTGGTTTCTAGTAATAGTCAAAATTCATCTCATGTAAGTGTTAAGCCCTTAAATTGGAAAATTATTTTAAGACCAAATGTGTTGTGCCTCTAAATTCACAAGACTGTTTTACTCTTATGGCTCATAATCTAGTTCTGAGAGCAAGTCACAGGAATGAATTTCCAAATGCTGATGGGAAACTTCATTGAAATCAGTAAATACCGGGGGGTGCCAAATAATGTACACATTTTTTTTTCAATTAAAGTTTATTGGGGTGACAATTGTTAGTAAAGTTACATAGATTTCAGGTGTACAATTCTGTAATACATCATCTATATATCACATTGTGTGTTCACCACCATTTTGAGAGATGTTATCTATGTGTATTACTTTTCAAAGTTGAATTGAATTATGGTAGAAACCTGGTATGGCATTCGCTCAAAAGATGGCATTAATCATGAATGCTAGTGTCATTCATTGTATTATAATTTCAGTAGTTTTTTTCTTTCTTAAAATGTATATACATTTTTTTGGCACCCTCTGTATATATGTGACTACTTTGAAGAAGGCAAGATTTGGATGCAATAGTTATGTTACATTTGCTTAAATTTTCACTTTCTGGTAGCCAAATCTGTCTTACTTTAAAAAAAGTTTAAGCTTCTTACAAAAGAGGAAATATGAAATCGCTTTACACCTTCACCTGCGTGCTTTCTAAGCTCATGAAAACAGGGCAATTATCTTTCCCCTCTTAGTGCTATTCTCTCTCTCTCTCTCTCTCTCTCTCTCTCTCTCTCTCTCTCTCTCTCTCTCTCTCTCTCTAAGAAAACCCTCAGTTCAGGTAATTGCTTGTTATGCTTTATTTTTCCGCAGCTCTTCAAAAGATGTACCACGATGTTTCCTCAAGCATCAGCTAAATAGAGCATGTACATCAGGCATGCTTGAACTTTTCTATGCATCTTGGCATATAAAAGTAGAATAGATTTACAGAGAATAAAGAGTGGGATTAGTCTTTTTGTAGAGAATAAGACTGGGATTAGTTGAAGTGAGTGGAACACTTACTGCAGGCTCATTTCTGGTGCCCCAAACATTTGTTAATCAAGATAAATAATATTAGAAAACAAATTATTAATATATCAAAATTGCATAAAAGTTCATGATGTACAAAATATTAACATTTTAAATTAAAGTGGATATTTGTTCATTCATTTGTTTGTTTTGCCCACTGCATTATTGTGCAAGGAATCATGCCTTTATAATCATCCTGAAGTTCCTGGCCTGCGTAGACATTATGTTTCCCCTGGGTGGATTTATGACAGTTGACAATGTTGTGCGAACGTGTTGGATAATATAAACTATAACATATGGTGACACTTTTTTTTGATGGTAGAACTTTTATTAACTTTTATCAATTGGTACTAAACATGGGGGAATAGTTTGATAAGTGTATATAAGAGAGAACGTTTTCCTCAGATCCCATTATTTTTACACCTGCCTTTTGCTACCAAATACTGGTACAGGGTCATGTTTTTACTTCCCCAAAGGTTATATATGTGGTATTCACCATCATTCTGTGTTATATTACATGATGGAGAGTCATAACATATTTTTGGAATAAATCAACTTGAATGTCTGTTTAGATAAAACTGTTATCATTTTTTAGATTTGACATATTGTTTCAGAATGATGTGAAAGTACATAAAGGGCAGAAATAATGTGAAAACATAAATATCAAGTGATAAATACTATGGTGTGCCACATAAATAGAAAATTCTGGCTGTTTTCTGATATTTAAATAAGTTTGCTGTTTATTCAGCACATGACCTGATTCACATTATTTACAATTCAAGTATTTGTGTCTACTGTGAATTTTGTTTTGGCTGTTTAGTCTAAAATGGTTTTCCTTGTTATTTCTTGTATATCGCATACAACCTAGATTAGCATAATCACTGTGATTAACATTAATTGAGTAGCAGAAATGAAAATGGTTTCTGAAAACAGTTTGGCTGATATGTACAATGGTAAAATTTTGTATTACATGAATACTCAAATTATAACATTCGACTTTAGTTCTAAACTCTCTGAAGCATTAAGTGGGAAAATAGAATTTGGGGCACAGACGACTATATAAACACATGCTAGACAAAAATGCAGATGTGATCTATAAAAGAATATACAAGTATTTACTGGGAGGCACTATAATATGATTGTTAGAGGTACAGAATTTATAATTATGCTAAGACATGAGTCAATCCTTTGTTTAATTGTTGGCTGTGTAACTGTAAGTAAGTTACTGAATCTCTTCAGGGCTCAATTTTCTTTCCTTGTAAAATCGGCATAATAATATACCTTAGCTAGCAGCCTGGTTGCAAGCCTTAAATGAAAATCTGTATGTAAGCTTTTTGGCATAATGTTAGGCAAATGATAAATATTTTCTAAATATTGTCTATGATTTATCACTTCTCTGAATTTTATTTTTCTTTTTCATTTCTTAATGTCACATTCTTTTTCACAGTTATGCATTTTATTTCATACTCTTTCCACCAATAATTTTTACTGTTTGTAGTGTTACTGACTTTCATTAATTTACTTTCCTTTTCGTTTCTGTTGAGACATTCTGAAATTCTCTATAGGTTTCCTTTTCTCATTTCTGTACATATTATCCCACTTCTAATCCAAAAATTACTGTAATGAGTGCCAGACTATCCTTTGGAAGCCTTAAATTATAATGTGTATTAAATGAAAAATAGCCTCCTATTGTATATTTTAAACAAATTTAAATTGCATAAGCCTACCTCAAAATTACAAAACAAATCTGCATTCCAAAATATCAATCTTGGAAGGATAACCAATGTAGTTCATTATTAACTGCTAAAAATTATATATACACGTATATATATATACGTGTGTGTATATATATATATATACACACACACGTATATATATATACATATATATATACATATGTATCACAAATTATATATACATCACATATATTTATGTATATAAATATTTCAAAAGCTTAAAATCAGAATAATTAGGAAAGTAAAAAATATCTGGTTTAATTTGCCTGATAAGCAGATATCTTCTGTAACAGATACCAATAAAGGCAGAGAAAGTAAGTGGTCAGACTACTTATTGTACAGGAAATTATAATAAACTTCAATATTGTGACTACAGAAAAGATAATTCTTCCTTTGTTACAAATTACTAATAAAAATTAGCTAGGCTTACAAACATTTCCTAACCCTTATCTTCCAAGACTATATCACCAGGAGCACATTCAATTGCAAGTAACATTAAAAAACTAACTTACCATTAAAATATGTTTTTCTTTTATGCAACAATTAGTTTGGAGTGACAAGTTGATAATGCTGGTTTGAACATTCAGTAGCATCGTAAAGAACCCAAGATTTTTCCATCTTTCTACTTTATAATCCTTAGATTTGTGGACTTTTCGTCTTAAATTTGTTGCCTCATGGTTGCAAGAAGGCTGCTGCAAATCTAGATATTGAGACCTCATTCTAAGGCAGAGATGCAAGCCATGGAAGTAAGACAACTTCTCATATAGCTTTCTAGTTTGTAAAATTATTTTTGCACAAAGATCAGTAGCAGAATTTTCCTTTATCTCTTTCATGAGAAATGGAAAGTGACCGCTCTCTAAGCCTGAAATTTTAGACTCACTTTTTCTGATATCAAGGGATCATCTCTTTTTGATGTCTTAAAATCAAGGCTTGTTAGCAGGGCAGTGATGTGTGAGCAACTATTATGCTTGTCACACAGGCACACACACACACGTGCGTATAATTTTACTTTATAGGAGGAAGCATAAGGTTCACAAAGAAACTGTCATCTCTCTTCACGCTAACATCCCATTTTTTCCAATTTTTTCATTTGGTTAGAAAAATGGTGTAAACTGTTAGAAAACATTAAGAGTGCTAGTAAATCACAGTCAATGCTTTGATCAAAGGTACTTCTGAAACTGAGGTTCTATTGGAAATAAAGATCTTAAGTATTCAGTGTTAAATGCACAGATGTTTCTTTGACGTAATTGTTATATCTCTCCATATACCATAAGTAATCAAGTAACATAAAGAGCAGAAAGAAAATACAGGCCAGGAAATTAGATGGTGAATATATAAAATGCATGTCAAACATGCTAAACTCTTCTTAAATGTTGCTCCTGATGTTGGCTTTAAGCTTCCTGGCAACCAGCAGGAAGAGGTAAACCAGTTAAATTAACACATTCATGATAAAGCTTACATGAAACCCAACTAACTACACCCGAAAAATCCAGAGGCATTTTCCCCATAATTCCAATAAAAAGAAAAATATATAACCCAGTGAATCATGGCTTCACTAACATCTTTACAGCTAACACATTGCTGTATTTCTCACGGACACTTTCTTATGAGCTGCTTCAATTTGAACAATAACAAACCACCTGAGTATAATTCAGTAAACATAATTTTTGGTCAAGGACCACAGACCTGGCAAATCCTGAAACAGGAAGGATAAGAGAACAACATGTAATAAATCTGTCTTTCGTTCTCTCCTTTCCAAATTCATCTTCATAAATGAGAATCACTGGCATAGGAAACGTACAAGTGAATCTATCTGGTCTCATGGTTGATAACACTTTTGGTCAATTTTTGGTTAGTTTATTACTCCTAAAGTTTCAAGGTCTTAACAAGCTAATATTTTGCTTAGGTTTGTGGTGGTGGGATTTCAGTATCTACTAAACAACAATTAAAGCAAAAAAAAGTGCGGTAGAACAGAGACCATAGATTCAAGTATTTTCAGAACAAATTAGGGTTGCCATTTAACTTGTTATGTATTTTCAATTTACTTTCTTATAAATATTTTCTAAAAATCAATCAAAGATTTTAGTCCTGAAAACCTTGCTGAGCAGTGTGTCAAAAGATTACTTTTGATCCTGACCGTTGACTTTTATATCTATAAGTAATTAAATATTTAAGGAGTTAATTCATTTTCAACCATTAATTTTCATCTCAGGTTAAGTGGTTTGTCTGTTTGACTTCATTTCAAATTACCAGGACCTGAACTTAGACATCACTTGGCAAAAGATAAAAATCTCAAGGGTCCGTGAGCTCCAATTATTAATCTCTTCGGTGTCGGTGACCATTCAGGCTGCATAAAGAACATCTTTTCAATAAAACCTTTGAACCTTCCATGACACATATAAAGGCAAAAATAGACATAATTTACAAGACTCAGGAGGTATGCTTTTGTTTTTTGAAATAACATTTTTTTAATATATAAATGTATTTAACACTTTAAAATAGATCTCTAAGGTTTTTGTTTGTTTTGTTTTTTCATTTGTAAGGACTGTTCTTTTGGGAAATGTCATCATTTGTTTATTTTACAGTAAAAATAACTCACCTTTTTGACTAGAAATGATCTAGTCAGCTCTTCTATTGCTCGTTTCCAAATTCACCTTGGAAACACTAAAACATCTTTAAACGCTTAAGACGAAAACTACTATGTGGTTAGCTAAGCAAGTTAGAAATGTGAATAAAAGCATGCATGTTAATTTCCAAAGGTCACCAAAATTGCAGGTGCAAAATTGCAGGTGCAACTAATTAACCTCTTGAGCAAGGAATTTGTTGATCTCAAGTGCAATTAGTGAAACACAGAAAAGAGAAGGGATAGTGGAGTTTTGTTAAAATTTTAATCTCAAATTGTATGAGTTTTCAAACTACATTGCAATAAATTCAAAGGTATCAACAATTAAAGTGGCTAACATTTGGCTTTCATAGCATCTGTCTATTTTGTAGTGGTAAAGAAAAAAAAAAACGCGGTTATAAAAAACCTGAGGTTTTTCATTTACTATCTTTCTATCAAATAAGCTTTTAATTCCTCAAGAACAATGTTTCTCTACACCTGATCATAATAAAAGTTGACAAAAGAATACAGTTTGATGTGTGGATCAGTGCTTACTACCATTATGAAGAATGGAGACCCAGCAGACAAAATCCATTTCTCTCTCATCCCAATCTTCCATAGTTTACTATTTATTCTTTAAATGAAAATGACAATATAGGACCTTCCAGAAAGAACATAGCTGTGTAAATTATCATCCATTGCCTTTTTTTCCAGGAATTCAAAATTAAAAAAAGAAATCCATTTTAAGCAAGACTAGAAGAAATATATAATTCATGGGTTTTTAAATAAGAGTAAGGCCTACTAAAAACTTCCAAAACAGGGCTAAAAAGTAAACTGGAGGAAATAAAGTGAACTAAAAAAAGGAAGAGTGGAGAAAGGGCCAAGTGGTAGCAGATCTCAGAAAAGACCAGCAAAACACCGTTCGTAAAGGTGAAGGCATGATCCTAAAGTGCAAATCTGAATCTCGGTAGATAATAATGGTGGAAATTTGGGGGTTGAAATGGCCAGCAGGAAAAGTTCCCTTGGGCCCAAATTAATAGGAAAAGAGGATGTCAAACTGCACAAAGTTTAATGACGCTGCATTTGTAAGATGTTTCCTTCACAAAGCAAAGGAAAGAAGCTTTGTTTGGTGAAGGCTAGAAGACAGCCCTGGTGTCTACTTTCCATGCAGTCCATGGAATTCTTCTGCAAAGACTAGTCAAGGAAAAGACAACTCATTCAATGAAGGGTAATGGGGAAATGAGCAAGCACAGCATCAAAACAAAGATATCAGAAGAAGTTGGAAAAATGAATGAGAATTTAAAAAAAAATCAAGACTATTGAATGTTACACATACTATTTTGAGAAAGCAGATGAAAATTATAAGCTAACATTTCAGCAAGAATCTTTAAGAAAAGAATAAAGCAATCACCTTTTGAAGAAAAAAACAAGCAGCGAAGATGCAAAACTTCAGATGAGTGATGCTAGGTAACAGAGTGAGATGAAACAAAAGTGGTACAATCAAAATAAAAGAGAATAAATAAAGAAAATCCTTATATAAATAAAAAGAAGGAGCATTTAGAACATGAGAGAGAATTATAATACAAGTAAGAAGAACAGAAATGAGAAAAGCAGAAATAAAGAGAGAAGAGTAAAAAATAATAATTATAGAAGGTGCACAAAGGAGTTCCAACATACACCTATGTATGATATCCAGAGAGGGAAAAAACACACAAAAAAATAAAACTTAAGTATATTTAAACTATAAAAGTATATCTGAAGATGAAACTCATGATACATTTCAAGAAAAATAAATAAAACTTAAAAAATATATTTTTAGGATACTAAAAAATTGTATTGTTAGGTCACGAGTGAGGAAAGATTGACCTGGAATGGTCAACATCAAACTACATCATAATAAAATAAAGGAATTTGAAGACCAAATCTCTTTAAGGGGGAAGTTAAGGCCAGCCTTATTTCTCTACAGCAAAATGCACCCAATAAAGATAGGGAAGCTCAATCTGTGATACTTAAAGAGAAAGAGTGTGAGCCAAAATTTTCTATCTGACCAAATTGTCCTTCCAGAATGTGGTCTACTGAAAACAGTTTTGACCATGGAAGAACCAAAATTAAATCACACGAGATGCCATTTATATGTTGGCAAAAATCTAAAAGTGTATTAACTAGGGGATAAACTTTATATACTGAATGTGGGAAGATAAATTAGTGCAGTCTCTGTGGAGGTCACTTCAGCAAAATTAATCAAAGCTGCAAACACATATCCACTTTTATCAAACAATTCTCTTTCTAGGAAAACATTTTATAAATACATTAGACTCTGAATATGATGCATGAAAATGATTATTTGCTCAGCTCAATATTGTTTGTCATAACAAATTATGAGAAATAAAACATATCTATCAAAGCAGAACTATTTAAATAAATTGTTCAGAACAGAATACTATACAACTATCAAAATTGAATGGGAAGTTCTCTGTACTAATATTGAAGCATTGCTAAAGTACGAAGCCTGCCAATTAAGTTCGCGGATTTGTTGCAACAATCTTGCTAATCTTTTTTGACATCAGAGGGATTATTCATTATGAATTTGTACCAATTGGACAAAGAGTTAACCAAGTTTATTATTTGGAAGTGCTTAAAAGGTTGCGTGAAAAAGTTAGATGACCTGAACTTTTCACCAATAATTCATGGCTCTTGTATCACAACAATGTACCAGTTCACACAGCACTGTCTGTGAGGGAGTTTTCAGCCAGTAAACAAACAACTATATTGGAAAACCCTCCCTACTCACCTGATCTGGCCCCCAATGACTTATTTCTTTACCTGAAAATAAAATAAATATTGAAAGGAAGATATTTTGATGACATTCAGGACATCAAGGGTAATACGACAACAGCTCTGATGGCCATTCCAGAAAAAGAGTTCCAAAATTGCTTTGAAGGATTGACTAGGTGCTGGTGTCAGTGCATAGTTTCCCAAAGGGAGTACTTTGAAGGTGACTGTAGTGATATTCAGCAATGAGGTATGTAGCACTTCTTCTAGGATGAGTTTGAGAAAATTGTTATACCTTGTATGTTCGTTGGGGGGAAAGTCACAGTACAGAGTAGTAGAAATATTTCTCTATCTTTTGCATAACAATATAGACTTTTATACTAATATTTACTGCATGAACACAAGGAAGATTAATAATAATTATTACTGTACTATTAGGGAGGTAGCAAGGAAGTTGGTGGTTATGGGATAGAGCTGAGAGGGATACTTTGCACACTGTACTTTTGACTTCATGTATTTTTTAAAGTTATTAACTTTTTGAATAAATTATTTATTCAAAAAAGTACAAAAATATAAGCAAGAGTTGTCACAAAATTAAAGTTGAGTGCTTGTCTACATACTTTTTTCTAAGCTCAATCAATAAGGTTTAATACTGAGATTTGTTCATCTATTTTCCTATGAGTGTTACTTGGAAAAGGAAGATGGAACAGTTCAAATGTGTTCTGGAAGTCTAGCACATTTTTGTTCTGGTAATCCAGCACATTTTAACATGATAATGGCACAGGCTTAGAAGGGCATACCTAGGGTATTTATACACAATGCCCTTATATTTTAGTTTCTTTTTAAGTTATTACTAAATAGGAGGATTTCAGGCCAGACAGGGACAAAATTTAATAAACAGCTGATGTAAGTAGAGGATGAATGTCAAATCAAACTTCCTATATGGCCGCTGTTTTGTGTTTTGTTGTTGTTGTTGTTTTGTTTTGGGGGTCTATTTTGGCATACAATTGGCCTTGCTCAGTGTAACCCTCAGTGCAATAGCATTCTGTAGGTAAAACAGGTATCAGTCTACTGGTTCAGACAGGATCCTTGCAATCTCACAAGGAAGCTGATTACTGACTTAATAACCCTTATGCAAAACCCCCATAATTACATGTAATCAATTCCCTGTGATTTTTATCTAATACTCCTAGGTCTGCTCTTTGGCCCTTCAAAATAAAAGACCCTTCCACAGAATGGCTCTTCAAATATTTGAAGGAAGTTATTCTGCTTCAACTAAAGTCTATTCTTTTCCCAGTGGGTTTCCTGTGCCTTGTTATCCCTGTTTCCTTTCTATTTTTTAATTTCGAAATAATGAGTTTTATGAATTTTGCAAATATGTGAACATATATAACCTGAAGTTTAATTTGTGAAATTTGATTCTATTTTGGCTAATTTGGCTTCAGAGAAATTTTATATAGAAATTTCATACCACCATGAAATATTGGCTCATGTGGGAAAAATGCTAATCCTTCCTAATTATGCATACCTCCCTAATAAAACAAATTTCCATTTGTATACTTTCTATATATGTCAAGGAACACTTCAACAGAAATGTTCTGTAGTTTATTCTTCACGTAGGAGCTTGAAATTTGCAGCCGATTAACAAAATAGAAATCAAAATAACCCTGTATTTCTAAATTTGCTTTAAAATATAAACTCAAGAAACAGAGAGGTAGTGACGTCACCAGCTTATAGCTAGTAGAAACAAACATTAATGAATAGGTACTTTGTTATCGCCAGACCTTGGAAGAGCTCTTAAAATTGAATTTGTAAAAGACAGGAAGTAAGTTATTATGTTTAGAAATTTTACAATAAAATCATCTGTTATGTATTTTAATGTATCCTTTGGGCTCCCACTAAATTATATAACACGTGTATTCAAAAGTCATTTTTTTTATTTTGAAATCTCTGCTTAAAACATCTTTAGATTGTCAAGAGTTTGAAAACAATACATTTCTTCTAAAAGTAGATTCTATTTTGGGGAAGCAGAGAAGCTATCATACTGCCTGAAGTGCCTGGGCAATAAGACCTAAACACTATAAAGACAAGAATTCCTTATTCCTAAGGGTGTGGTGCCAGCTAGTCAGCTGGTCTGAGGCCTGGCTGGAGGCAAAAGAATTGTGGTTGTGGCTCTAGGCCAGAGCTTTTCAAAGAGAAAAGGAAACAAAGAGATTGTACTAGACTTTATAGTCTAGCCAACAGTACAGTATATATATCTCACTGTCTCCAGCACTTTTTTTTTGTCAACTCCCACCCAAACACTAAGAAAGAAAGTGAATACCTCTTAAAAGAACTCCCACAGCATATCATTGGGAAATACTTGGGATATGTTTTTATAAGCCAGGAAGACAGATGACAGGAAGCTTCAGAAACAAAAAGGAAAGAGAAGGAGATGGCTTTGGGAGACTTGGGAAAACATAGAAAATGTATTACGTTTTGTTATAAAAGTAGTGAGCCAGAGGACAAAAAGTGTCCTGGAGTCTGCTGATACTCCTGGGTGTAGCGATATAGAAAATATCTTAGGATATTTTATTGATATGTATAGAAGAACATTTATGTGACTCATCCTGTAATGTTCTGATCTAAAAATGGATGCATTTAAGTAGCTGGGGAAAAACAAAAAAACAAAAAAAACCAGCAAAACTTTTAACCTAGTGTAGATTCACATGTATTCTGATCACCAAATTCTTAATACAAAGTCAGAGAGGATGAAAATTGTTTTTAATAATCTAAGAGACAAAAGGCAATAGATAACCATCTCATATGGAACTTATACATTTAATTTAACAAGCAGTTTAAAAATAATCTGTATGGATCAGTATAGTTATGACATAATTAAAATCATCCTTGGGAGAAATGTTGGTTCACTCATTAACTCATTTGTTTATTTAACCATTTATGCTAAACTTTAAGCAACTAAATTATTTCAAATATTCCAGGCACTGGAACTTGTCCAGTGAGACATAAAGTTCTTTTGAATGCTATTCAGTGTTATAAATTAATTTTGAAATAAATGTAGAAATTCCTTTGCAAGGGTTTAAATGAAAGAATAATGTAATTTGATTTAGTAAAGGTTTAGACTCATGTCAGTGAGTCTTTATCTCTAACTTTCTTCATTAGGTCCAAAGATTGGACTCTTGAAAATATTTCCTATATTTTTAGTGTACTATTACTATATATACATTAAATTATTCACTTTTTCTCACATAATGAATTATATGAAGAGATCAGAAAAGATATGAAGAAAGGCCATCGAAGGTGATCACAGAGATGGTGTTCTGTTAGAAATTTTAATCATATAATAATAGTTTTCAACAATAGAATGTTATTTAAATTATAATGCTGTTATTCTATATAAACTCCTAACTTTGTAATATAGATCTTAGAACTTCTACTATAGCAGAAATTGTTACTTGTCCAATAATATCCGTTATTTTCTTAATCCTTTTAATAAAAGGAATATAAAAACTCGATTTTGGTCTTCGTTACAGCAACTTATACCTTCCTAATGTAACTCAACTCTGTCATTATCCAGCTTTTGTAATGTTGAAAAAGTATTTAGTCTCTTTGGATTTTAGGGGTCTAGATGTACTTTGAGGACTTTTCCAGCTCTAAATGTCCATGAGCCTAAAACCAAAAGTGGTTATGGGACTGTAGAGAATCATTGGTATTTCTTACCACAACCATGCTGCCCTCACAATGCCTGAAGGATCAAGTTAATTCAGTGAGATAATTTTTTAACATTCTTTGGAAGAAAAGTTTCATTTCATAGTCTACCACTGTCCTCAGCATTCATTTGAGTGATTTATATGGCCTAAGACCCATTCTTTGAAGTTGTGTAACATTGACCTATTTCAGATTAGACTACTCATTGCCACAACACGACATGAGTTGTAGGACGAGGGAGGCAACCAGAGAAATATGGGCATTAAGAAAGCAAGCTAGAAGAGAAAAGCAGAGGAGAGGAAAGGCTAAGCAGTAAACCTTTTCTCACCAGAAATGAGAGAGAACAAAAGAACAAATTCAATGTTTGTCATATAGAATCTTTAGGGGTTATTAAGAAATAATTATTTCTTAAGAAAGAGCATATTCACAGTGGATGGCTGAGCATAGTGTTGGTTTTTAATAGTGCAGTTAGTGACTATTGAGTTCAACTAATTACAGTATATTACTAATGAGGACAAAGTTTAGTTCCCAGGTGAATCAGTTAACTGTGCCCTGTACCATAACCACACAGCATGCCCCTAACTTTGGCCAGCTGTCTCCAAAATGCATGCTCTTTGTCACAAAAGGGACCAGGTGTATATTGATCCATGAAAATCTCTTCTCACCACTAGGAAAAATTCTCAAGGCAGATGGTAGGTCAGTAATGTCACGTTAGCGTATGAAGTACCGCATGTGTTCTCATATTGAAAAGTAAAATGGAGATTTGTCAGTTATTCAATTGTAATAATTGTATTTGGGCGAGAAATCCAGTCAAGTTTAGTTAGACCATCAACATGAGAGTATATGTGATTTACTAAAAGCACTACTACTTCAGAGTCTCAAACTTAAATGACTTTGTTGACTAAAGCGACACTCTGCCCTTCTATATGAAAATAGAGAGTGGTGGCAATGGAGATGGATTGGGCAATTAATGCTGCATCTAATATGACAGAAAAATATAGTAATGAGAGCTCATTCATCATACTCTTGACTTATTTGGGCCTGTTATTCAGAAGAACCAAAAATATTACACTGTGGATGGGTTTTCAGTATCTGATAATAGAAGAAAATATATTGATTTTATGAAAAACATTCATAATACTTAGTATTTTTATTGTAATTATTTGTTTAAACATGTATTCCCTCACTAGATACTGAATTCCACAAAGGAAGCACCATTTCTTGTTTTTTTTTCTCCATACTGGAATATGGAATACGGTACCCCACTCATGAATGGTCAATTTTTTTTTTTCAAATGCACGATTATAGTGTAAAACACAAGATTATATAACAGTCTCAACTATCTATAATATTAATTTTACTTTTATAAATTTATTTAAATTCCAGTATGTTAGAAGTTTATTAGCATAGATGGATGTAATGAGATATGTAAAAGAATATTCCCAGTAATAGAGAACACAACACCAAAAGTTCATTTAATCTATATAAATTCCATTCAAAAAATGAATTTAGTCTTACATTAGACTTTAACATGGAAATTAAATAGACCAGTTTAGTGTACATCTCAACAGAAACATTAAGAAAAGTATTTGCTTAGTTGCTAGATTTTATGTTAACTTAAAGCAGATGAAGATAAAACCAAAATAAATGGTAATTAAATTACACAGAAATTTCTCGATGAAATGAAACAATTCTTTACAGCATCTAGGTAATGGCAAAAGTGTTTCTGGCAAGAAAAGCATAATTAACAACAGTGTTAAATCTTTGCTTTACATTCTTTTGGCAATTGAGTCTACTAAGTTGAAAGCTGTTAAGTACAGTATTTGAGTTTCATATTAATTTGCATTTCACTTGACTGCTTTTTACTGTTTTGCAAGCATGAAACAGGGAGGTCTGGGTTCAACACAACAAATTACTGTACAAAATAAAAAATTGCTACCCAAGCAGCTTCGTGTTTCTACTGGGTTTTTCATGCTGTGAGTAAAAAGGAAAAAAAAGAAAAAGAAAAGAAAAGAAAAAGAAGTGTTGATTTTTTAGAGGCATTTCAGCACCAGATCTGCTCTGTCAAAAATAGTCCTCGAACATAGAGTTATCTAGAAATTCAGCAGTTTGCAAACAAGTGCACTAGGGAGTAGTTTTTTTTTTTTTTTTTTTTTTTTTCCACACTAAGATATTTTAGCTACACATCAGCAAGTCCTTGAGGACAGCCTGCTGGCTCCAAAGGACTGCAGTGTGCGGTTGAAATAGCAGAGCAATAATATTGAGTCAGTGGTAAAAGGGACACATGATGTCTCTGCTCTTTATAGTGATTACTGTATTTGACCAAAATTAACTGCTGGGACCTAACTTCATTTGAATACTTATTTCTTAACCTTTGGTATGTTTTACTATTATTTTTCAGAAGTGCTAAATATACATGTCACCTATTTTTTCCATAGGTGTTGATCGCAAAATATGGAATGAAAGATGACTGATTTCCCAAAGCAACAACTCCTAGTGTGTGTGTGTGTGTGTGTGTGTGTGAGTGCTTGTGTCTATGTGTGTATTTACCACTAATTCTATGTTTTAGTTAACAGTGGGCAGTTATAAAATTAGAAGCAAAGAGAATCTTAAGTGAGAGTGCTATTATCTGGGTCTATTAGTTCTCTACACTGTTAGAAACGGTGTTATTACATAATAATGTTCTTAATGTCATTAAAATATTTCGGCTTCCTTTTTCCTATGTCAGAGTCCTCCTATATGTTAAAGTGGGCTTCAATAAATATACGTTAATCTAATTAATTCATATGCTCATGAGGTGACCAAAAATATTTTAAGGTTGTTTGACCTCTGACCTTCTTATTTTAATATACTTATATTTTTCACCAGAAATCTCCAAGAGAACAGGTATGTAGAAAAATACAACTTTAGTAAGCAAGGGGATAGCAACTCTTTATTGAAGGAGCTTAACTGTTGGCAGTCATCCAGATGGCAAATAAAGATGTTTAAATATTTTCTCATTAGTGAAATGAAATGATATCCGTTTAATTCATTCTCATTTCATGTTTCCTATGTTTCAAAGCAGCTTTTTAATACATACTCTAAAGGTTTCTCTTGTGTTATAATTTGTTTTCTTTTTCTCTCCAACTAGATATCAATTAGTGAAGCATGCTGGATGAGGTGTTGGGCTTCCCCTAAAATCTTCTTACTCATTTGTTTGAGAGTTTGCAAATAAATTTCAGTGACTGCAAAGTGCAAGATGTGCACTCGGGTTGACATACTTTAGTGAAGGAAACTGTAGGTGTCCTACAGCTAATGAATTCCAGGACTATTTAGGGCAACCAAGAGCCTGACACAGTAGGAGAAGCTGCTGTGTAGCCCTAGGTTTATCTTGAGACATCCACAGGGAGGTAAAATGCATATTAATCTCTAAGCATAAACAGTCTCTGCTGTTGTATTTGATAAGCATCTGTTTGGTCGGATTTAGCCTAACTGTGGGGCATGTGGAGAGAAATCAGTGGTGAATTATTGAAGGGGGGTTGGGTCAGAGATGCAGAAGCTATTGTGTTTCCCCCCAAAATAAGAACTAACTGGAAAATAAGGCCCAGCATGATTTTATGGAAAAGCAGCCCTAGCATGATTTTTCAGGAGGACATCCCCTGAACATAAGCCCTGAGGTGTCTTTTGGAGCACACCTTAACATAAGACCCGGTCTTATTTTCGGGGAAACGCGGTAGGTTAGTAGATGGTGTCCACTTCACGTTGGTTGGACTTCCCAGGGCCATCCTCTCGTCCACACTTAAAGAGGAATCTGTATTTTGAGTGGGCATAAAGTTAATATTTTCATTCTCTTCTAACTCCCCCCCAACCCCCCCAGGATGTGCCATGGGGAACCTAGAGAGCAAGAGGGTGAGTAATTAACACGTCTGAACTCCAGCAGGCATCATGACCCTTCACACTGAGTTCCTTCAGGTTAAGGATGTTGTGTGATTTTGTCCATTTCCTCCATAGTGTCCAGCGGCATATCAGGAAGCAAAGGAAGTACTGCACATATATTTGTTAAATGAGTGTCTGAGGGATTATGAGGTTTATATCTTCTGACTAATGTCAACAGTTGTCTTTTATTTATTTATTTATTTTTTTCCTGAAGAAAAGGAATATTCCTAAAATCAGATCATAGGGCTTTAGATCAAGTAGAGCAAAAGAGTTTTTCCTTAATCAATCATATTCTGGTTCCCGATCCCATGCATTACCTGCTTGTATTTAATGTTTCTGGAAAAGTTACCTAAATATACTTGTTACAATACAAGAACAGCATTAGCCCAGGGGTAACACCACAGGTCACTGTTACTACCAGCAAAAGGCAAGATTTGGAACAGAAATTCGAAGAATTATCCATTTATTTTGACTACTACCCTAACAGTTCTGCTTACAGAAAAGGTTAGCTGACCTCTTCCTTTTCCTTTCAATTATGCTTGCACATGATAAATTTATAGCCAAGGGGATTTTTGAAACACTGACTAAATTCCCATGCAAACAATGCACTTTTGGAAAATGTGTTGAAACAACTCTTTAGAAGCTATGCCCACTTTTACAAGATTAATTCTGTAAATAAACAGTTGATAGATTGCTGTACTGGTGTCTCAGATACTAGATGTGGAGCAAATGATTTCAGGGGTTTAGATCTATTTCAGCATTTATGTTTACATACCAACAATGTTCTATTTTTCACGAAGTCTTCTGCATACTTCTCAGTCTTCTTTGCCCAAGGCAGATGTAAGAATAATTTTAGAAGAGAGTATCAAAGCATTGTTTTGTTTTCTTTTGTTTTGTTTTTTTTCACTACTGATTTCAAATTCTTTATTGATCATGGAGGTTTTCTCCTCACTGCCTGTGGGAATTTGTTTCACAGCTAAGTTTCTAACAAGTACATTTTCCCATAAATTCTACAGTGCTCACCAAGATGGCTCCCAATGAAACTGAGCTTCTGAAGTTCACTCCCTTGTGCAGTCTCCACACAGATTGTATCAGGATTGGTCTAAGTGACCAATAGAATGTGGATGAGGATGAAGAAATTTCTACTTCTACCTTTCTCTCTTGGATTGCTCACTTAGGGGGAAACCAGCCACCATGTGAAGCAGCCCTATTGATAGGTCCACGTGGCAAGAAACCAAAGCCTTCTTACCAAGAGGCAGACCCAACCCGCCAGTCTTTTGAGTAAGCCATCATGAGGTGGATCTTCCAGGCCAAGTTAAGCTTGCAGATGACTACAGCCCCCAACATTTTGATTATAAATTCATGAGCTATCCCATGCAAGAGCCACCCAGTTAAACTATTCTCCAATTCCTGATTCAGAGAAACCATGAGATAATCAATGTTTAATTTTATTTACAGTAATTACGTTTTGAGGTAATTTGCTCTGCAGCAATAAATAACTAATAACATTTCACCCAAGGAACTTTTCTTTCTGAAATATCTGAAGGAGTGATCTTTCAAGGTTTTTGTAAGGAGTGGAACATCAAGAAAATCCTGGTACACAAATAGTCACTGCTGTGATCAATGGGATAACTGCCTCCTTTGTGAAAAAATGATTTTTCCTGCTGTAGTGAAAGAAAAATGCTTTTTTAATTTTTTTATTTTTATTTTTTTTTTATTTTAAAGCACCTCTCAGGTTTATAATTAATATAAATATGTATAAACCAGCAAGTTAATAAATATTATTACTACTTATAATCAAACTAGGAAATTTTGCTCACTAAACATATGAAATTTTTAAACTCCATCATGGTAAGCCAAAAAAAAAAAAAAAAGAAGAAGAAGAAAAGAAAAAGAAAAAAAATGTCCCCCCAAAATACCCACGTCCTAATTTTTGGAATGTGTGAATATATTGCCTTTCGTGGCAATAGGGACTTAGCAGATATCTGACCCCCAGAATTTTACAGGTGGGAAAGAAACAGGTAATAATACCACTCAGCTAAAGGTGGAGCCATAAGCCCAGAATCAAGGAGGATTATTCCCAAACCACTAACACAAAATGGAGTTTTCCCAGCTGGATGGTGAAATTGTTTGATACTGGGGTGACTTCTTTTTTCCTTTCATTTTCTCCATTTTTTGAATGGGAATGTTTATAACGTTTTAAGTACACCTGTCCCATCACTGTACTTTGGAAGCAGGTAATTTGTTTCTTGAGTTTCACAGGTTCACACAGGGAGCGGATTTGTACCCTAGATGGAGCGTATACAGACGCACTCATACCTAATTTAGACGATGTGGATGGTAAGATTTGGATAGTTTGAACTGATGAGATTTTGGACTTTGTGTTGATGGTATAATGGGCTGAGACTCTTGGGAACCTTGGAATGGGGTGAATGTATTTTGCAAGTGGGGCAAACGTGAATCGTTGGGGGCCAGAGAGTGGATTGTGATAGGCAGAACAATTTCTCCCCTCCAAAGAGGTTCACTTCCTAATCCCCCAAACCTGTGAATATGTTACATTACATGGCAAAAGGGACTTTCGCTGATGTGCTTAGATTAAGGATCTTGAGATGAGAGGTTATCCAGGTGGATCCAATGTAATCACAAGATATTTATAAGTGAAGAGAGGAGAAAAGGCCAGAGAGAGACTGAAGATGCTATGCGGCTGGTTTTTAAGACGGAGGAAGTAACCGTGAGCCAAAGAATGCAGGTGGCCTCTAGAAGCTGGAAAGGGGGCAAGGAAACAGATTCATTACTAGAGCCCCCAGAAAGACTTTGATTTTAGCCCAGTGAAACCCATTATGGACTTCAGACCTCCATAATAACAATGTAATTTATTTGTGTTGCTTTGAGACACTATGCCTGTGGTAATCTGTTATAGCTCTAGTCTGTTTTATCTTTATACTTATATTTATTCAGAACAACTTTGGTTTGGAGATTGGGATTTAACAAATACAGATGATAGTGTCTTGCTTTTTTCACTTTTTGATTTGTCCTTGATCTCTCTCTCTCTCTCTCTCTGTCATTTAATGTATGTGTATATAAGTATATATGTGTATATATCCCTCTCTATATCTCTATCTCACTATATGTCTGTTATTTTTGATGGTAGTTCTGTTCATATTCCACATTCTGTTCATCTGTTTCTCTAATGATGGGCATCTAGTTATTTCTGACTTTGAGTTATTGCAGTGCTGTGACCGATTCCCTCTCTAAGTTCAGCCATCTGCTTTGATTTCTACCATTCAGTGATTGTCATCATAGTTCCAGATCCTGCTTTCTAATTGAAAGGCTGGCTATACCCCCATTCTCTCTTACCTGGACCTCTCCTCGTGCACCTGCCTCACCATGGTAAATGCTCTCAGTTCCTGTAGAAGGGACTTGGGGAGATTATCTAATTCAGTATCCTGAAACAGAAGCTTCCTCAGATCTTTCTCAGATCAAGTTGTTTGTGCAAGATCACAAAATAAATAAAAATCACTTCTTATGGTTGTTAATTTTGCCTGTTCACGCAGTAGTTATCAAAGTAAAATTTGCAATTTACGTGCCTCATTGAAAATAGCCTTGCTGTTAATCACTGCTCTTATCACTATCTTTCATGAATCCAGTTTAGAAAAAGATACATTATTGTTGTTTTTCCTAACGTTTATTTTTTGATATTGTAATTGAGTCTAATTCAAAAGGAAGAAAGCAACCAGGCATTGTTTGAACAACCATAGCTTCTCTAGTCCTATAATAAAATATGTATGCATTTGTTAACAATTATCTATGGCCAATTTGTTCTGAAAAAAAAGTCAAAGGGGATCAGAATCACTGGGACCTTCTTATGGTTGTGTTTGCATTATTAGAGTCTAATAATATTTTACCATTGAGTTCATGCCTGTGGTTTCTCTGTTGGACTCCCACCCAAGTGGTTTAAGATTGAATATCAAAAAACACATGCCCAGGCCCTGAAACATTAAATGTGATAAAAATCAATTTTACCTATGTGCTTCCCAGCTGAATGCCACTTCTGATGTACATCAGCTTCAAAAGAAATTAAAAGATAAGTAACATGATTACAATCAGATTAGCTTGTCTAGGCAGACAAACGAGATTGCAGAGCTGTCTGAGTAAAGATACCTCCTAGTGAGACCAGTTTACATCACATTAAACAAAAATGAGTTTCCAATATGTGTACTATGTAACAAAGTGAGTAAATGGAAAACTGCTCCCCTGTGACTGAATATGAGTCAGAGAAACTCTGTTATTGTGTGACTATTTGAGAATTGGCTGCCTGTCAGAACACTTTACGGGGTATCTTAGTAAAAACTGAATCATTCTCTGTGGTTTGTTGCTCAAACTAAAAGAAATATTCTTTGAGGAATAGAACTCATGAAAGTCAAAAGGGGAACTCAAGGCAGGGGAAAAATCTTGGATCCAAACTTCTACATGGTAGAATAAGATAATGAAAAATATTCAAGGGTAATTTATGACAAGGATCACATCTAACCAGAGAAGAAGAACATACGTTAATAATTCCTAACTAGACAATGTACAAGAGATGGGACGGGTTCAGTTTCAATTAATATGATATCCATAGTGGAGAAAAAACGTGCCTGACTCTATCTTACTAATAAAATACAATACTACTATTATTATTATTATTATTATTATTATTATTATTAATTATTATTTGTCCTGGGGGGAAAGAAAAGAAGAAGTAAAGTTTTGTAGGGCAAATAGAAAATAATTGGGCAAGTGTGATAATGCTACACTAAGCTCTTTTTTTTTTAGCCTGTAATTATTTTGGTTATAAAGGAAAAAATATGCAGGAAATTAAAATTTAAGTGACTTTGTGATTGTACACTGTTATACATGCCTTGATGATTGGACAATTCCATAAGTAAAAATGCTGTAGCAGCAAGTTTTAAAAATAAAAAAGCAAAGCACATGACAGAACTTTTGAAGTTAGAGTAAGGGATATAACAAGGAAGAAAGAAGTAGTGTGAAAGTAAGCCCTAAACATGAGAGCTATTTTTATACCACAAAGGAATAGCCAATTCTCCAAATTGATTTTCAATCGAAAATACCTCTTGTCCCAATCACGAGTTTTGTTTTAATGTCTTTTGACTGCAAAGTTACGATACTTCAAGATTTCTTCAGATGGCATAGAGACGTAGAAGACCGTATCTCTGAACAAAGAGTGCATTTAGAATAATTTGCTGATAAAAATATTATCAAACATCTATTTAGAATTTAGGATATTTATCAATGTTTGCATTATTCACAAAAGGAAAGAAAACTGTATGTAGGTAAAGGACAAGTCATTGGCTTAAATTGACCTTTTTATGGCTTGTGCAATTATGTCCTTTCTTTACACAAAATGTAAAAGAAAAAGGAAAGGCAGGGAAATGATTGTGAGTTAGGAATCTTGGGAAATATGTCAAGGAATTTTTTTTCCCTTCTAAATATAAAGTAGTACCTTATCACTTTATTTTCAGAAAAGTCCAGTTATACATGTAGCCTAAATACCAGATTGCAACATGCCACCATTTTAAGAAGCTCTTAGATCTTGGTTCAGATCCCTTTTTCTTTAAATGGAGCTTAAATATTACCAGAGAAATATGAAGAGCTCAGTGAAGTGCTCATCAGCTAAAAGCAAGATGGCACTTTGACAAAGAACAATGATCCTCATGAATGTGTTTTGACAGATATTGTGTCAATCATTGAATACTGTTGTTGTGATCTGGATATTTAATGTCTAGTACTTATTTCCAAAAAGCAATAGTTGGGTCACTTTTCAGTAAATGCTTTTAAATGTGAGTCTTCCTAGAACTGAATGAATTCAATTTCTATGTGGTGAGGTATTTTATGAGCAGTTTTAAAGTTGGAAAACAATATTGGAATGTGTCAGCCTTAAAGAAATAGCCACAAAAAAGAAAAAAAAAAACATTATTTCACCTTTCATGGATCTTTGAACATAAGGCCACATTTTTTCTAGATCTCTAGCTTTGTTTCTCCTCATCGTCTTCTCTCTTGTTTTTCCCTCTATGCTACAATTTTCTCATCTAACAAGGGATTAATAATACCTCCTCATGTGGTTGTGGTGATGATTAAATGAGTAAATCTATGCACAGTGCATAGTGTGTTGCCTAACATGTAGTAAGTGTTTAAACAATGTTCATTAACATTATTCTTTTTATCCAGCACAAACTAGGCTTGTTACCCATAATATAATGTCAACTATATTGTACTATACTGAATGTGTGTGTGTTGTACAACTGTCGCTGGATTTCCTGAGATAACTAATGGTTTCTTTTTTTGTTCCCCAGTGTGTCTAATAGTGTTGTTCATTTAGCACAGTTTAGACACCACGGCAAACATATTTAAGATGGTTTTATGATTTAAAGTCTTCTTCAATTATAGATTGTCCACCATGCTTAAAGTGCAAAAGTGAAGCTCTTTGGTCTACAATTGCTCCAGGGCTTTGTTTTTTCCTCCATAACTCTCTCTCTCTCTCTCTCTCTCTCTCTCTCTCTCTCTCTCGCTCTCTCTCGCTCTCTCTCGCTCTCTCTCGCTCTCTCTCTCTCCCTCTCCCTCTCCCTCCCCCTCCCCCTTCCTCCCTCCTTCCCTCCCTCCTCTTCTCTCCTCTCCCTCTCTCTTTTCTTTATAGCTCTATTTAGCATTGCATTTCATTTTTCATGCTTTATTTTACTCAATTGGTTGAAGGAGTCCATGTTTCTAAATCACTATCTCTTGCCATAAATTCAGGTAGAAATTAGAAATTCTTGATTAAGATTACTCTGCTACATTTTTACCTATCCAAATCCCACCCCCATTCCAGGCTCCTGTGCTATTTTCTCAGGATAGAACTTTTGTTACTCTGGTTTCATCTGTCTTTTGAAATACCAAGTTTAGTGAATGCTTTGCTTTATCTGTTGGTTTCTTCTTCATTCAGTGCTTTGTGTGTGGTGCTGTCTGGCTCAGGACCATGATTGCCTCAGGAGATAACCATGTTCTCAGATTTCTGTCATTCAACAGCCTAAGTTGTAAAACAGGATCCCTGTAAAGCAGATCCAGAGCTGTTTCTTGATAGCCTTCCTGCAATGTACCTTGGTCAATATTCAACTTAGTTTTTCTCCTTTGATATGTGTCTTCTGTATCCACGCTTAAAACCAAAACATTTCTGTTTATCTAGATGCCCGAGTCTCTAGTCAATTTTCATATATTGAGTTACTTAAGTGAAGAGGAGTCTCTTCAATAAAAGGTGAGTGATTTTTCTCCCCATGATTCAGTGATTATCAGAATGCATGACTGTATGATTCTTTGCCCACATTTTTTTTGAGTTCATTTGTGATTTGAATTATCACCTGACCCTTGCATTTTCTATTAGACATTTTCTTTACCCTAGTTAATTTTTTGGTTGAAGTTATCTTGTTCAGTTCCAATTTCTAAAAAGAAAAAAAAAAGTTAGAAGAAATCTCAGTTTAACAATTGATTTGCCTTGAATGTATAAACCAATGTAAAGTCTCTCTTCCTTAAAGAAGTTTTGGAATAAGTATGAAACTGATTTCCTGCTGCTTACCAGGTTATTAAACCCTTGAGACATAATTAGGGAGACTAAGATTCCAACTAGTAAAGGAACTGTTAATACTTAGTTCTCTAATAAGGGATTTTTCAGAGCGTTTCAAGGATAAAATTTATCTTATTCTTACTATAAAGAAAGTCCTTGAAATACCCTAAATTTCTTCTTTAAGAGAATGACTAAATACACTCACTGTAGTATATCTTATTGTGCAATATTGTGTGTTATTTAAAAAGAATGATGTACATCCAGATGTAGAATCATAAAGTATTTCCAGGAAATAGTGTATAAAAATTAGAAATTGCAGGAAAATACAAAACTGATATTATTTATATTATATAAACATTATATATACAAAAAATTATATCTATCATCTATCTATCTATCTATCTATCTATCTATCTATCTATCTATCTATCATCTATCTATGTGTCTACCTACCATCTATCGTCACTATCACAAACCCAAATGGTAAGGATTCACCTGTGGATGCCTGAAGATGTGTTTCAATGCAGAAAGACCTATGGAAGAATACTGAACTAACTCATGTGGAACAGGGACAGTGGTAGAGGGATGAGGAGAAGTCAGGGATTGCAAATGGAAGACAAAGAGAACAGATTTATTTCTAGTACTTGAATGTCTAAAGAATAATGTATTTACATATAACTGTAGTATCTGAAAACTGACTTAAAAAAGACTGTTTGTATAAAAAAAGCATTATAATTTAACTTTCTCTCCTCACTCCCATATTCCCCAAGAGCATTTGGTTTGAATTGGGCAGTAAATTTTAAGTTAACTTAAAATGGACACTAAAATGATAATATTCTGGAAGATGGAGAGTCCAGAAGAACCATAAGTTTTGTATAATCAGTTATTGTAGTTGAAGTCATTCTTTTTTTTTATATCATCAACAACATCCATTTTTGCTAAGTGATTATCATATATGCAAATGTATATATGCATATGTGTGTGTGTGTGTATGTGTGTGTGTGTAAAATAAAGAATCTAGAAATACAAACAATGCATCAAAGGTTATTATTTGGGGATGTTAGGATAGATAAATGTAAATGTTGATTGACAGTAAAGAAGAGTATATTCTAGCTGCAAAATGAGTGGTAAGCACAACCAATAAGGATGTTCTGAACTATATGAGATATATGATTGCAGAGTGGTGCCATGAATGATATCTCAAACAACAGATTCACTTTCATGAGTGGAGAGTATGTAAATATATACTCAGTAGAAGATATGAAAGGAATAAAGGATTGATAGAAAAATAGCACATTCCATGTTCAGAGAAATGTTAAATAGACATTGTGATATATGGGTATTTGGACTCAAAATAATTTTAAAGTCTCACATTAATTAATTGTTGAATGGCAGCTGATATTATTTTTTACCTAAGTTCAATAGATATGCTGCCTCTTAGGAAAGAAAACAATTTTAAATTCAAGCGCATTATAAGCTTTAATAATATGTTTCTCTTGGCCTTAGTTTCTCCCTCTCTAAGATGTGAAGATTGCAGCACACAGTCAGTTTGGTTAATTCGAGGCATGTTCTTTCAAATGAGGTTTTGTTCCATTTTTTGTTTCTAGATTCTCAACTTTTGGGTTAGTATTTGAGAGAGTAATCAAGGCCCAGTCTAGTCTAACTTTGATGTAAAATATGAAACCATGGGAAGAAAAATGGTCCAGGAATCATGAGATTTGGATTCTAGTTCCAGGTTGGCCCTCAGCAGTTGTGAGGATTGTGGCAGGGCCCTTAAAAAATTTATACCTCAGTTTATTCCCTTATAATTTTGGGATAATTTCCAATAATATTATAAGCCTGTACTATAAATCAACAACATAATATATAAGGACACCTGGTAAATTTTAAAATGTTCTTACATATAAAGCATTTTTATTAAACTCAATTATTTTTAAATTGATGATAAAAAATAAAACACCTTAAACACACTTATTATTATTCATTGACAATGATGAGCCGCATCCTATCCCTTTCCTTTGCATTACTGTATTGGCTGTGTCTAAAATGTTCTTTGACAGGATTATCTACAGGGCTCATTCTCTTACTTTAAATCTCCACTGAAATCTCACCTTACCAGAGAGGTCTCCCTCCCGTGACACCCTATATCAATTAACAACACTCACCCAGGTACGGCTCTCTCCCTTACCATGCCTTATTTTACATGAACAACTGAAGCATTACCAAGTTCTTCACATATCTAATTTTTGATATGGTAGGCACACAGTAAATATTTATTGAATGACTGAACACACAAATTGTCTGAGGGAGATCTACATTTTAAAAATGTAAGAAAAATGAATTTTGTGATTTTTTTTTACCCTACAGTAGCTCATTTAATACATCTTTACATTTATCAAGGAAATACTGAAAACTCACACGATGACTACATCATGTCAAAGTGCAAAAATTCCTTTGTTTCACTAATATGATATATTTTTAGAAAACTGTGTAACAGTGTCTACTGTAAGGAAATGGATTGGTGCTTATGTCGTGTCAAAACTTGATATAAATACCCCAAATATATGGAACTTTAAATGTCCATAAGAATCAAAGGATCCTTTATTATACAAATGTCAAATATCTAAAAATAGATATCCTAATTATTTGTAAAGCCAGTTTGGAAATCTACAGAAAATAACAATAAACAAGTAATCACATTTGTTTTATCCACCTATCTTAAATGCTATGCACACCATAGATAAGCTTACATATGAATATGTCAAGACCATATTAGTTGGCATGAATTGTGTATCTTTTACCTTCAGTTTCTTCAGAAAAGTAGAGAAATTAATAAGGCTAGAAAGAGTTTATCTAGAAGACTGTGAAGCCAGCCACAGAGTAATATGTTGACAAGCTAACAATTCTAATAAATTGAAACTATAAATAACAATTTCTCTATTCTTTTTGGTATACTTATAGAAGACAGCAGCTGGGATCCACATATCTCTGATTAGTAGTATTCTTAAAAATAATGTCTTATTTGGAAAGTGACATAATCTTAAACCTATTATATGTTGAATTAAAAAATAAACCTTTTGGAAATTTGTAGCAATGCCACCAAGAATTGATCATTTCTTCAATAAAAATAGTTTTGACATTTCCAACTGAGTCCTGCCTCCTTATATTAATAAAATTCCAACATTTCTAGAAATACTAAATGGAAAATGACAAAAACTAAACTGATATATGATGCATACTGTTCTGTTATTATCAAAATTCAGCATATAAAATCCTTTCAATCCACACATAAGGAATTTAATAGTATGTGAAGAACTGAGTTTGTGTTTATTTTAGAGTTTTTGAAGATGTAAAGATACTAACAATACTTATAGTCTAGGTTACATCATGGACTACATAAAAAAATTATGACCATTTCCTTCTGGGAGTTAACGAAAGTTAGAGGCCATGAGATAAACTTATTAAAGTTAAGCCTCATATCTAAGGAATTTTAAACAAATTTAAAAAAAGTCTGGGTAGTAATGGAATTCTGTGAAATCTACAGAAAGATTGGATTTTATCCTGTCATTAATGAGATTCCAATATCACCATCAGCTTTAACTGTAAATTCATTTGATTTGAAATGTTACAAAGGTAAGTGTATGTATGTGGGCAGATAAAGAAAGAAGGGGATGAGATATTTTTCTTTTATGGGTATATCATTCTTTGATGTGCCCAAAAGGGGAGTTTTTAACCCATTGGTAACACACACACACACACACACACACACACACACACACACGGCTGCATTGAGTAAACTGATAAGTTCTCAAGACAAACTTTTAAAGCAAAAGAAGTTAGAGTTTCAGAAATGAGCTTCCTCTTGGAATCATGTCCATTAATAATACCATTTCTTCCCCTAAGATTTATGGGGCTGATATAAACACAATATCCCGACGAAACTCTGAGCAGTTTGTTGGTTTTCCATGGAACAGATCAGACCAGAAATGTGTCCCCAAAACAGTATTAGATAAAAAGAGTAGCTGTGTTGACAAACATTGGAACAGTGTGACTCAAATTTCTCAAATGTAAGTCATTAAGAGGTAAGGGAGCTCAAATATTGGGAATCTGGGGACATAGCATCTCCAGATTATTGAATATTGCAAGCTGGATGATTCTGTTTGAAGTTTTTCATGAAAAACAAATGATGTTTGTTTTAATATACAACATTTTAAGTTACCAACAAATGGTGGGGTATTTCCAACTTATCTTAATAGGAAATGGAGGGTCAGCTGTTACATTGAATGTATCAACTAAGAAAATGGGCTGGGCTTATAATAGGTGACATTATCCTAGCAAGGTTTTCATTGCTGTGTTCTCATAATATTTTGTTAACTTAGCCTTACATTAATATGTAACTATAAGTAATAACAGTTTTTTTTTCATTCAATATGCTTTAGTAATTACTAAGGAGTGTTGCCTAAGAAATTGACTAAAACATGAATCATTTTATTTTGGGGCTTGGGGTTGGGGAGGAAAATGCAAAATTGTTTGCTATGTGGTGAACAGAAGGAGTCTTTGATCCACTGGTCAGTCTTTCTGAGTGCTTCAAGGCGATAATCACCAAAATGTTTTTTTAACGAAGAGAAATAATTGACAGTGCATTCTTCATCTTCCCAATTGAAACTGTAATTTAAACCACAAGTAAATGAGTTAAGAATTCCAGTCAGATCACAATCTCTGTAATCACTTTTCCTCATCCATTCCTAAACTTTTTTTTTGTAGTTTTGTTGCCTTATTTTTTAAAATTATTTTTATGTCTTTTTTGTTGTTGTTGTTTTATGCCATTAAAAAAAATGTAGTTTTTGCCTTGGAAGTTGTTCTGTAGGAATATTAAACCTTGTAAACATATCTATAAAACTACCCACCTTTGTGGGGCATTGCTCATTAAAGTGAAGATTGAATTTATTCCATTAATTGAACTTTAACATCCTCTGTTTCCTTTTTTTTTAGTTTATTTTTTGTCTTTTTTTCAGGAAGAAGAAACAAATCAGCAACTAGAATTTAATTCTGGGTTCATGAGCTGTCAGCATCTTTGCAGATATCCATTCTACTTTATTACGAATTTGTTTCAAACGTAAGTGTTAAAACCACTATTTTTTCTCTACATAAAGCTTTCAGTGTTATAATTCCATTACCCACCTTGTGATTATTAAGGAACAATACCTTTGAGACATCATTGGTGATTAATGTAGGCAATAATCTGGGTTTAGAAAAAATTTGTTTTGCAGTGCCATTCACATCTTTGGCTCCCCATAGATTTAGCTTCATCTAGGCATGGTTCCAGCATTTATTATTATTATTTTTTAATGGTCAATTTTGCTTGCTAAAAAAATTCACATACCTTGTTTAAATATCTTTAACATCTATTTTTCCATAGAGCAATTTGCTAAATCATTGTTCTCTATAGGCTATAATTATAAACATAAACAAAATATAAATGTAATAGTTATTATGAGGCAAGGAACTATCTTTCAATCAATAGATCAAGTATACCTTTTAAGATCACCTAAATGCAACATCAACTTTTTAAATAAGGTCACCTTTTTTCAGTTATGTTGTTTTTTATGCAAACTGGTTATAAAAAAACTTTTTTTTTCTCTCCTATTATAGAAGCATTTCCTAGAAGATTATGAAACTGATAAGAAAATTTGAGCCTTTTTAGAAATTTGCTTGTTAAGCTGAACTTGTAAATCTATTATTTCTACACAAAGCATCTCTCAATTTAATTGAATACAATTCTTATTTACATTCAACTTTTCACGTTTAGTAAAAATGACTTTCAAATGTTGCTGCAAGAGCAGTGATTTCATATACATGATAGATTGTTTTCAAATATAAATGCAATAATTCCTCCTATTTCCATGTCTCCCCCTTTGCAAAATGACTTTGCTATTCACAACTCCTACCAGGAGATACAGGATATATCCTGTGTTCATAGTAACAAATGACCATAGATTTGGAGACTTAGAATAACAAAAATTTATTCTTTCATGGTTTTGGAGGCCAGAAGTCTGAAATCAAAGTGTCCACAGGGCCAAACTCCCTTTGAAGTCTCTAGAGGAGAATCTTTCCTTGACTCTTCAAGCCTCTGGTGGCTATCAGCATTCCTTTGTGCCTGCTTACCTCCAGTCTCTGCCTCCATCCTCTCATGGCCTCTCTTCTTCTCTGTCTGTCTTCTCCTCTTCTGTCTGCTATAAGTATGCTTGTCATTGGATGTAAGGCTTGCTTGGGGATATCCAGAATGGTCTCATCACAAGATCATGCAATTGAATTACATTTAATTCAATGACATTCATAGGGTCTGCTTATTAGGACATGATCATATCTTGTAGGAGGTCATCATTCATTCCACGGCAACACCTTTAAATCTGACCTGGTCTTATGATGAACTTTGACCATTAGTTTATGGCAAAATAAGGATGGGGTCCAGTGTCATCCAGCTTCTGCTTTTACCCAGCTTGAATGTAGCCCTAGAGAGTGTAATATAAAGATGTCTAGTCTAGCCTATTGGATCATGAAAAACCACATGGAACAGTGAGAGTCAGGCTTTTCCAGCAGAAGCCCCTTTGACTACACCAAGAACCAGCTTCCAGTTATGCGAGTAAAGCTATCATCGCCCGTCCAGCCCCAGTCAAATGTCAGATGACTGGAGCTCATGTGGGAATACAGGCAACACCAGCAGAATTTCCATCAAGGTCCAGCCCAAGTTACTGACAGAATCGTGAGCAAAGGAAAGTGTTTGTTTTAATCTGTTAAGTTTGGGGTGGTTTATTAGTATCAGCAGATTTATTAGTATTGGTCATTTATTAGTATCAGTAGATAACTAATACAGAAATGCTAGATGTTAGCATAGTGTCGTGACAAAAACCCCAAATAAGCAGCATTGGCTTTGAGGCAAGATGTTGGGAATAGGCTAGAAAAATTGCAAGGCTGGAGAAATGGCAAACAAATTGTTGGTGGGCACTTGAAAAAGAGGAAGAAAAATGCTAACTGAGGCTAGAATGCTAATTGAGGTGACTCATGTTATGTAGTTGTGAAAAAAAAAATGGTCATCTGATTTACTGTCATCTGCAGTAAATTAGAAGATAGAAAATGCTTCTAATGAACATATGGATCTGACTAAGGAAATTGCCAAGCCAAATATTCAAAAGGTCAGTTGATTTATTTTAGTGTGTTCTCATAAGATTTTGATGTCTCATAGAGGACATTAAGATTCTGAAAGCACACTTGGGTAATAAACATATTGTATCAGTTATCTCTTGCTATGTAATAGATAACTGATAACAACCCTAAAACTTGGAATATTAAAAGTACAGGATTCTGAAGTTCAGCTTGTGTTGGGCTCAGTGAGACAGGACTTCTGCTGGTTTTGCTTAGGGACATTCACCCAACTGCGTTTTTGACAACTTTATTGGGACTCAATAATCTACGATGGCCTCTCTCATGTATCTTGAAATTGGTGCTTGTTGTCAGATGGCTGCTCTGGAGACCCCGCTAAGTCAACGTGTCTTGCCCCATATGGCTTCTTCTCCATTAGGCAAATTAGGGCTTTTGTATATGGTGAAATCAAATTTCCAAGAGAGATAGAGTAAAAGCTGTAAGACTTCTTGACGATAAGGCTCAGAAATCGCACACTATCACTTTCACTGAATTACACAGGTTTGCATCTCCTTGATAATAAAGAACATTAAATTGATTTTCATCTCCTTGATAATAAAGTGTATACATTTAGTAAAACTCTAAATGAGGCTACTGCTTCTACAAATTCACTAACTATAGTTGAGGTAGTGCTAAAAGATTCATTTTAAAGTTTATAGCTCTCATTTGAGAGACCATAGCATGCCTATTTCAACCTCCAATGATTTTTAAATGTTTTTGAATTTCCCTAATTTATTTGAATAAGTTCATAGTGAGGCCCCATTGTCTCAGTTTTCTGGTTTTAATTTCTTATCTGTGATCCCAGTTGAAAATATAATTTTAAAAATACTCTAGTTTTAAAAAGTAAAAAGAAAATGACAGAAAACATAATAAAGACAAAATTTTCAATATTTAAGTGAAATATTGAATATCCCATTATTTGTTAACAGAAAATTTAATAGCACACAATCGTCAAAGAGTTTTGAATTGATATGTGGGCAATGTGTACGTGTGCACATGTTTATGTATGCATAGTGTGATCACGGATGAAAATGACAACACTGGTTCATAAAACAATAAAGTAAAATAACAAAAAATACAGTGGTGTTTGTCTCCCCTTTTCAAGCTCATTTGATTAGGTTTGGAGGTTGGAACTAAGATTAGTGGCAACCAGTAAAATAATACAATTCATTCTGGCTGAATTAAGACTCTAGTATAAAGACTGTAGTATTAAGACTGCCATGTGATTCTTTGAGAGCATACAAGAATACCAATCTTCCAATACCTGATGTCAGATAAATATGTGTGTATTCATGAAGGGAAAAATAGATAATATTGGCAAAACGAGAAAAGTAGGTTTTTGTAGTTTTGCTTGCCCAATTGTGATGTTTAAACAAAAATTCCCTTGAGGTCTTTGAGGAAAACTGATATTTCCTGAAGATTATTTATGGAGATTGTAGGGCCCTGCTTATCCATAAGCTAGCATCTGAATGTCTCTGTTTTTAGCATACTCCAGTTTGAGAACCACGACTTTAGAAGACGAGCTGAGCTGTGGCCTTCATGGAATACATGGCCAAAGAGAAATTACAGCTTTGAAGTTGGTTTTAGACACTAGCATAAACATAGGATGATGAACCCAAACCCAGAATTGAGTAAAATGCACATATGAGTGTCCAAAGTCAGACAGGCATCAGCAGTCACAATAACATCAGAAGCTGGGTCTTCTTTTACAGCTGAATCTGGATTTTAAGGTTGAGGTTAACCTATTTTTTGAGATATATATGAAATTGGCTCAATTCTGCCACATCTTTTCTCTGGACAGTTCTGTGTTCTTTGCTGGATTTGTGTGTATGTTTGAGCCCTCACATTTTCATAGGTTCAATCTCTAACCCCAATTTTAAGATATCTGTATTAGTTTCCTATTGCTGCAGTAACAAATTAGAACAAACATAGTGAACTTAAGACAACATAACTTCATTATCTCACAGTTCTGGTGGTCATAAGTGTCACAGGGCTAAAATCAAGGTGTCAGCAGGGCGGCATTCCTTTCTAGACTATGCTCTCGGGGAGTTATTTCCAGCTTCTAGAGTCTGACTACATGCCTTGGCTCCTGGCACCCTTCCTTCTCCTTCAAAGCCAGCAAGAGGAGGTTGAGACTTTCACATCGGATTACTCTGATGTCATCTTTGGCCTCTTGCTTCCATTTTAAAGTGCCATTGTGATTATTATTGAGCATGTCCAGGTAATCCAGGGTATTACCCTTACTTTAAGGTGAGCTGATTTAGCGACCTTTATTCCATCTGCTATCTTATTTCCACTTGGCCATGGAAGGTCACATTTCTACTGATTCTAGAGATTAGATTATGGACATCTTTGAAGGATTTATTCTGCCTACCACATCTTCCATAGTTGGTTGCTTTTTTCTATATTAGGTTTTGCCATGTCTGGGCCTCAGCCACCTGTATCACATTTCCACAATGCATTTATGGATATAAGACTGTTACGAATGTTTGGGGTGACATTTTTCAGTAATAAAACCAAACTATAGAAAACATTAAATGTTTTCATATCAGAAAAGTAACCTCATGCCAACTGGGAAATACACATTTTCTTTTTTTACTCTTATATCGTAGCAAAAAGATATTCCTATTTCTTTAATAATTTGGAAATAGGGAGTACTAGAGAAACCATAAGAAACAAACATAGTCTCATACAATTATCATTCTGAACAAATACTCCTGGCAGCTGGGAACATATGCCTCTATCCTGAACGGGAAGGTGAGTCACAGCATCCATGACAGGTTGGCAGGTCTGTCATCCAACTGGTGTGAACAGAAATTAGCCCTGTTTGGAACATTCTCACAGAACTTTCATTTTGCAAAAATATAAACACCCCCTCACTTGGATTTAACCCTCATCTAAGTCTAAGTCACATTGGTCAAAGTGCTGATGTTATTTTGTTGGCAGCCATGCTGACAGTGAGCTAGAGTTGATAATGTGATCTATGAGATTGCACTTCAAATAACGATGTTAGCTGAGCCCACATGTTGTTCTTTACCAATAGAATATAAATTTTGGTGTTGGGCCAAGACCTAGGGTTTAAATGATTATTAGTTAAAGAAGCACAGTAACTCCATTCTCCATTGCCAACAGTTGCCTTATTGTAAGTGGAGATATGACTCAGTGTATGGCCACAAAAAACCATGACTCTTTTTACCTACCTTCTTCCTGTTTTGGACGATATCTAATAGGACCTCATCACAGAAACTGTCTTTTAACTATGAAGTTAGACAATTTTCTGAGGATTGTAAGCACGGGGTGAGGGTGGAGATGTGGGTGGTGGGGGAGATTAGAAGAGAAGAGGTTCTTCATGACATCACTGAGTCATTGGGACCGACTGGAACTGCTTCCTATGGAACTGATTTCTGATTGACTGAGAAAAGAAATGACTTTATTGCCCAACCTAGTTTAGTAGTCTGAGACTCCTGCCAAAGCATAATAAACGGTGCAAAGTTTGTAAATATTCCCTTGAACAGAAGCACATTATACTGTTTATATTAGTGCAACTGGCAAATGATGTAAACCTGAGTAGAAAAGTTAAGTACCTAATAAAAACTGGACTGTACTATCTCCTCTGGTAGAATCAACAATCATACCTCCAAATAACACATTGCATAAATTAGAAATAGCAGCGTCACCTTTAGGACAGCCCACTGCTGGCAATCTGCCAGCAAATTGTCAACTGTACAAATCTACAATATTCACTTCTATAGATGTACAAGCACTATGATGCAAATTTTGTCTCTTGGAGTTGTGTTATACACAGTAAGTTTTAATTAAGGCTATTAGCACTTTGCCCTGACCTCTGTGTGTGAGCATGTGTGTGTGACCTCTGTGTGTGTGACCTCTCTGTGTGTGTGTGTGTGTACACATATATCAGTTTATGTACATGTGTATATATAGACTGGATGTTTGTGTCCCCCAAAATTTATATGTTGAAATCTCATTCCTTAGTGTGATGGTGTTTGAAGGTGAGGCTTTTGAGAGGTAATTAGGTCATAAGGATGAAACCCTCATGAATGGGGTTAGTGGCCTTATATGAAGGGGTAAGAGAGCTAGTTCAGTCTTTTTCCACCTGTGAAGACACACAGCAAGATCAGCCACCCTGAAGAGGGCTTTCACCAAAACCCAACCTTGCTGGCACCGTGATCTTGGATTTCCAGCTTTTATAACTGTAAGAAATAATTGTTTGTTGTTTTAGCCACCCAGTTTATGGTAATTCGTTATAATAATGCAAAAGGACTGATATATATTGTATATATCCATATATGTATATATATACACATATACATATATATATATACATATATATATATATACATATATATATATATGTGTATATATATATATATATATATTCATGTACCATGTATTAGTTTTTTCCTGGAGTTTCCTATCATTGTGTAGTACAACGAAAAATACTTTCCTCAGAATAAATGTGTGCAATTTGCTTCTAAGTCCTTTATGGTTTCTTAGCGAAAATTGAAATTATTTTGGAAGGAAATTAAGATGAAAAGAATTACATGTATTTGTTTTCTTTTCCTTGTTAGTTGCAGTTGCTGTTTAAAAAGAATTAGTTATAGAAAAATCTACCCTTTTTCACATAGGCATGAAAGGCCTAAGTTTTCTCTCTGCTTCTTTGTAAATATCTTTATATCTGTATCTATCTAGATCTAGGGAGAAAACTTAAGTTCTACTCGCTTAGCAAATTTCAGTTATGTAATACAGTGTCATCAACTTTAGTCACCATATTATACATTAGATACTCAGACTGAATTCATCTTATGGCTGAATATATATATAAATTCACACAACTCAATAACAAAACAACAACAACAACAAAAAGCAATTCAACTGAAAAATGGGCAAAGGAACTGAACAGACATTTTTCCAAAGAAGACATACAAATGGCCAACAGGTATATGAAAAGGTGCTCAATATCACTAATCATCAGGAAAATGCAAATCAAAACCACAGTGAGATATCACCTCACATGTATTAGAATGGCTACTATTAAAAAAAGAAGTGAGAAGTATTAGTGAGGATGTGGTGCAAAGGAAACCCTGTGCACTGTTGGTGGGAATGTAAATTGGTGCAGTCACTATGGAAAACAACACGGAGGCTCCTCAAAACTTACATATAAACTACCATATGATTCTGCAATTCTTCTTTTTTGTATAAACTCAAAGGAAATAAAACCAGGATATCAAAGAGATCCTGCACTTCCATGTTAATTGCAACATTATTCACAATAGTCAAGATATGGAAACAAACTAAGTGTCTATCAATAGATGAATGAATAAAGAAATACATATATATATATATATATATATATATATATATATATATACACACACACACACATATATATATATATATATTTTGGTTCCAAGAAAATGTATACAGTGGAGGACATTTTCGTCAATGTTACGGAAGTAGTAGTTTGCTGTTATCAGGTGTCTGGACATCGGGACGTTGATGGTAACCACTTTGAGCACCTCTTGTAATTGCAGAAATCAAACGTGACTTGTATTCATCTTTTGTTATCGGTATATATTGAGTATTACAATTTTAATACAGTTTTCCTTTCTTAAAATGTGTATACATTTTTTGGCACCATATATAGATATATAGATATAGTTATAGATACAGTTATTGATATATAGATATGTATGTGTATAGAAATACACACACATTCACATATATATACATATGCACGCACATACATACATACATACATACATACATACTCAGTGGAATATTATGTAGCAATGAAAAAGAAGAAAATCCTGCTGTTTATGACAACATGAATGCACCTTGAGTACCTTATGTTACATGAAATAAAACAGACAGAGAACATTAAATACTGCATGGCATCACTTATATGAAGAATCTAAATTAAAAAAAAAATGTTGAACTCATTGAAACAGAAAGAAAGAGCTCTTCTTTATAGAGACAAATAAAGGCTAGAAAGAATGAGGTGAAGAAGAGTGAGATGGCCAGTGCTCATCACATAGTTAATCGAGGAATGCTTTTTCTAAAGGAGGCTTTGTTTTCTAAAGTTGGATTTCTGTTTTGTTGGAAAGGGATTGTCCCATTTTCCAATGCTTGCTCAATGGGGTCAAACTCCCAGGTCCTGTGGAGAGTAGAGGAACAAGGTTAGTTAGGTTAAGTTAGTATAGTATTTTATCCAGATTGGTTAGACTGAATTATTTGTTTTTACCTTGATCATAATAAAATGGAAATTCTATTACCCCAATACAGAGAAATCAGTCAGGTTTCACATGTCCTTTTGCTTCCTCTTAAATGCAATAACAAAACAAATTAGTTTAAAGGGATTTAAATGTTTTATATATTGACCCATTATAAGTAAGATAGTTTATACCATACAAGAGGGTATAGACATATACATGTTTAGACAGATATACATCTAAGTAAATGAAAAAAAGTTATGAAGTTAACATTTAAAATCCTGTAGCAGTGTGATATTTTTGTTTTATTCTCTTGGATTTTATGTTTTTAGAGGCTGTCATGACACAATAAAATTATTTCAAGATTCTGTGTTTAGAGGTATTCTGCAGTTTAAAAAGTACCGAATGAGATTACTATACTGTTTCTAGTACACTAAAAATTTTTGTTAATAATATTGGGAGGTCTGAGCTGTCATTGCTCACTCTTGTTAGGGGCAAATGGAGAAAGGGTTGCCACCAGCCGTCAGCTGAGTCTCAGTAGGAAATTTTGGTCTACACTTTAACTAGTCTTAGTTTATTGAGTTCCCTGGGGTATAGTGAGCATACAGATTGAGCTGATGAGGAATCTACTCACATCCTCCTTTTTCCTTAATAACATTTTCTAGGTAAATTCCCATTAAGCATTGCCCAGGAGAATCCTTTTAGAGCTTAAAAAGAAGGATGGGCTTTCTCCTAAATAGATTAGGCACACATAGAAGGATCACCAGGAAACAAACAAAAAGAAACTTTAGGCATGGAATGAGTACTCATTCTTTTTCAGAGCAAATTCATAGACATCTTTGGCAGTATATTTCAAACCTTTAGTCAGACTCATTAGGTCGTCAGGAAATCAAATGAGTCTGTCTCAATCAGCATTAATTTAAATGAACTAGAAGAGAAGAAGAGAAAATACTAGAGAGCATTACACATACTATTGTTTCAGAAGAATTTTTGTCATTGTGCATGTGTGTGTACATGAGATCATAATTGTAATATGATTTTAAGATTTTATTGGGGAAGGGGAACAGGACTTTATTGGGGAACAGTGTGTACTTCCGGGCCTTTTTATTTCCCAAGTCAAGTTGTCCTTTCAGTCTTAGTTGCAGGGGGCGCTGCCCACTATCCCTTACAGGACTTGAGGAATTGAACTGGCAACCTCGTGGTTGAGAGCTCACTGGCCCATGTGGGGATTGAACCAGCAGCCTTCGGAGTTAGGAGCATGGAGCTCTAACTGCCTGAGCCACCGGGTCGGCCCTGTAATATGATGTTTTGATTGTAGGTAGTGATCATCAAAGTTTGAAGCTCCTGCCTTGTAGGATATGCTGCAGAAACTTTAAGCCCAGCATTCTTCTGAAAAATATTTATGACATTATTTTCCTCTATCCCACAAATGGAAAAAAAAAATTGTTACATGGCTAGAGCCAGAGGAATTCATATTTACATTTGGGGCATTTTCCCCCAAATCTTGTTTCTTGATTTACATTTTTTGCTAAAGGATTATTCGTTTCTTAACTTTCTTCCTGAAATCTGAGCTAACCTTTCATTTCAGTCTGTATATTGTCAGCCAGTCTTTTATCTCCAGCTTCATGAAGTGTTTAACTTCATAGGAATCTCTAAGGAAACCCTACTGACTTTTCTTCTTCTAGTCTGTTGCCTCACTGAAGGGACGAAGTCACAGAGAGCAGTTTCCAGGCTCTCGGCTTCACGTGGAAAGGGGCTGGCTCAGTTATTAGTTGGCCATCAGCTGTAACCAGTTGGCCATTAGCCACTATTGTTTTGTATATAACTGCGGTGACTACGTTAGCAAGCATAGATTGCGGATGGTGCGGATTGTGTGGATCCTATATCCTGTGTCTCGCTTGGTCGCCAGCAAGCATGTAGTAGTGGTATGAAGCCCCTATCCACGTCTCTGTCGTTGCTCCTTTGTTGGCCTCCACATCTCCTGCGTTCACCTACCAGGAGCAGGAGCTAAGACCCTGCATTACACATGGCACAGTGAGCAGCGTATGGTGCTGGCCAAAGCTCTCTCTCCAAAAGGCGGGGGAGCAGTTTCTGCACATGAACACTCAGCCTCAGAAGGCCCAGGAGGAGCTGCGCGGGGAGCTGCGATCCTGCATTACACTCAGCTTTTCTTATATTGATATTTTTTCCTGTCTTTTCTTCCCACCACCTCTTGTGGTAACCCGTCCTTGAACATAATGAGGTGGTTTATCCCACTATTCCATTACCTGCCAATACTATCAGTGAGTTTCCCTTGATGCCTTTAAATATTTACCTGGATGGTGTTAGATCTTTCATATCAGATTAAAAACTGGAGAGCTAATGGATGTAGGTCAGTGTTAGCACCTTAGAGATCCACAGCCTGTATAGACTAGAACTGTGAAAGGGTCATTTCTTAGGATAAAAAGCTGTATGTAGATCTTATGTCTTTATAGATGTTTCCCTCCTACATTTTAAGTAGGAATGTGTATGAGATTTGGAAAGTGGATGCTATACTTTCCCCTAACAATTTTTTTTTCATGAATGTATTTCTTTTTTTTGTTTGTTTCTTTCTTGTTTTCAAATTTTAATATCTGTTTTCATCATTTTCTGGAGTGGGGGGATTATATAAGGTTAAAACTTTACTATTTTTCTGGAAATATTTATCATCTTTCAGTATGTGTGTATCTATGTTTGAGTAAAATTTATCACAATGTTCAGAGTCATAGTTACAAGAAATTTCGTTAACTATGTTTTAATTAAACTAATTTTTCTTCTTAGAATTTTAAACCCATTAGGGCAGCTGAATGAATGCAATGTGTGCCAGCACTCTGCTAAGCATTTACATACACGTGACAAAAATTGCCAGCTCTCCACAGCATTCTTTTTCCATTACTGAGTACATGGATTATATTTCCCAAAATTTCCTGTAGGTGGGTACAGTCCTGTGACTGAGATCTCTATGGAAGTAGAAGGAGTTTGCCACTGTAGCCGTGATCAACAAAAACCTGCCGTGTGCACTTCTGTCTTTTCTTTCTCTCTTTTACTGACTCAGCTGGGCCAACGGAGCTCCATGATGGAGATGCACTCAGCTGACTTGAATGCCCATCCAAGAATTTTGCATGAATAGTAAATAACATTCTACTCTGGAAAGCCACCAAAATGGGGCCTCGTTATGTAAGCAGCCTAGCCTATCTTTCCCACCTCATTTAGTTTCATGATAATATTGATAAGTAGGTGTTATTATACTAATTGTACCATTGAGGAATCATAATTATTTAAGGCAAAAGTGCAGAAGTCCATATTTCAAACCCAGTTTTCTAACTCCAAAGCTTATGCTCTAACTGCCTGGTTTTGTGTCAGAGAGATAGCTGTTTGTAACCAGTTCATTGAGAAGTATCAGCTTAGAGTAGAAACATGAAATGGCTTTATATTTTCCCTTAATACCAACACTAGTGCTCTGTTAAATCTTGATTTCCCTATTGAAGTATTGGAAAGGCACTATAATATCTCATTCCAATTCTATATATTTCCAAACAGTATTGTTTATTAAAACAGACCTTTCAGTTTTAAGCATTTATTCTGTTCATTAAAAAAATTCAAAATTAAACTCAGAACGTTTCTTTTGTGTTCCCTTCACTGCAGTCTACTTGTGTTTGGTTTTAAGTGAAGAGGGGTACTTGCCTTGCCTGGCACATTTTGACCATATTTCAGGAAACTGCTTGTGTTAGAACTTACCTTTGTCATTTACTAGTAGTGTGACAATGGACAAATTATGTCATTTCTCTGCGCCTCAGGTTTTCTCACCTGTAAAATATGGGTAATGATTCTACCTGTTTAAATTAATTTTACCCCCCTGTGAAGATTAAATGAGCTAAGTGCAGAATTAAGTACATTATAAAGACTTGATAAATATTAGGATTTCAAATTCATGGTTATCACCTTGACTAGGGGCATCTGGCTGCATTCCGCTGTGTCACCCTCATGTTGCCCCCCCACTGCTATGTTCATCCAAGCAAAGGGCTGTAGCCCCAATCCTGTTATTCTCCGATGCCAACCCCTAGATCTGAGACCACAGGCGGGATTAAATTTCTACATCACTTCGGAACTGCTCGTGTATAGTGGAGTACTGTCGTTCTGTTTCGCTCTCATTGTTCCTAACGTAAGTTCCAGAATGTTTTCCTCCTCTGCTTGGGATCAGGTGGAGTGTGATCACTTTTCCATACTAGTAGAGGGAAAATGTTTACAACTCCCCAAACTTTATTTTCTGAAATCGTTGATCTGAACTTTGTAGAGAGTAAGTACCTCACCTCCTCTATGGGAACGCAAAGAAAGAGAATGGCTTCTCTCTACAAAATAAGCCTGCTCCCCCTCAAAATGTGACCTCCTGTCTACAAGCGTTTATCCTGCTTATGTCATGAGGACTGAGGCCGTTAAGGGAATTATAAATGCCAATAACAATTGTTCTCTTCGAAGTCAGTATGTGGGAAACTGAATGTCTTTTATTTATTTTTAATTTTTTTTTTTTTAATTGGGGGACAGTGTGTTTCTCCAGGGCCCATTAGCTCCAAGTAGTTGTCCTTCAATCTAGTCGTGGAGGGCGCAGCTCAGCTCTAAGTCCAGTCTCCATTTTCAATCTTTAGTTGCAGGGAGCACAGCCCACCATCCCAGGGCCCGCACTCTAACCAACTGAGCCATTCGGCCGCCCCGAATGTCTTTTATTCTTAACTGTGGAGCTCAATAGTCAATTACAGGAAATCAGAGGGGACTCAGCACTAACACCACCTGGTTACATTTTGATTAAATGACTTGGTCAAATCAAAGTCACAAAATTAGCCTGTGATTAAGAAAAACAGGCATGAAAACCAATCTCCAGACTCTCAGTACAATGTTCTTTCTAGAATTTTATGAGTGTCCTATAATGTTTTTAAATAGAAACAAATAAAAAAAGCAAATATATACATATATCAATACATAAATGTGTATATATATATATATATATATATATATATATATATATTTCCTTTTATTTCTTTCCACTGAAGAAATAAAAAGTCTCTACCTTTAGTTCAGTTTATTGGGAGAAGAAAGGATTCCTCTGGGTAGATAATGGCCATGAAGAAGCAAACCTTTTTTGTTCCAAAAGGAAAGAAGGCGAGAGGAAGCCACCGTTGCTGTGGTTATGATGCTTTTCATTAGCTAGGGAACACATTTTTATTCTGGTAAGTTTTAGGATCAAGTCATTTCCATAATAGAGTTCAATATGAATTTCAACCTCACAGTGTTCACATACTTAACCTTCATGTAAGAGGACAGTTTCAGAGTATGGTCTTTTCCAGCCTCTCAGTGGTCTCTGTTAAATGTCAATTTGGGTTTAATGCTGCCATCATGGGGGACCATAAGAGGAGTCAAATATCCTTTCTCTAGATATCATAGTGTTGTAGCTTTTCTGTGACTTACAAATGCAGCACCCACGTACATGGAATTTAGATCCCCAAAGGGCACCCTAAACTTAGCCTTTACAAACATGCTTTCTCAATTCACTTTCCTTTATAACACAGCCAGAAGTAAAACGAAGAGCTGCTGGTTTAGGGGAAGAATTTGGATTTATTTCTCTGTATTTGAGAATTTGGAATCAAAGATGGTATTATTCTCTTTTAAAATTTGTGTAACTATCTCAAAAATAAAAATAAGTTAATAAAATGTGTTTGCTCATGTGAAATTATTACTAGATAGCTACAGGTTTTTGCTCTTTAACGCTAATCCCACACCCAGTTTCTGAAAGACATTATAGTCTATTCTGAGGGAAATTAATGGGTTAGGCTACATAACAATGTACTTCAATATCTTTACCTCTCTGATTTATGAGTTGTTTCAGTATTGTTTTGTGAAACATTTGTTCACCTGGAGTTGGGTACCATTCAACAGTCCAGTCTTCTCTCATTTGCCTGCCCTTTTCCTCAGACGACCTTACAGAGATAAGTGTACTCGGTAGGTTTTGATTTTACTATTAGACTATTGTTTCAGTGAATTTTCCATCTCCTTTTAATTTTGATAAAACTAGTGTTTGTTCATATTAGTTGTGAGGAGAGCATATGTGGGTTGAAAAAATTAACACATATTTTGTGGCAAATTGTAGGGAAATCACTTAAGGAAATCAGAAAGAGTACATGTGAGTTTCTAATGAAGTGCAGTTGTTTCTTTGGTTGTGCACTTTTTATATTTAGAAATCACCTTGAGTAGGAAAAAACAACGAGAAAACGATAAGGAAGACACCTTCAATATATCATCTTGTGATAAACATCAGTGAGCCAATGATTATAAAGAAACAAAACAAATACAGTATCCTCAATTGAACACCGTTTACTACAAATTGTGCTATTATTGTTTATGGGAGACATAAAATAATCGTTTTAAATTATATCTTCATAATTTTATGTACGCATGATGTCTCATGCATTTTTAACGAAGAGAACCTGTAAATATATGCCTGGGCATAGTTATCATCAGCCAAACAATGTCTGTGCAATGAGTTACTGCGAAGAAGAAATATTAGGTGCATCTCATATTTTGTATCTATGTCCACAAATTCGAGTACTTAAAGCCCTTCGACAACTTCCTATTGCTCCTAGAATAAAAATCCTTAATCTTGAATATACACAAAAGGCCCTGCACAGCTTAGTCCCTGAGTCTCTATATTTCCAGCCATGTATTTTGTTGTTATTCTCCTTAATTTCTTCCTTGCTCCTACCATAGTCAGTGTTTCAGTTCCCAAAATACACCAGTTTCCACCTTGGGGCCTTTACACATATTTCATAGATTTCGTTTCCTCTAGCAGTAATACCTTTGCCTCACCACTGCCTTCATCACCCACCCCACGTTTGCTCCTAATGCATCATTCAAGTTCAGCCAAAGATGATGGATTCAGTGAGATCCGCTGGGAATTCAACCCCAAATTTAAATTATTTCTTAGCCTTCTATATTTAATACCACAGCACACAACTATATATTTACATGTAATACTATGGCTACTAGGGGGTGAATTCCTTGAGGGCAAGAACCCTGTCTATTTTGCGCATCAGTTTTTCACTTAGTGTATAGCCTAGCACCTAGTACAGAAAAAGGAGTCTACGGTTGCAGTAGCTAAGCAATAATTGAACCACACTTGAATGACTGAAGTGATAAGTTAAAAAAAACTTGAAACCTTCAAATTTGTGAAAGTCAAGGTAAGAAAGGGAGCAGTGGGTTCTCTGGATATGATAGAACAAAGTTATTTGACCAGAAACATTGATAAGATTGAAGGAGGAAGACTCTGGATGGGTGAGTGGGATACCCGTACCTGCCTTCAGGAATTTCATCCATCAGGTCACACTGCTGGCACAGACAACTCTATGCAAATGTTGCCCCCAGTGCAGGCTAAAATATGTGTGAACACCCAAAAGAAGGAAATGTAGGTTGTTTCTTCTCTCAAAAGGTAGGGCATAATAGACATTTGCAATCACAAGATTGAGTATTAAGCCAAAAAAATCCTGTGGACTTTGTTTTATAAGATTAAAACAAAACAAAACAACAACAAAAAGCAAAACAACAAAAAGAGGGTCAGGCCTTTTCCTGGCAGAGATTGAGTCAATTTCCCTGCCCCCTCTACTTTTTGCCCAGGCTGCTACTATTCTTCCATCACTTTATGTTGTAGTTTATCTGTTTATATGTCTTTTTTCTCTACTAAACTCTGAGTTCTTTGGAGGATAGAATGATATATTTTTATCAATTAATTAATTAATTAATTTAGATAAATGCTTTATAAACTTTTCTTTAAGATCATGATGCCCAGGAAAAGGTATATTTTACTGCTCAACCCAGCGCACCCCAATCCCCCTGCACACAACTGAAACAATACTATCAAGAAATAGTACTACTCTTATTTTGTTTTAGGCACTCTAATTTTTTTTCACTCTATTTTACTATATTTCAATGTTTGAAATACATTAGGCATTATATAACCAGCTCAATTTCATCACCCAGCAATGGTTTGTGACCCCAGTTTGGAAAGCACAGCTGTGGGGACAGATTCCCAGAGAGCAATTTCCAGGCTTGCGGCCTCATATGGAAAGGTGCTGGCTCGGGTAGTAGATGGCCATCAGCTGTGACTAATTGGCCATCAGATGTTACCCGTTAGCCTAGCCACTAATACTATTGCTGTGGCTGCTCTGGGTCAGTTGGTTGGTTGGCAAAGAAGCGGACGGCAGGTTGCGGATTGAGTGGCTCGTGCTTCTTGTGTCTACAACCCAGCCACCAGTGAAAAATAGTGATATGAACCCCCATCCATGGCTCCGTTGGTGTTCTTTTTTGGCTTCACCATATCCTACGTTCTTGTGTGGGGAGCAGGACTAGAGTCCCTGCATGACACATGACGCAGCGAGCAGGGTATGGTGACAGCCAGAATGTCCAGAGGGATAATGGAGCATTTTATACGAGTGAAAGCTCAGCTTGAGAGGCCCGTGAGGAGCGGTGCCGGGAACGCGGAGACTCGAGCCTCCAGATGGCACACCACACTCTGGGCCATAGAAGGCGTTGCCTTCCTTTTTGTACTCTGCTGCAGCTGTCGGCTCCGAGAGTTGTGGACATCTTACTCCAAGACAACCACCCACTTGGACACCTGGCACATCGAGCAGGAATCTGACCAGGTAGGAATGGTGTCTGACTCTGGGCAGGAGCACAGGTGGCTCCCACACAGTGTGTGGTACCCGGTAGTCACTGTTCTCAGGAGTTGGACTCCTGTGGAGGGTTGGGAAGGCATGGACGGCTCTCCAACCAGCCCAGGCCGGAGAAAGTGAAGGCCTTTGTGGCTGTGAGGGCTGGGAAGTGGTTGCTGGGCCCAGATGCAGGACTTGCAGTCCCAGGAGAAAACGCTTGCTGAGTCCTCAGTGGAGGACGTGGGTGAGGTCAGGGTCGTCCCTCAACCCCAGGTGGGGGAGGACTTGGAGCCCTCGCCCTGCAGAGAGGGCACACATTGTGGGGCCGGCGTGCAGCCCTGCCAAATGGCTCTGGACTATGGGGGATTGCCTTCCATCCCAGAGTTGATGGGCCACTTGGCTGTTTGCTTGGTAACATACCAGCATGTAGTGGAACTGGTGGATGTTTACTTCCTGTGTCTCTCTCGGCCACCAGTGAGACTGTGATTCAGGATGACCCTTTGTTAGGGTGCAGGCAGATGTTTGCTTCCTGTGTCTCCCCTGGCCACCAGCGAGACTGTGGTATAGGAAGACCCCTCATTGGGGTACAAGTAGATGTTTGCTTTCTGTGTCTTGCCCGGCCGCCATCGAGAATATGTGAGAAACCCTGGCTGTGCCCAGGAAGTAGGTAGACATCGAGGGACACCCCCTGGAACATTACTTGAACTGAACTGGAACTTTGTCTCGTGAGCTGGGTTCCTGACACAGGGCCCCTTGTGGAAGATGCTTGTTGTGTAGATTGTGAGGCAAGACCCTGGAAAGGTGGAGTGTGGGGCCAGAGTCCCAGAGAGCAGTTTCCAGGCTCTTGGTCTCATGTGGAAAGGTGCTGGCTCAGGGGGTAGATGGCCATCAGCTGTTACCGGTTAACCTAGCGACTAATATAACTGCCGTCGCTACGCTGGGTTGGTGGGTTGGTTCGTTGTCAGAGAAGCAGACAGCAGGTTGCGGATTGGGCGACTCCTGCTTCCTTTGTCTCCAACCCAGCCGCCAGTGAGAATATAGTGATATGAATCCCCTATCCATGGCTCCGTTGGTGTTCCATTTTGGCCTCACCATATCCTGCATTCTTGTGCACGGAGCGGGACGAGAGTCCCTGCATAACAACAGCATTAGAGTGTCAGCTACAAAAAGGCAGGTACCACGTCCATCTATCCTCAATCATTATAGATTGAGTGACACATACTAAATTTGATGAATAAATTAATGACTATATCTTTAGCACTTAGAAATACTGTATAACACTTAATACCTGATGTTGAATGAATGTATAGGCAAGCCTGCTTAGACTCGGAAGGAAGACTGGTAAACTTCTGTATTTTTGGTTCCTCGTACAATATAAATAAATAAACGCTAAACAAAATCATACAAATTTAGTCTATTAAAATGTTTACATTGAATCCATGAACACTTAACATTAAATTAAAAAAATGAAATAAAACGATTTAGTGGACATGATAGAGAATTTGTAAGATCATTTATTCAACCATAGGCAATATGGTCCACTATTAAGACACAACATGAGTTTAAAGTTGTTTGGTGAACATCTTTTCTTAAAACCCTGACAGTGTATTTCCACACATATATAACATTTTTGGAGAACAATGTCCAAGTTCAGGTGTGAAGTATTTCAAGAATATGAGGCACCATTCCCATGTGGTTCCTTCTCTTGCAGAATTTGATACTTTTAACTTCTAACTTTAGGAAGAACTTTTCCCAATTGAAGAATCATTGGGGAAACTATTCTGCTAAAATGCAAATATGTAAACTGAAATAGAATGAAAAATGATACAAGCAAGTTGAGCTAATTAAGGAAACTATTTTGAAAAGAAAATAAATTATCTTTTGTTTAGAAAGACAGACCTAGCTAGGACACAGTGGCCATTGCCATAAGGTAGTACCAGGGTGCCAGAGATCATGAAGGACCTGGCAGTGGCACTGACCTTTGGGAAAATTAAGAAACCTTTAGATCCATATATTTTTGCATGCTTACTCTTTCGATATTCCTTGCCTGTGTCTTCATTCATTAAATTGCTTTCTAATCGATCTCCCTGTCTATAGTCTAGCCTTTTTACACTATCTCCAGAGTGAGAGGTTACAAATCCAAATCTGATTATGCCATTCTCTAGCTCAAAAAGCTTTAATGAGTCTCCAAAGGTCTGAGGGGGGAAAAAAAATCAAAGCCATAGAATGAATATATAAAGCCTTTCTAGGTTCGGCATCTTCTGACCTCTCCTCCCCCTTCTACCTCTTCCAAAGCAGCATGAGCATTACCAACTAAACTGGGCTTTCTGTTCCCTGAATGTATTTTTTATTTGGAGCTTCTCCCTAGGAAACTCTCCCTGCCTATGACTGTGTTTTCAGTTCTTATTGATTCTTTAAAATGACATTTCCTTGCAACTTCCTTCATGAAGTCATCCCTGGCCCCTGCCCCTGGTCCCTGCAGCCCTAGGACTCTAGCAAATACACAGCCTGGTAGAGTGGTAGCTGCTGTACAGATGCTAAAGGCTCCATTTGATGCCAATTCTGTTGCTGTTATAACTGTGGGAACTTGAGCAAGTTACTTACCACCTGGAAATTTCAAATTTCTCCATAAAATGGGGGTATAATGGTGCAGAATTTTGAAGTGTGTGGGTATGACATGCATATAAGCTAAAGTAGATTCTTGGTCATTTTCAGAAGTTGTATTTTCAACTGGGAGGAGATAGGCACCTTCAAATTTTAATTTTTTTGAAGGCTAGTTTTCTCATTTTCTGCATCCCAGTCCTGTCCTTTCTTTCATAATAATGGTGATGATAACAATATAACAACAAACATTTACACAGCACTAAGTGCCAGGCATTGTTCTAAATGTTTTGCATATAATATCTCATATGACCTTATGCAGTAGCTTCTATTATTATTTTTAGTTATGGAAGAGGGCACTGAGTCATAGAGATGTTAAGCAGTTGTCCAAAGTCACAATTCTTAGGTGTCTGGGTGCTGAGTTTTGGCCCGAATTAGTCTAACCCCAGAGTTTGGGCTCCGAATCACCAGTGTATTCTGCAGTTGCTCCCAGTCTGTTATCAGATTCTGACAGACCTGGACAGTAATCCCACCTCTCTGAGGCTCAGTTTTCTCGTCTCTGAAATGGGGGAAGTAAAACTTTTTGAGGTAGTGGAGAGGATCATCCAGATAACGGACGACATGCACATTTGTACTTACTTAGTACATGGTAGGAAATAGATGCAGACTTACGTTGTTTTCCTTATCTTTCCAGGCCTCTTTCTGATCAGCTGTAGCCATTGTGATGTATATATGTGTACGTTGTTTCAAACTAACTTTATATTGAAGTCAGATTCCTTAAAACACATATTGTTACTTTAAGGCAAGGGTACTTTTACATTTTCACATTTATTTCAAGCATGCTACCTCCCCATCTTCTATACACTATAACTACTTTTCACCATGATTGCTGATGATTTCCCAGAATAGCTCTGTGATATCACGCCTGTACCTTCATTCTGGACATGATCTCTGTTTAGAACTTTCTCTGCCCTCTTCAAAGACTTACAAACTACTCATCCTCTAAGGCCTGGAATACCTTCAACTTTTCTGGCTAAAACTGAGCATTCTCTGTTCTGCTCCCAAGTAATTCAACCCTCATAGAAGACACATTACCTTTGCTTAAAGTACCTTGTTCGAATTTCTGTTTTTCCTATCTTAGATAAATGATCTTCTTTTGGAGTGGCTATGTCTTATCCGGTCATGTATTGCATATACCATCTAACACAGTGACTGTCACATGACTCTTATTTAATGAGTGACAATTTAGTGTTTGAATATCTGTCCACTGTGGGTATAGACTAACGGGAATAATTTCATAAATGGACTTGTCTTTTCTGCAGTTTTATTTTTCTGTTTAACTATAATGCCTAGATTTATTATTTACATTCTAAAAATGTATAACTTATTTGAGGAATGTAAATGCTTGCATGCAAATAAACTGAGTGATTAAAAGGTGTCATTTTATAAATTTATTCTCTGTATTATTTCTAGAGCACTCTCCCATTAAGACATATTTATAAGTCCTTGCCAAATCAAGTTGGAATTAAAGGAGGGTGGCAAATGTTGGCTTTGATATTTGTTGATTCTCAGAGTTAGAACTCATCTCCAAACCTGTGTTGTATTTAGAATCTGATAATCCCCTAAGACTCCATGTTTTTCTTGAAATAATCAGCTTTTCTATTAAAACTAAACAAACTTCAGAGACTCTCTTTCATCTCCATCAATATTCAGAAGCCTTGTATATTTTCCCTTACACCAAAAATATTACTTGTTTGTTAAGACGGAGTGATTTTTAAATATACTATTATATCAAACACCAATAAATGATTTACAAAGAAAAGCAAAAGTCGCTTGAAAGAGGTGACATCTAATTTGATTTTTTTATAAAATGATAAAAGGATAGTTACATTAAAAATGACACTTAAAAGCCATCTCTAAGAGTTTTTTAAAGCAATTTTATTTGAGAATGAGAAAACCTGACATTGAGAGAATGTATTGAAGTATTGTTTACTGTGGTGCAGTAATCCTGTAGTCTGCTTGTGCCTGGTCTTCAGCTTTTTGAAATAAGGTCCAGCTGCTGCACTGTAGTGATGATTTGTCTTTATTTATGCACCTACCCATTGTCTTTGAAGTCAGGTAATAGCTGCAAATCAAATGGCACATTCTCATGCCCTGTCACATATCCTGCTTCTTAAACATTCAGACAAACAGATGTGGCTTCACCAAAGCTATTGTCAGCAATACATGACTTTCAGTGACAATAAATCTTTCCATTAATGATATTAGGGAACAGAATTGGTCTTTTGCACTTTGCTCTACCTCTGCTCTATTTTAAGGCAGTGCCTCTGTAAACAAACACTTAAATAGTACAAGGTATTACATGGTGTGAAATAAGCTTGATGCATTAGTATGTTGTGAAATTGGGACTCAGAAAAATAAAATGAGATAATGTGATCAGTACAGGAAGCGAAAAGAACACTCTGTGCGACATAAGCAAACTGACAAAAGGCAGAATGGCTTACTTTTATTTATAAAAGCCTTTACATGTTCCTACATTTATTAAAAAGTGACCCTCTTGAACTCAGTCTGAATGGTATTAAAATGCTGACAGAGAGTCGAGAAGGAAGAGTCTGCCAAAACATTTTTCCATCAATGGTGATGTTTTCCATTTAATTTACCCTAGATAAAAAAGAAGACGTGAATTGGAGAACTTGCTGCTTGTCATTTCAATAGCAAACAAACACCTACCTAATAATACCTCTGAGAAGGTTGTTAAAAATTTATTTTTTTATAAGCTCTCATGCCATGAGGGGGAAAATAACTTGGTTTACTTTGTTAAATAGAATTTAAACTACTCAATATCTCTTTTGTGTAATAAAACAAGACAAAAATGCTATTTCTTGAGATTATCTCATATAAAAAGTAATGAAAACCAGTGCAGGAACTGTGACTTACCTTGAAGCCCTTCCGTAAATTTTTGGAGCAAGTATTCAAGATGTTTTGTAATTTTGCTCCCTTCTTTTTCCTCCTCCTCCTTCTTCCCATTACTTCTTTTCTCAAAATAACTACATTTTTACAAAACATTCAAGAAATTGTATTTGAAGGCTTTAAAGAGTAAAAATTAACCAAACATGTTTAAAGGGCATTGATTCAATTCTTTTACATGGTGCTTTCATTTTGGTTCCCTCTGCCAGAAGGCCTTCCATCTTTGACGTTTCTAGTTCCTGTTCCTCATTCAAGTGCAACTAGAGAACTCTCCTAAGTCTTGGGGATAAGATTTTGCTGTGAGCACACATAGTACCCTGTGGTCCTTCTTATCAGAGCACCTAACACACAGGAATTGCTGTTTTCCTATTGGTTTATTCCCATCGATGACAGCCTGAGACCTGAGGCCAGAAGTGTTAGAGACATTTACATTTGGGATGACGAAGAATGGACTAAAGAAGAAACAAAGAGGTGATGGAGAAGAACCAGCATCTTGTCATGTTGAGTGGGATCAAAGGACAAAGGAGTTTAAAGAAGGGGCTGCAGCAGCATCAAATACTACAAAGTTGAAGAATGAAACCGCTATTGAATACCATAGTGAGGAGACCATTATCTCCTTGAGGAGAGGGATTTCTCTCTGATAATATGTATAGGAAACACTGCAATATTTTAAAAGTCAGTGGGGGAAAAAGAAGTGAGGTATTCAGTACAGAATATTCTATTACAATATTGAGTTATGAAAATAGTGTGCTAGCTTGAGAAAGACACATTTATAAGGAATGACCCTCCAAAAAATTTATTTACATTATAGAAACTCAATATGGCATAAGAGATGGGAAAAGGACCAATAAAAGGAACTGAGCCGTAGTCCAAAACAGAAGGTTAAGGAAGGAAAATGTTAGAAGAGTTGGAAAGAAAAAAGGAAAGTTGTTTCTCAGATTTGTGAGTAAACCACAACAAAAAAGGGTACAGAGCAAAAATGATTTGAGTCACACAGGAAAGGAAAAGCTCTTATACAGTTTTATGAGTCACTGATTTTTTTTATAAGAGTAAGATCATTAGGGATAGGCATGAAGGTTTGAGGTGGGGATGTAGAAAGTTTAGAAGAGACATTTTTGGGGATTGTGAGAGACATATAGCAGGAAATTGACAGGCAACAGACTAGTAAAGGGTAGAAAGTGAATATTTGCAATCAATTCAATTAGCAGAATTTTTGCAAAATCTAGCAATATGAGATAACTTGGAAGGAGTAGTGGAGAAAGATAATGGGGACTTTCCAAACTGCCTATTAGCAAGAATTTGGATTCTAAGCTGTAGTGAATGCACTCTTTAAAAGGCCTCTCATTTGTATAATATACAGGCAGAATGAGTCACAATACAGGTCACGGCATGAATGGCCCGAGTATCACATTCTTACATTTCATTCCAGGTATGAATGTAACCTACAGTTATTGATATATTTCCCTGGCCCCACCATGGATTTCCCTGGCTCCACCATAATGGGTACCCCAGGTGATTCTGACATAATACATGGTCTGAATCACATAGTAAGAAATATCACTCTAATCACATATTGGGTAATGCCAGGTTAGGACAATAGGGAGTAGATCAAGGGACTACAGGTCACAATGATAATGAACAAGTTAGGTTGTAATTAGAGAGTAGCTAAGGAAAAAAAAAGGAGAGAGGTTAGCGTCAAAGAGTGAGTATTGGGAATGGAGTTTTTCATAAAAAGCCTATTATATTTTGGAAGAGAGGGAAAGTGCTTCCTCTGCTCACCCCTCTGTCTGGCTGCTAACATTCATAAGGACCTATTTTGCAGAATTTCGTGACAGTAAATCAGCCACACTTAGTAGTGTTTGGAGCTATATTGCATTGAACATTGAAACACAAGGGTATAGCATTATTCTTCTGCTTTTTCCTTTCATGTGGCTGACAAAGCAAGAGACTTCGGGCTTATTAAAATGTTTGCAAAAGAGACCTACAAGTGGGAAGAGGCACTACCCCAGTTAATAACAAAGTTGTACTTGCATTTTCTATGTCTCATTACTCTTTTGTTTGCTGCTCTTCTCCCTGGAAACAGCATTTAAAAAGGAAAATTATGATCTTGAAGTTTCCTTGATCTTGTAACAAAATTCCACTTATTAAAATCCCTAACAGTGCCATATACTTGTACCAGAGGTCAAAGGCTTATAATACAAATATAAAATTGCTTTCTTTTTTTTATCATTTTAATCATTTATTGAAAATAGAGAAAATATGTAAAACACTAAACCAGTATATAGTTAAACCTCATTCAGTAAATGGCCCTATAATAGAGCGAGTTAGTGGGAACTTGTGTCGGTATTCCTTATATCCATTCCAGTAAAGAAATGCCAGAACTGTTTCTAAAAACAGTTCTGTTTGGGTAAATGATTGCCTGTTGACTTGGGACTCTATGACATAAAGTCATTTAAAGATTGGATGACAGAAGCTCTGTCATCTTAACATGTGGCTTCTGAGGCTGTCTTGGACCTTGGCACTTTATAAACATAGAGAGAATGGCAGGTCACATGGGAGGTATTAATGAGATAAGACCGGAAGTGGTAAAAATCATTTCCATTCACTTCCACATTCCATTAGCTTCTGAAGTTGTCTTGTATATTGGCATTTAACAAACAGGAAAGGAGAAGGAAGAGAATAGATCACATGGGAAGTGTCTATGAGCCAAGACCAGAAGTGGTAAAAATAACTTTTATTTACTTTCACATTCCATTAGCCATGACTCAGGGACATGGCCCCATCTAACTTAGGTAGGCTGAGGACTATTGTTCCCGGGAGGAAAAAGAAGAGAATTTTATTGAACATATAACAGTCTCTGCAGAGTAATTACTCAAGAGCACCCATTCAGATGTACCCAATAGAATCTTTGAGTAACTAAAGTCAATATTAGAGATGGTTCACTATTGCTCAGGTGGGATCAAGAGACCAGTAGAGAGGTGGAGAGTATCCAGAGATGGAGAGTATTCAGAGTTTCCATGTGGGACCTAGGCGGGTGGTTTCTGTGGTGGAAATTTTGTTAGGTCTCAATGTCCTTCTGAGCCTGAAACCTGGTGGTTTAGCCTTCCTGTTGTTTCCTCACACTTTCTGTGAGATACTTGTGAAATTCCCATCTCACAGTTTCATTATCCAGAAAAAGTTCCATTATTTATATATCATCACCCTCTTTTCTGAATATTTTCTTCAATTTCTTGCTGTTGTTACAGAAATGTGGAAAATTTTGAAGGGCAGGACTTCTCTTTCAACCTCTTCAAGTAGTGGTTCTTTTTTGCCTGCCATGATGTCTTGTATTCTTGGCTCTGAATTGTGTACAGAAACCTTCAGAAAGTATCTCCTCCGAAGTGCTTGCTTCCAGACTATACTATGCTTACTCTATGCAATGTCTCTGTGGTCATCAATCTCCCTAATTTATCAAATATTTTACTAGTTATCTCACCCTTTGCTGCCTCTATATTGGTACTCCTTCACGTGGTGTCTACAGCATTCACACTGATAGTGCATGCAGCACCCTGGTCTCTCAGTTTCTTAGCCTCCTCACTTTACTGATATTTCCCCCACTTGTCTTCAACCAATTACTTCCTTTTTTTAAAATAATATATATTATTTAATCTAACATATTAAATATTATTTCAACATGTAATAAATCTAACAATACTTAATGAGGTCTTTTTTTTAGTTAGACATTTATCTTTTATACCCCTCACAAAGTGATAACCCCCCTTCTCCAATCTACTACCCCTCTGATATCGCATACAGCCATTACATTTCCAAAAGTTAGACAAAGACAGAAAAATACCATATGATCTCACTTATATGTGGAATCTAAAGAATAGCATAAATGAACGAACTAATCAGAAACAGTCTCAGAGACAGAGGAAAAATTGAGCGTTGCTAGAAGTTGGCGGGGTGGGATAGGGGAGAAGGTGAGGGGATTAGAAAGCACAGTCGGTAACCACAAGATGGCCATGGGGATAAGAAAGTCGATTTGGGGAATATAATCAATAATGTTGTAAAGATTTTGTAAGGTATCCAATGGACACTTGTTATATTAGGGAGACCACTTCAGGAATGCTGTCGATGCCTGATCACTTTGCTGTACCCTGCAGCTGAAGCTGAATAATAATAAATGTCACTTATAATTTAGTATATATTTATATATATATCGTCATAAGAAGTGGAGTTCAACCATTTACTTCTATGTTCATAACACTATGTTGTCATTACCAAATGAACTTTGTTTCAAGCATCTCCTTGTTTAATCACCACCTTTTGTGTTTTCAATTCATTTTCTTTATCACCTTTTCTTCAACAATTCTTCAACTCTTTTGGAGCTTCTAAACCATTGACCCTATTATTTTGTAACTGTCTATTATAATCCTCATCTTATTTTCTACCCTACCCAGTTTAGATCACATGGGATATTACTATAATCACTTCTTTCCATTCATGCCCATTTCTTTGTGTTCTCTTCCCATTGGTCATTCTTGCTAAGCTAAACAATACCTCCATTAAACTAAATTATATGGTGACATCATACCTGCACTTAAGTAGCTAAATATTACCAGAGAAAGTCTCACAATGATGCAAATTGTTACATGTAATTTGATTGTGCAAAGGAGCATTAAGCATTGTCAGAAAATCCATTACATTTTTAAACAAATTCATGTTTATTCTCCAAAGTCACTATTTTATATTCCTATCTTCTCAAACTATGAAACACCTCCTCAACTCTTCTTCAACTCAGCTAATAGCCTTTCTACCAATTTTAAAGAAAATAAAATAGACAGCAGATAATTACTTTGTCGTTTCTCTATCAAACCTACCATCTTACCTTCATCCTATTACAATGCTATGTCTAATGAAAGATTGTTTTTGACTGCAAGGAAAAAAAAAAATCTCCCTTAAACTGGTTTAAAAAATAAGACAATATATTACTTCTCATAATTAGAATTATGAGGTTGAGGATCATATAGATAAATATTCAGTTGAAAATTAAAAGAAAAAAACAAACAATTAACTAACAGCTACCTAGTTAGCGCTCTTTCTCTCTCTCTTCCCTGCTCCAGCTCTTTCTCATTCATTGTTGTTTTCACTTTTTTTCTCTCTCTTACTAGATTCTGTTTCCTGATGAATATTGTCTCTATTGTAAAAAAAAAAAAAAGTTTCTATGTGCTGTAGAAAATTTTTTGCATTCATTTCATTCCATCTTTATAGTCATAGAAATTTTAGGAGAACAAACACGCAACACACACACACAGATCTTACTCCTGAGGTGTTGTTTAATCCTCCGAAAGATTCTGTTGGGTCCTACATAACGTATATACTCCTTCTGAAACAATCAATATTCTAGTAATACTAAGATTGACCTAGATTGAGCAATACATTCAACTTTTGGTCAGGGAGAATGAGGCACCATGACTGAAAAATCCACCTTTGCTACATAGTGGTATGGGGGAAAATTTCCAAATAGTTACAAAAAGAAGGAAATTGAAAAGAATTGTTGGCAGCAAAATTACAATAGCTACTCATGAATATAGCATGTTTTCATAACATACTTGGTTCATACTTTTCTATTCATTTCCTTTTCCTTACTAAATGAATAATTGAAGGAAAATGATACTGTCTTTTTGATGGTTAAACACTTGCTATGTTAAATAAATGTAAAGTGACTGAATTAGTGAATCAATTATCTTAATTTTTCCTGAGAAAGGAAATGTACTATCAAAGATAACATCACACTGTTTTTTTTAAACATGTATTATCCATCTTACACATTTTTAGAAGATGTATATTTTTTATTAAAAAGATGTTAAATATGTTTTCTAAAGAGTCAAAAGAAGAATAAAAGAAACAATATCACTAACATTAATGTGGTTTGGAGAAGAAAATATAATAGATCATGGTATTTTATTGTGTTAAGGCATGAGTCACCACTTGATTACTAAGGATTACCATTGGCTGAATTTCCCATTAACTAGATTAACTTAATTTCCCATTAACTAGAAGAAATTGGGTTCCTGTTAATTACTTCTTTCATTTTTTAATCAAAAGATAATGTAAATCTTTAATAATGTATTATAATAAATTATAGGTATATTTAATAGTAGAAACTACCTCAGTAGACTTATTCTTAGCAAAATGCAAGAACAAGAACAACAAAATGGTACTAAATCTATCCTGCTGCTCTTTATGTAATTATTGCTACTGACATTCTCATATTGTTGTACACATATAGTTGCCAACCTTTTAGTCAAAGAAATATATTATGTGACATACTAAGTATATTATGACCGAGACGTGTACTTTTTCCCCAGTGAGGTTTCATTTAAATGATTTTGTTTTCACTATAGAGGGCTTTTACTTGGTTGTTTTTTAAACATAACCTTTGGTGTGGACGCATTGGTGACCATAGTCCCTAAAGCGAGATAAAATGTGCTAGAGAAGAAATGAGCACCTACTGAAGTTATTTTTGTTTTGACTAAAGAGGCACTTTGATATGCAGCTAGAAGGAGGAATGTGCAAGTGAAAGAATGTAGACAGTGATTAAAACCATGTTCTTTGCCTATGGGGTTTCTGTACAAGTTTTGTCACTGTTTCTAGAGGTAAAACAAGAAGGTGTATAACCTTTGTATCCCACTGCCACAGCATTAATCTCACCCAGAACGAAGACAGAAGGTCCCAGTGTGTGGTGTCCGTGGAGCAGATATGTTTGAATAGGCTGGAACTTGATATTATCACAAACACTGGCACTTGCCAAGTTCTACGTGAAATAATATCTAAACTTACAAATAGCTTAAATAGAACAAAATGCATACAACATCTGTTTTGAAATGATTTTAATGTTTATAAATTGAATGATCCACTTCCTAAATCAATTACCTTGTCCTCGTGAGTTAATGGTCTGTGGGTACTGAATTTTTTATGCTAAATTCCATTCTAAAGTGGTTCTCATAGCTTTTAGCGAGATGATGCTTCTCCAGAAAGGAGAGTTTATCTCCCACAACATCCCATGGTACATGCTTGCTTAGAAATATTGCATGCGGTTTTGGCAAGTGTATGAACACCTAGTCTAGCATGTTTGTTAACTTGTTTGAAGGAGGTATAAGTAAGTGATCATTTAGCACATATGGAGGGGGAAGAAAAATAATTTTCTCTACTCTTCTAGGTTCTTGGCTGAAATCCCCCTGTAATAAAAGACAGGTTAACAGGAGAAAAACAACAGAAGTTTAATAGCCAGTACCTCCTGTATACATGGGAGATAACCAGGAAAAATGAGTAACTCCCTGAAATGGCCCAAGCCATTACCTTAAGTCAAGGGTGTCCAAACTGCGGCCCGCGGGCCAACTGTGGCTCGCTATCCATTTTTAATTGGCCCGCAGCAAATTCCAAAAATATATTTAGTTTACTTAAATAAACCAGCTGAGGCAATACGTACTTCACCTCGAGTGAGTGGCCCGGCTGTTTGTGTATTTTACCGCATATGGCCCTTGGTGAAAAACGTTGAAAAAAGTTTGGACACCCCTGCCTTAAATAAAAGCTTCAGCTGAAGACAGAAGATGTTGGGGACGGGGGAGGCTGTTAGGGGAGGTTTTCTGGCAAAGCACAGTGAAGGAAAGTAAGGTTGTTATGCAGATTTAAGTCTCTATCTTCTCCACTGATAAGAGTTTCTAGAGATTCAGTCGCCTGCCTCTTCTTGGTAGAGCCAGGGAGACACCCTACAAATTGAGATTTTCCTTGTAAATGTACATGTTCCTTACAAAAAGGTAACTATTACTTGGTTTTCAGAGCTTTTTCTGTGCCTGATGTTTCTTAAAAATTATCAGCCTAAAATAATCCTTATGCCAAAGAAGCAGATTTTGGGTGGCCAGTTCTGCTCCCCGTCACATAGCTAACTGGTGATTGGGTGGAGAGGAGGAGCTTTTTAAAAAGAGCCCATTTTGGTTTCCAAGTGCTTGTTTACAAAGTCTCATTTATTCATCCTTGCTACTCTTTGCATATTATTATTATTATTATTATTTCCCCCTTTTTACAGAAAAATAAATAAAAAAATAAAAGTTCGTGGAGAGCTTTAAGAAACTTAAAATAATTTATCTAGTTAAAAAGAAAAAGCAACTAAGTTTTGTAAGAACTGAAATATGATCCAAAATCTATGGTGAGATCAAAGTCCATCAGATAAAAAATACTCATAAAGGTTCTGGATGCCAAAAGGCCATCAAGATGTGTCCTTTCTTCCATTTTGTAGTTCCTCCTTCTTCATTTAATTGCTACACTGCTGGTCACTTCAGAGTCCAATAATACTCATTTTGGTGCCTACTCTACGGGTCGCTTGGTTATAATGTTCTGAGCTCTGTATAGGACACAAAGAAAGCAAAGTTAACTACATACAGTGGTCTCCCCTTATCCCCACAGTTTCAGTTGCCCCTGGTCAACTGCGCTACAAAATATTAAATGGAAATTCCAGAAATTACCAATTCATATATTTTAAAATGCTTGCCACTCTGAGTAGCATGGTGAAATCTAAGCCATCCTGTTTCGTACTGCCTGGAATGTGAACCATCCCTTTGTCGAGTGTATCCATGCTATATACACTTCCTGCCTTTTAGTCCTTTAGTAGCTGTCCCCATTATCAGCTTGACTGTCCTGATATCACAGTGCTTGTACTCAAGTAACCCTTATTTTACTTAATAATGTCCTAACGCCATTCACATAATTAATATTACAGTATATTGTTATAAATTATTCCATTTTTTAATTATTAATCTCTTACTATGCCTAATTTATAAATTAAACATTATCATAAGTGTGTGTATGTAGGAAAAAACATAGTTTATATATGGTTTGATAGTATCTGCAGTTTTAAGGCATCACCCATGGCGAAGGGGGCACTTCTGTGGAATTATTTTATTTGTAGGTTTTGGTGAAGGCATCCCAATGACCCCATCGAATTAGCAGGAATAAAGTATGCACTGCTGCAGCTGCCAAGAGGGGCTACCGATTCAGGTATTTCATCTGGTGACTCAGATATCTAGACTACTATGACCTTGTGTGTGACAAAAGTATGTCCTTCATGATTACTAGCCCAGAGGAAGAGGATTCTGGAGTATAACTTCTGTTTTCATTTCATTGTTTAGAACTATTACAAAGTCTGAAATAGCTACAAGCAGGTTGGGAAATGTGGGAGAGCATATAGATGTGCAGTAAAGTAGAAAATATTTTGGCCCCACCAGCCATGTAGCAGGGAAATATTTATCTGATTAATAGTGCAACTACTGGATCAAGAGTAGTTGCAATTTAATTTTCTGTACTTTAAGTAACTAGAGTTTTATTTTTTTAAAGTAATATTAGTTAAAACCTTTATATAGAGAGTAAGCTGAATGAATGAATAAATATTTGCGTATTTAAATAAGTGTAAATAACTATTTGAGTATTTAAAATTTAGTGTTCTCACTTATTTTTAGTTTCTGGAAGAAGCCATATTCTATATAATCATTAAAATGGTTTACTTTATATTTTAAATATCTCTACTGTTATGCATTTTTTTGATTGATACTTGTGTTGTATAATGTACAAGTTTGATTAGACTATCTGATATTTTACTTCAGTTAAGTTACACATTTGATTTTTTTCAACAGATATTGACTAATAGACATTTTATTTAATTATGTATAGTAATTTTAATATATATTATATTAATGCTTGACTTACATTTGCATATATGAACTTTTGAGTATTCCAAAGTTTGAATAGAATTATTTTTTTCCAAATAAAAGTAATAGTCAGAGCTGTAGATAATGGATATTTTAAGATCAGAAATCTCCTTTCAGTGTAGTTTTCAATAGTGTATGAAGATAATCCACTAGAGACATTTTTCTTATTCTTGATTGACCTAGCAGCAGCCACTTTGTTACACATAGTGGGAAGGGAAAGAGAAATAAGAGGAGAAAATCAACGTATGTTTTAAATAGTGTCTCAGATACTACATAAAAATAGTACCAAGGCAAAAAAACATAGATAAACTACTGGAAGGTAATCAAATTCTTTGATATTAGTTTATTTTAAAGAAAACAAAACAATTCACTTAAAATTGAAGAAACAATGTGCTATTTCAATTATTCTGAGGGAATAACTTATTCTATCAATTAATGAGATTTTATGCTTTCTGAATGATTGTTTATATTTATATTTATTTATATTTATTTATATTATATAAAATATATATTTTATATAATTTAAATTTATATTTATTTATATTATATATAATATACATACATATATATGTATATATACAAAATTTTTATTGTATACATAATGAGGACAATAGTGAAATACCATTTATTGAAAGCTTACCATATGCCAATTATTTTTTTTTAATAGTTATGAATTGCAGCATTTAATCTTTAAAACAATATCATGGGGCGTATTATCACCATCTTTTGCTTTTAAGGAAATAAAGGCATGGAGATCGAATAATGGTATGGTGATATTTGAAACTATTAATGTAATCTATGTTAATCTAAAAACAAAAAGCCAAAGTGAGAGGTGACAAGTGTTTATTTGACACAAAAAGGAATTTCAATTCTGGGAAGCACTGGTTCAAGTAGAAACCCAAATAGTGCTCTGATTATGGGGTGAAGGCTATGGGTTTTCATGAGAAAGGGAAGGGAAATAATTACAAGAATAGAAGGAAGGAACTTCTATTGGTGCTACTAAGCTAAGTTATCCTTTAGCTATACATGATGGTGCTAATTCTAAAGAATGTCCTTAACATTCAGTTCTCATGATCAGGATAGCTGCTTTCCTGTTAGATTTGCATACAGTTATTTTGAATACAATGTTTGTGTGGCCCAGTCTGAAGGTTATTTTGCCCAGTTCAAACAATCCAAAGGTTTAAGGAACAAGATGTAAAAGGCCTTTCCTCTGGGATGGCTGCCTCAACTCCATTTTGAAATGACTCTGTTTATATCAATTTTCTCATTGATATTTCATCAGTCATATATAATATTTTCTTGCAGTTTTCTACTGTTAGGGCTAAACCTTGAGCTTATCACTTCAGGCAAAGACAAAGTAATTTCATCCAGAATAAATTGCCTTATCATCTTTGAGACTTAAAGTTATTATTTCTTTTTTCTTTCTTTGCCTATATTGAGACAATATGTTAGAAAACTAGTCTTTTGTAGAGAAATAAAGTGATTTTAGGTTTTGTTTTTGTTTTCATTTTTTTTTATAAGCTCCAATTTATTTTTCACTTACTTGATTTAAATCAGATATCAATTAGAAATGACAGGTAGACAAAATTCAGATTTTGACGCTTGACCCAAGATTAAGTTCCCATTTGAAACAAAAATAAGCAGAAGAGCATCCAGATATAAAGAGAAGGGATGAAAGGAAGGCAGATGTCATTAGATTATTGCAAATCTTGACTTTTCACCACTTTCAACATTTTGGGATCAATGGTTTAGTGAGTGTCCTTTTAAAGAGTTTGGAATAATATGCAGTCTTGTGTTGATCATTTCACCCCACATAAAACTCAGGAAAGAAGAAGGAAGGAGGGAAGGAAGGAAGGAAAGAAGGAAGGAAGGAAGGAAAAAAGGAAGGAAGGAGATAGTAGATAAAAAGAAAGTAAGAAAAAATGAGATCAATCATCTTTGAAATCTTTTCTTGTTCCTGGGACCAAGCTCTGGATTAATAATTGGTTTTCAACCCTAGGTACACATTAGAATCATCTGGAGAGATTTTTACAAAGACTGCTCAGGACCCATCTGTAGAGACCAATGATTTCAGTCCATTAAAACTAATTCAGCTATTTTAGTTTAAAATGTAGTTTCTTTTGGATGTTTAGTCTCAGCCAATATTTAAACTAAATCAATTCAAATTTAAACTTGATATCAAGACTGTTCTCCTATTTAAGAAGTCTTTACATTTTCCCCATTCTCCTTTTTCTTCCACTATCCATGCTATCAGGACGGCTCTGGATATGGAGAATAAATTGGTATAACTTCAAGGATTTGATAGGAGAAAAGTCATTGTGCTTTCTGTTCCCTCAATCTTGCCAATTTCTTCTGGCATGATTGACTCACTTTGTCATTGTGTATTTGCTGGTATCCCCTGTGCATCTGCTTCTAATGAAATCCCTCTTTCATTGTCTTGGCTACAAATGTTTCATCTCTCTAACTTGCCCTCTGTTCATGAGATCTACCTACTTTGAATTATACCCACCTTGAACTCTTCTCTGTATGACTTATACCATCCAGCTCTCTGTAACTATCACCAGGGCATGTGGGAAATTGGATCTCTTCCATACAATATTCGCCTATAGGCTACCTCCTGCCCTCCATCAGACTAACACACTCACCATGCCATTTATACTCATATTCCATATGCACTGTGGCATCATTAAGAGGAGGAATGACTCCTGCAGACCTACACGATAGCTTGCTCACTGATAGGCAGAATCCAGCTAAAATTGAAAATAATTGCATCAAATATGAAAAGTTGTATCATGTCACGTAGTTTTAAACTTTTTCAATTCATTGATGTGTTGTGGGGTTATGATATATGTTTATATCTATATATCTATATCTAGATATATGGATATATATGTGTTAATTAATACGTCCTCAGCCTGTGAGTATAAAATATTTGGATAAGACTGGCTTACATCTTTTTTTTTTTTTTTTTTCCTGGTTAGATATCAACCTATGCCTTAAGGCCTAGATTAGGTATACCTTTCAAAGGTGTAAAAACCGAAAATTCAATCAGGCAGTGTATATTGCTAGGTATGTGGGGTCTCTAGAGAGTCAAGGACAGATCTGCTGATGAGTCAATTTAATCACAGAATTTACACAAGAAGCCCTCCTGCTCTGGAGGGTTTCTACCAGGGGGTTCTCTATTCATCCCAGCAAAATGTTAGTCCTTAAAGGAAGCCAGAAAGGAAGGTCCTCCTTTCTTCATTCTTAATTTTTCATCCCATCTATAATTCATCCCCTTCAATTCAGGAAAACAAAACAAAACAAAAAACAAAACAAAAAAACCCAAAAAGACAAAAAAACATTTGATCACTTTCTTGTTAGGTGCTAAATACATTGCATTCTCCATTTTATGGCTTTCATTAAAAACTCAATTCTCTCTCTCTCTGTCTGTCTGTCTCTGTCTCTCTCTCTCTCATTTATCTTTTTATCTCTCAGACACAAATTGATCCATACCTCTTCAAATTCCGAATTCTTGCAAATCAAATAGTGCTTCAGTTTTAGGCTATTTTGCTTGCTGTGAGTTAAAAAAATAAAGCAAACAAACAAAAAAAATCACTCAGAATTTCATTTAACTTATTTAATTCCGGGCTGTATTTGTTCTTTTTAGAAAGTGATAAATGACAATAATCTAGTACAGGGGAGTCATGGGACAGTAGATACAAAGAAAGAAAGCTCAAGACTTAAAATTCCCGAATGTTATTCCTTACAAATGCAAAAGACAAAAAAAGTAAATATTTGGAAAAAATAGCAAGGGTTCAATAATTTTAGCTACTACTATTTCTACTAGGTTTCAACCTCCCTTTATTTTATGTACATACTGATCAAACTCCTCAATAATTACCCCTGATCTACCATCTTCACGTGACTGTAATTTTTGCTCTCTGGGATTTACACCTGCTTCACTGATGACCTGTTGCAGCTACTAGGTTTATGTATTAATTGGTTTCCAGAGTATGAAATTCATCCTGTCTTATCTGAACCATGTTCTGTAACCATGAGATCTAATAATTAAGTTCGTGAACTTATTACAATGTTGTCGCTAACCTTTTTTGATATCAGAAGGATTATTCGTTATGAATTTGTACCAACTGGACAAACAGTTAACCGAGTTTATTTATTATGTGGAAGTGCTTAAAAGGCTGCATGAAAAAGCTAGACAATCTGAATTTTTTGTCAACAATTCATTGCTCTTGCATCATGACAACGCACCAGCTCACACGACACTGTCCGTGAGGGAGTTTTTAGCCAGTAAACAAATAACTGTATTGGAAAACCTTCCCTACTCACCAGATCTGGCCCCCAATGACTTCTTTCTTTACCCAAAGATAAAGGGAATATTGAAAGGAAGCCATTTTGATGACATTCAGGACATCAAGGGCAATACAAAGACAGCTCTGATGGTCATTCCAGAAAAAGAGTTCCAAAATTGCTTTTAAGGGTGGACTAAGTGCTGGCTTCAGTGCATAGCTTTCCAAGGGGACTACTTCAAAGGTGACTGTAGTGATATTCAGCAATGAGGTATGTAGCACTTTTTCTAGGACGAGTTTGTGAATTAAATTGTTTGACCTCGTATTAGACTGAAATTTGTTTTGAAGAATCACATTATTGTAAATATTAGATATGAAAGAAACAAAAGGAAGTTTAAGAAATGTTTTGATGGACTCAGACTTTACTTCATTTTTAAAATATTTATTGAGTACCTATTATGTATTACACTGAGTTCCAACTTCTGGGATATGGTATAGAACGGGACAGAAAAAATCTTTTCCCGTATGCCATCATTCTAGTAAGGCAGACAGGCACCAAGAAGGTTAAAATGGATAATTCCAGATAATTACAAAGGATATATATAATGAATCAAGATATTTGGATAGAGAATAACCACAATATTTCTGAGAAAGTGGTTATTAGGATCATGTTGTTATTAAATTATAAATTCTAAGTAATGATAATGAGGGTGATGGTAAGATTTTAATCCCTACTGGTTTTAAATTATAAGGAACTTGAGGAGTCATTATTTTAGGAGAAAATAGTTACAAGTTTCATTTTATAATATTTTTCAGAGTGTGTTCATTCAGAAACCTAGCATGGCCACCATGAATTTCCTGTTCAAAAAACAATATTACAAATTGCCTCAAATTAGAAGATCATGCTTTAATCAAACACTAGAAGATTATTCACCAGTTAGTTTCCTTGGAGATTATTAGTCAACTAGGTCTCCCATAACAAAATATCATAGACTGAGTAGCTTATTTATTTTCTCACAGCAATTTATTCTCTCACAATGCTGGAGGCCAGAAGTCCAAGGTGGACTGTGATATTCTGGTTGAGAACAAATGATGACCAAATACATATTTCTTATATATATTTTGACCAAATATGTATTTCTCATGTATATTTGGTGTTTGTCCCTTTTCTGGCACAGAGCTCCTTAAAGCACTTGGAATTTCTTAAATGATGAGAATCATAAAGTTATCCTCTGTGATGTTAGTCAGGTGACTGTTGGTTGGAGCCTAAGGATGAGGGCTGGGTGCTAGGAAAGCAACTCTGTGATTGGAAGTTTGGAACTTTCACACCACGCTCACCTCTGAGAAGTGGAGAGGGACTGGACGGTGAATCAATTAATCACACCTATGTGATGAAGCCTCCATAAAAATCCAAAAGTATGGGTTCGGAGAGCTTCTGGGTTGGTGAACACATGGAGATTTGGGGAGTGATGCACCCAGAAAGGGCATGGAAGCTCCTAGCTTCTTATGCCTTGCCCAACATATCTCTTCCATCTGGCTATTCTTAGTTATATCCTTTTTATAATAAACTGGTAATCTAGTGAGTTCTGTGAGCTTCTCTAGCAAATTAATCAAACCCAAGGAAGGGGTTGTTAGAACCTCTGATCTATAGTGGGCCAGTCAGAAGCCCAGGGAACAGGACTTGTGTCTAAATGGTGGGAGTGGGCAGTTTTGTGGGACTGAGACCTTAACCTGTGGAATCTGATGTTATCTCTGGGTAGTTAGTGTCAGACTTAAGTTGAATTGTAGAATACCCAGCTGGTAAGGGAGAATTGTTTGATGCTGTGGGCCAACTCCCACCCCCACACCCCCAACCATATACACACACATTGGAAATTGGGTACAGAATCATTAGTGCCAGCATGGTGCTTTCTGGTGAGACCTCTTACCTTGGCTTGCTTGCAGATGGTATCTTTTCATAGTATCCTCACATGACCTATTCTCTGAAAACCCATACAGAGAGAATGAAAGAGAGGTCTCTGATGTCACATCTTATAAGGACAACCAATTTTATTGGGCTAGGACATTATTCTTCAGTCTTAATTGAACTTGAATTCTGCCTTAAAGGCTCTATCTCTAAAAAGTTACACTAGGGCTTAGAGCTTCAGCGTATGAATCGGGGTGTGGGATACAAGTAAATCTGTTGCAGAGACTATCTCATCTCGTCACTTAGAGAATTCTTTGGGAGCTCTTTAAGTCAAACATTATGGTGGATCTTTATTCCAACACATTTTCACGATCAATTAAATAAAAAAGGGACATTCTATTCAAATCCAAATTGTCATACTATTTTAACTGGATTTACTAAAATTGTTATATAACTTTAAGGTATATTTTATTTTATCATTTATCTTAAAAAGGAACACTATTAGTTTTCTACTGCTGTTACAACAAATGACCACAAATTTAGTGGCTGAAAAAAACACATATTTATTATTTTACAGTTCTGGAGGAAAGAAATCCGAAGTGGGTCTATGAGCTAAAAAAATCAAGATGCTTGCAGAGCTGTTCCTTCTGAGTACTCTAGGGAAGGATCTGATTCCTCACCATTCCCTGTTTTTAGAGGCTTTGGAATGTGGTCCCTTCCTCAGTATGTCAATATTTGATCTTCCTCCCTTTCTCTCTCTCTCTCTCTCTCTCTCTCTCTCTCTCTCTCTCTCTCTCTCTCTCTCTCTCTCATCTCACCTTTAATTCCATTATCACATATATTCTGACTGATTTGCAAGGATCCTTATAATCTGGAGAATCTAGAGTAATTTCCCCATTTCAATATCTTTAATTCCATCACATTTGTATGTTCTCGTTTTCCATGTAAGGAAATATATTCCACAGGTTATGGGAATTAAGGTGTGGACATCTTTATGGAACCATCCTTCTCTCTACCACACTGTTCACACTGCTTCCTATTACATGTTGCTACTTTAAGAAATGTATACACTTTTAAAATTTTCTTGGCCATTGAAATTTCATAAACATTTGTTAAATTACTAAATCTACCAAAATATCTGACTTACTATGGATATTTTCTTTTTCAAAGTTTGAGAGGTAAAAACTTAGGTAATTTTACCTTCTATATCAATTGAGATAAATGTTGGATAACTCATAACAAGTAACCAGAAATTCAGATTTAAAACATGCTCCTTAATAAGTTAGACGATTCAAACCACACATTCAGCAGATAATTGACAGATTCTCCAATTCACTTTTGTAATAGGAAGTTACATTTTTGTTATATGAATGAGCCAGAGATGGCCTGTTTCTTGGCCCCTCGGTTGTTTATTCTTTACCGCATATTAAGGCTCATTAGCTCCAAAGCCTGCCTAACAAACTCAAATTTTATACACCTAATTGTTTTAATACATCCCAAATGAGAACCTGCTTGCTTTACATATGCCACAAAATCTTACCCAGCAGCTCTTATCCATTGATAAGTTAGCGCCTTGTAGTTTTAAGGCCTCAAGTCACTGCAACCCTTTAGTCCTGGCCTTTCAGAGTCCTCTGACCCAGAGGTTCCCATGCTGCTGAGATTCACCACCTGTGCAGGTTAGCACCAGCTCCTCTGGGAGATGTCTTGCTCTCTTCTCCTTCTGGATGGTGGCCTCTTGCCTTAGCCTCTGGACAATGTCCCACTGTGAGGGACTTCACCTCTCATATAGCCTGGTCCAAGAGCCACATAATAAAGCTCATGTGTGTCACTGCTTCTCATGGTCGTATCTTCCATGATCAGCCTTGCTAAAAGATAAACTAAGGCATATAAAATTTTTAAGAGTTTATTTGAGCAGAAATTTATTGGTATGGGGCAGTGCCAAATCAGAAGTGGTTAGGTATGACCTCCATACAAGAGCCAGGGGAAAGACTGACTTAGAGGAGGGGAGGAGGCAAAGAAAACACATTGTTTGATTGACGTCTTAAAGCCTCGTTAGTTGACTGTGATTGGTTGCCCTTAGGTTGTGATTTCCTAACTTTGAGGTATTGACAGGCTTAGGTTGTGGTTTACTGATGTGGGCCACAAGCCTTAGAGCCACTTCAATCTAATGGCCTCCTTGTTTAATTAATGTAACAGCCCCAAATCCTTCAAATACCCTACCATTTCCCATCTCAACAACCAGAAACTCTTGAATGTCAGATTCTTCTGCACTGTGTCTGTCATTATTAAATTATCTGATAGGGAATTGGAACCACCTACTTACAGAAATATATTTACACTACTGAGAGGTGTTATTAACATGTATATATGTATAATATTGATATTTACCATTAAATGAATTTTACCAAAGGCCGGCAACTTTATAAGACAGTTTGTAAAATCACAATTTAATTTTCATGATAATGAAACAAGCTATTATTTCTATTTTACATATAACAAAAATGAGCTTTAGAAAGTTAAAGTTGCTTCAAACAAGATAAAGTATTAAACTAGGATGATATGATAAAATTTGTTTAGCATTGTTTTCTTCTCTCTGTTCTATGTTTATCCTGTGTTGGCTTTTATTATATTTGTAATACATTTTGGGTTTATACTATTTCACTAATCTGAGATGTATCTTGCCATTTTTAATTATCCATAATACTATCTAATGTTTATTCCTTTACTTATGATATAAAAAAAAAAATCCTTGAAAACATTTCATTGACCTTGCAGAAAATAACCATCAGTTTTGTTTTTGTCTTTATATTCTATTGAATATAGTCTCCACAAATAATCCCCCTTAAATTGGCTTTCAGTTAATCAAATTCTCCATGATTATAAATATAAATTATGTACACATCTGGAATGAATAATAAATAAATATGTTGCAACAAATTATGTTATACAAATATCGTAATAGGATATACCTCCCTGACATTTATACCAGGAATGCATTGAAGACATTTTAATATTTTTATTGATGTAAGTAAGTCACTTACTTGCTAGACAAAGTTTTCAATAGAATATGTCTTTTTGTCACTGTAGGTGAAAACTAGTAGAGTCAAATAACCAGAAATGTATGGGCTTGCTCACTGGGAGATCAGTGGAGAGTGAAGTGCATCTGACAATAATAGTCATTTGGTCCTAGGAAAAGCTAATGGAATGTGGTTCTTGAAAAGTCCAGAAAAAAATTTTATAAGTACGCAGGAAAAATTTGGTCCTAAGTGGTTGAACCATACTTCACTAAAATCCTAGTAAGACTGAGATAGATACCAGAATGAAAAAGCTATCACATGGATAAGAATATTTGTGTCACCAAATGCCAAGGGAGAAGAGCTACATAATTAATAAGAAACAGTGTTTTTGATGTTCCATGAAAATTCAAAAATACAGAGATAGGAAATACTAAAAAAAAACCCCAAAACGGATGATAAATACTTCTTGGAAAGCAGGTTTTTATGATAATTAAAAACTACATATTGAGCAAAAGGTTAAAATAAGGGGAAGTGGATATGCTGAATGTTCGATAGCATCAGATTAAGTTAGCTAGCTGTAGCAATCGGATGGTACGTACTCTCTTGTCAGTAGTGGGAAACAGTATTTACTAAGTCCTGTCATTTATATTCAGCTGTGTCCTTACGATTACCTCGGCATTAGAATGAGCAATATGTAAGTTCCCACAGGTAATACATTTAATAAATCCACTCTCTTAGCTGAATGGCTAAATTAAATAAAGCACTGAACTCAAGTGTCTCTGACTTTTTTCATGATTTCCCCTTTTGATAAAATAAATCCTTCGGTTATATATTTAGCATTTTCAATGAGGTCCTACTGCCCAGGGAATTTCTTCCTTTCTTTGGATTGATACTAAAATTTGATTCTCAAAGGGCAACATTATCTTCCTCACTTTCTAGCTTTAAGAGCAACTTGCCAGTTCCCCTTCTTCAATGCTAACCAAACCTATGCTTTGATTCAGTAAACAGTGACAGTTTTCATGTAATTAATCATCTAGTGAGTGGTGGAGTTGGAAATCTCCAACTCATAGACAATTCATGTCACTTATTAAGGGCTGCGTTGGTAGATTTAAATGAATCATGTTTATCTTTTTTTTTTTTTTTTTTTTTAAATCTCCCTCCTTGGGTCATAAGCTTCTTGCCACTACACATTTTAGTATTTCCCAGAGTACCTAGCACCACACTATGCCCTGAATATAAACTCAATAAATGGTTACAGAACTGAATTGGAAATCAACTAAACAATTTCTAGCCATTACCAAAAATGTAAATGGAGAGAAAGGAATATGTTCTTTTGCATATTTGGATATTTCACAAAAACAGAGATAAAATATTGTTCCAAGTTCAATATAGGCATGGTAGATCAGAATTCAGATTATATGGATAAGGTCTATGCCTTATTCTATCTTGCTACTAAGAAGGGAAAATGTCTATTACTTGAAGTTTCAGGGTATGTACAGCTTCCAAACTTTAATCTATAAAATGTCCTAGAAATATATATATTTCTACAACATATTGAGAATATCTGTTTCCATGAAGAGTCTTATTTCAGGCTTCCTATGTTTGTATGAAATTGGTTTGTAAAATACATGAAACTGAATACAAAAAAGATTGTAATAGACATACTCTTTTTCACAGAGATTTTTCTTTGTGATTATTGAGGGTAAGTTAGCATCAAAACATTGAAAACCAAGAAGAGGACAAAGATTGAAGGTGAAAAACTTTTGATTATGTTAACCATCAAGAGATCTGCAGAGTGAGAAATATGATAAATGACTGCTACCCAGTTTTATCCGCAGTTGACCTTTTTTATGTGATACAAGAAAATTTGGAAGAAGCTGACTCCCAAAAAGTACAGCTCACTGCTAGAAAATCTGAATTTCATTTCCTGAAATGTCATTGGAATAAAGCATATCTTCATTGTTAAAGGATTTCTCATTGTCGCTGGACAAATGTGCAAGTGTGTGACATTCAGCAAAATAACCTCTGATGTTTCAGATCTGGTTTCAGAAACCACTACATCCAACAGTGGGAAAGGGGAATTGTATCATCTCATCGGCTCTAAGTGGCAAACCCCCAGAATCTTGTTCCCCAGGGGGATCATGTCACTGAAGCTAACTACCACGGCCACAGAAAATTTAATAAAAGACAACTCCAGCAATAGGTTCTCAAGGTGTGGTGGTACTGCAGTTTTATTACTTTCACTGTGCCTGCATAATAAAACTATTATAGAGCCACAGTAAATGCTGTAAATCATATATTTTCACCAATAAAACTTCATAATGAACTGAGTGTAACTATCAGTAAAACACACGAATAACAAAACTATTCAAATACATGCCGCACATTAATGAAGACAGAAGGCAATTCTTGACTTCTCCGGGGTGCAGCTTATAGTATTGTTGCCAGCAGCCAAAACCCAGTGATGAACAGTAACAGATAAAAAATGGAGGGCTGGAATGCCATGAAATCTCAGTTTTGGAGCTATGTGGCTAACTTGGAGCAAATTCTTACATTAGTTTTTTTCAGAAAGTAGGATTTATCAAATTTCTTTTTGTTATTATTAGTGTGCTCAGAAGTCTTTGGAACAGGTGCGGTTTCTTGCCTGTCCAGTATGTAGCTATCTCCTCTATTATTTCTTGTATGTGGAACTCTGTATTTTTTGAAGCTTCTAGCTCACTGGATGCCAGACCCTGTTCTTTTAGGGGCAAATCCTGATGCACGTATTCTAATTGTATTTCTCTTTCCAGTGATTGGGTTAGGGGTCTGCATGGAATGAGATTTAGTCAATGCCATGTGCAGTTCTTCCCTGGATGGCTGGTCTGAATATGTGGCCTTGAGTCAAGCAGACACACAGTTCTTGGTAGCCACTTCATAACCATGAATGGAACTCATTTTTGGATGAAGCCAACATACGAAGTTGGCATAAAGACAAACTGAAAGAACCCGAGTCCTTGATAATACTAGTAACTAACTAGTAATTAACTAAGCGCTGACCTTCTTTTAATGTAAAATACTATGTTTTCTCAATGTTTAAATTAGTTAAGTCTTGGTTTGCTGTTAGTTGCAAGCAAAATCGGCATCATTTATAGATATAAGATTTTCAGGGGGAAATCACAATCTATGGAAAATGTTAATTTCAAAGACAATTATTTAAAAATTGTCAGTGGAATCTGTGATAATCTTATATTAAAAAGTAAATAGAAAGCAGTGATAGCAAGGCCTATACTGGTTATATGGACAAACAGATTAAACTATATGGATCCCACATTATTTTCTATAGGAAGTGTCTTTCTAGCACACATTCACATTTTCATGAATTCTTAATAGCTTTTAAACTTGTAGAAAAATCAGAAAAATGGCACAGAGTCTAGAAAAAATAAATACCAGAACATTTTAAAATAGAATTTTGAGATACATATATATATTTTTTTCCGTTTTCACATATCATTGTTGGCATTATTACCTAAATTCTTAATTTTAATGAGTTAAATGAAAGGCTTATCTTGTGTTTCACAGAAGTTTTGCCCAAATTATGACATAATAGTGGTGGGTCATTTTGTCTTACCTATGTACATTTTCAGAGCAATAAACTTGTACAGTTTTGACAAGTAAATTTCCAACAGCTATTCCACAGTTATATTTGTATTCATGTATAGGGATATTGATAACAATAGGCCCAAAAGGCAGACATTGCCTAATTATGAAATTTCTCAGAGTAATAACATGAAGTTGTCAGTTGAAGTCACAGCCTTTGTAATCAGGAAATTACATAGGGCATGACCCCAGACAAATTCATTTTCCTTTAGCCTATGATTTTCAAATATCATGTTCAGTGAAAATATAAAAAAGTGACAAAGATATCAGAAAAGAAAAAAATAGTATATATATGTATATATACTTCTAGATGCAATAGTTTATAACATTAATTCAGAAGTTTATTTTTAAATTTCTGATTAGATGTTTTCCATTGATCTTATTATGCCACGACGATGCCTAGTCCATAGACCTAAAATGACATATTTGATATTTATATAAATAATATATCTAGTAGTCTTAATATTTCTACTTTGAAACTATATAAGGGCAGAGAAGTGATAGACTTAATTTATTAATACAATAATTAATTATTGAGTATCCTATCTATATATCTATTATGTATCTATTTCTATTATTCTATCAATCTATCATCTATCGTCTATCTATTTATCTATCTATCTATCTATCTATCTATCTATCTATCTATCTATCTATCTATCTATAATCTATCTATCTCATCTCAGATACTATGGTAAAGAACGAGGACCTAAATATATACTTTCAAAACATGTGAGAGGACTTATGGTTATAGCGAATAAACAAGTAAGCAAAAAAATAAATAAATAAAAGCATTACACAATATGATAATCACTATAAATAAACCATAGTGTCATTTATAATGTAAAAGGGATTGTGAGTTAGAGAGGCCAATGTATTTTGATAGGTTTTGCCAAGAAGGCCCAGTTGTAGAAATGGGATTTCTGAGAGTCAAATGATAAAAAGGAGATGATCATGCAGGAGCAGAGTAATTGATCTAGGATGTGAAATAGCACATCCAAAGGCCTTGAAGCTGGAAGAACTTGGTCCATTTGAACATAAAGGAGTCCAGTATAGATGGATCACAGTTCTTATACCTATATTAAATCAATCTCTCTCTCTTTCTCCCTGCTTGTCTCCTTCATGCTCTTTCTTTTATTACAGAAATAAATGAAAGCCATAACAGTCTGATTTTTATAATAATTGTATGGTTGAGGTGTCAAGTTTAAATGAGAAGAGTGAATAGAATGGGGCCAAGAGCATTTATCTCCTTGAATTTTGAAATGAATGATCCCCCCACTATTTTTTTTTAATCGGAATGTCTTCTTTATGTCTGCCTTCCAATTAATCTTGCAGCCATGTTTAAATTTATAACCTGAATTATGTTTTTCCCTACCAGCATTGCCCAGGATTTTTTCAAGTTCATGCCTTGAGGAAGGGAGAGTCTTTTTAATTATGGTATAGATTTGACCGCAAAAGGAGATGCAGACAAGAATTTACCTGTCACAGGAAACAAATAGTATTTGGCACTGCTGTCTTTATGATTTCAAAAAGAGTGTTAAATACATACATTAGTGATGAGGAGATAAGCCATGCAAAACGTAGAAGAGCTTTACAGACAGAGGAGGAAATTTATGCAAGGAACCTGAGGCAGTTGATAGTTTAGCATATTTGAGGACATAAAAGACCAGGCAGAACGGGAGCCAGAACAGAACTCAAGTTGGAGAGAAAGGGAAAGCAATGCATAAAACATGATTTATGAGGTCCTCTAGCAGACACTGTGAGATTAGACTGAGCCTTTGACTTTCCCTGCAACGACACACTTGTTTGACTTTTCCCAATTCCGTCTTGCTTCTCCCATACCCTTACTAATATTTCCTGGAGAATTTTCCCTAATAAACTATTTACACCTGAATCCTTGGCTCAAAGTAAAAACAAACAAAGGAAACAAAACAAAACAACAACAACAAAAAACAAACAAAACAAAACAAACATAAAAAACCTAGTCTCCTAGTTTTAGGAGACTACCAAGTCAAGCTCCCAGCCCCCTGCATAAACATTTATAAACAATGGTGCAATATTGTTTTTGAGGTACTGTTATTAAGTATCAGAGAACATTGCAAGGTTAATAAATCATAGACTTCTTAACAAGAAGTCCATAGTGAGCTGGCTAAATGACATAGTCATACAGTTTTACAGCTGAGAGAAGCAACTTTGAAATCATTGAACGCAAGCTTCTCATTCTACCAATAAAATGAGGCTTGAGCAATTTGGGAATTCCTATCAAGAGCTTGTCAGAAAGGTCACATTTTATGACCCGTAATTCCCTTTTTATGGAATAGAGCCTAAGTGAGTAGTCATAAACTCAAAGATTTATGTATGGTGATTTTCATCTGACTATTATACATAATAGTAAAAAATTTGGAAGCCATCTAAATGTCCAAAATATAAGAGAGGATAAATACATTACAGAATATGTGTTGGCATATTTATTCATATAATAAAAAGCATACTCTAAAAGAATATTTAAGAGCTGTGAAAAGGCTCACAGGTTTAAGAGGAAGAAAAGGATGTAAGCAGGCACATTCATTAGAAAAAAAGAATGGAGGGAATACATCAAAATATTAATAGTAGTTATCTCTGGGTGGGTGATTTATATTTTCTTTTTATTCCATTATTCATTTTCAAAACTTTCCGGAGTAAGCATACATTACTTTTATCAGCATATATTATTATTTTTTTAAACAAGAATATAAATCGAGTCTTACAGAATTAAAATGGTATGTTCCAAGGTCAAACAGATGCATCACTGCAGTGCTAGAAATTCAGGTTTCTCAATATTGGTCTCTACCCTCTCATAAGTTTATTTTATGAAAGTGGGTCAGAGAAGTTCATATAGGAAATATTTGATTTCACGTTTATTTAGTAACTTCATGGCATAGGTGGGGTTAGTGTTAGGGATCTAATCTTTTAGTTCCTCCCTTTCTGCTTTCCTCCATCTCTCTTTCTTTTGCTTTTGCCTCCTGTCTTATTTCTTCCACCAGTTTTCTTTATGAAGCTGTTTTGTGCAGCTGAACCTTTTTTTTTTTTTTTAAAGAGATGCCACTAGTAATATTTCCACCTAATTGGTTACTTGTGGCCATTTTGGAAAATAAATAGAACTTCTTTTCTTCTTAAAATCTTAGCTTCAAGAGCCCATCTTACTGAAGAAAGTGCCCATTCCTTTGTATAAGGACAAACACTGTGGTTGCTTGCCTCTGCCAAAATAGTTTTCAAAGTACTCCCTAGGAAGGAGGTAGATACAGTATTTTTCAAAGGGCTCAAGAAGCTAATGGAAAGAAATTAAAACTTTTTTTTGAAGTATTATGATTGTTTCCACCAAGTTTTTACCTAACATTTATGGACATCAGAATAAAAGTACAACTAGAGGCCCACTAGTATATGTCGTGATACTTGACGGTTATAAATCAAGATAATAAATCTCACAATTCGATAAATACACCTTTGTAGTGACTTAGAAGGGCAAGTTTGTATTTACAATTTTTGTGACCATATAAAGAGAGCTAGCACCCAGACTCACCTCGCTCCCTTCTCTTCCTGATTGCAGCTCCAATGCCCCCTGGGGAGGAGTTCATGCACACAATTGGTTCTTCGGCCATGTGTTTAAGTCTCTCCACAGCCCCTTAAACACCTTTTTTCTTGGCCATTGTTATGTCTAGGGATGCGACAGGCATGGCATGATCTACTTTTCAGCGGATGGCATCAGAGAGGAGACCCAGGAAGGTCTTGGAAGTTCGGGCTGTTTGGAAAGGGATTTCTGGGGTCCCAGGTATCCAAACCTTGGCCATGTCTTCTTGGTCCTGTGAACTCGTTAATCTCTGGGTGAGATGTGGCCAGAATGAGTCCTCTGCTGTGTGGGACCCAGGCTTAACATTTAGTGTATCAGAAAATCTATCATCATCATTTAATACCTAGGTCCAATGGAAGCTCTCCGTTTATTGAGAGTTTTTTTTGTTTTTGTTTTTTTTTTAATTTACTTTTTTACTGAAATAAGTGTAGATTTAGATGATGTTGGAAGAAATAATATAGAGAGATCCTGTGTTCCCTTTATACAGTCCCCTTATCCCCACCCCATGTTAACCTTTTTAAAAACTGTATTAAAATGTCACAACCAGGATACTGACTTTAATAGAATGCACTGATCGTATGCAGATTTCTGTTTTACTTGTTCTTATTTGTGTGCGTATACTCTTGTTTGATCTACTTGCTCACCTGTGTGGAGTCCACAACCCACTTACCACTGTAGTCAAGATACTAAACAGGCCGATTATCACAAGATCTCTTGTGTTCCCCTCCTGATCTACCGCACCCCCATCCACTATTCTTTTTCTTTTTTTCATTTTGATAATTTTGTCATTAAATAATGTTATATAATTGAATCATACAGTATGTAACCTTTTGGGATTGGCTTTTTTTTTCTTCCCACTCAACATAATTCCCTGGAGATTCACCAAGTTGTGTGTAACCATAGTTCACACCTTTTTATTGCCAAATCTTATTCTATGGCATGTATGTATCACTGTTTAACCATTCATCCATTGAAGAACATTTGGATTGTTTTTTGTGTGAACATAGGCTTTCGTTTCTCTGGGATAAATGTCCAATTGCACTATTTATGGCCTTGCAATAATGACATGTTTAGTTTTATAAGAAACTGCATAGTGTTTTCCACAGTGGTCATACTATTCTTCATTCTCACCAGCAATGCAAGAGTAATCCAGTTTTGACACATTTTCACTAACCCTTTGGTTTTGTCATTATTTATTGTAGCCATTCTGGTGAACATCTTAATTTGCATTTCATTGAAACTAATGATGCTGACCATCTTTTCATGTGTATATTTACCATTTATATATCCTCTTTGGTGAAATGTCTGTTTTGTGTTTTGTCTGTTTTATGATTAGATTGTTTGCTTTTACTGCTGGATTTTGAAAGTTCTCAATATAGTCTTTATATCAATCCATTGTAGGTTGTGTGATTTGCAAATATTTTTCTGTGTCTTCATTATTATATCTTCCTGCTGGATTTATCCTTTTCTCATTATTCAGTGTCCCTCTTTTCCACTAGTATATTTCTTTACTCTGAAATCTGCTTCACCAGATAGGAACATAGCCACTTCGACATTTTTTTATTGTTTCCATCATATATTTTTTTCCACCTTTTTACTTTAACCTAGCTCTGCCACTTAATTTGAAGTACATTTCTTATAAGTAGCATAGAGTTGTGTCATGTTTTTTATCCACTCTGTCGATCTCTGTCTTTTGACTGGTGGATTTAGACCAATTGCATTTAATTATTGATATGCTAGAGTTTGTTTGCCATTTTTATTATTTGTTTTCTCTTATTTTCATTCCTGTTTCTCTTTTCTTGCCTTTTTGTGAGTAACCCAAACTTTTTTAAAGATGTCATCTTGATGATTTATAGTGTTTTGAAGTGATTGTTGTGGATATTAAAATATACATATGTTACTTTATTCCCCTTGTATCAACATTTACCACTTTGAGTGGGTTTTAGAGATCTTACTTCCATTTAGGTCCCATTATTTTCCTCAGTTTTAAATATCATTGTCTTGAGCATGAGATAGTATTACACGTATTTGTCCAATAATCAAATTTGATTTATAAAATTCATCAGGAAAAGTGTAGTATGTCATTTTGTTCCTTCTTCCTTACTAATGTTCCAAGAATCATTTAGGTCTGAGTTACCTTCTGTTGGGTGAGGAAACATAAGATATCCTGCTTCTGTGTCATTTTTCTAATCTTGGATTCCCAAACATATTCATTTTATCACCTTTCAGAAATCTCCTTAGGTTGATTATTTCTTTATATTTAGAATTTATAGTTGCATTTAGTGGCAAGGATTACTGTAAAATCTGTATATATATATATATATATATATATATATACATATATATATACACACACACACATATATATGTATATATATACACACACACATATATTTATACATACATATAATATACATACATATATTTATACATATACATATATATATATATATATATATATATATATATATATATATGACTTGAAGACATTTTACCAATACCTTCCAGAAGCAAAAATCAAGGAATACTGCAATTCATTTTTATTAAAAGATTTAGTAAGAATTTAAGAAGAGAAATTCAAATTTTTATTATTATTTTTCCTATTTTTGAAGTTACATATATACAAAGTGAACAATTTCCTTTGAATGTAACTAACTCCTCCTTGTCATTCATGACTCAGGAGCTTATTAATATGAACCCAATTTCAAGAACATCTCTAATGAGTTACTAGCTTACCATTAGTTTTGCATCTTATTCTGATACTTCCATCATCAAAACAAAATACTTGAAAAATATTTTAAAACCTTAAATCGTTCAGATTTTTGTTGCACAGAACATGCCATCTTCTGTGTTTAATAGTTGCAGAACATTTGAGTTTATGGATTTATAAACATTACTTAGAATGACCTAACTAGTTATTTATTTTATTTTTGAATTATCTATTTCTTACCTAACTTCAGTATTTATCCACTTACAGAGTTTATCAAATAAATTTTGGCACACAGACATCACACAAGAATGAAGAAAAATCATCACATTTTTATTAAAAAATTTCTCATAAACATAAAATAATACTGTCACGTTTTCTTTTAACAAAATGGGAAGGTCCCGGCAATTGTCACAAAATACTACATAATGAAATCCTTACTGTTGAGTGACTATCTGAGACAATGACCTATTTTCTTTTTGTTTTTAGACATATATTAGTCACACATCAATTACTGAGCTTGAGAAAATTCATGTAAGTACCATCATCTAAAGGCATATAGTCTGAAATTTTACTTATGCAATCAATTTCACCATTATTAGAGTGTAGACTCAGTGCTATCTCTTTGTTTGCATTCATCTTCTTATTCATCTAATTATAATGAAATGTCTTCTGACAATTTTTATTTTTTTGCCTTTCAGAGCGGAAAATAACCAATTGTGAATTTGAATTATATTCAGTGAAAGATGAGAAACAGACCACAAATATGATGCTTTCAGTCATTTTTTTATAGTTTCTTGAATGCTGATACAATATTTTAGTCTATATAATAAGAACACTGAAACACATTGAATTAGTAACAATTTATTTCACTATTGTGTGGCTTTTCTATGAGACTACAGTATTCTGTTTTCTTATTGTCTTAGTTTATTTTAGCAAAATTGAAAATAATTTATGAGTAATTAAATAGAAACAGCAATGACTAATAGTAATGACTAGTGGTTTAAATAGTAAATACAATTATAAAATAGAAAAATGTTTCAAGGTGCAGAAAAATGTCAGTAACATCTTACAGTATATGATAGATTTATACAAGTTATAACAAATCCTTATGGAAATTTCAAGGTAGAATAATTCAGTTTTATTATATTAAAAACAAGTAATTATATTTCTTTCAAAGACCTCCAATATCAAATTAATGAAATATCTATTCTTACAAATAGTTAGAACTACTAAAAGAAAAATTAAAATTGGGCCTGATGGATCTTAATGTTATCTTGAGGGTAAATGGAGGTACGATTTCAACTGATATGCAATTGCAGAACAGAATGTAGAAGACTTCACTAGGAAACTTGTCATGAGGGATGGGGTTGTCTAAGTAATGACTGGAATCTGAGTGTGAATTACAATTTAGAGTAATAACATTCAAACTTTTTTTTGAAAAGTTTGTAAAACTTTGTAACCTTGAGTAGTTTGAACTTATACATATTTTTTAACATAGGTTCATAGAGTCTCAAATGATGTATTTTTTGAATATTGTAAATATTAACATTTCAAATAAAACATTACATCATTCTTCAATTCTAACCGATAGAATATAAATGACATAGTAATTTGATTCTTACTTATCCTTTCAGAAATATGAAAAATTTCTCCCTTAAAATTTGGAGGTGTTGCCTCTTTCTTTTTTCTCCTTTAAACAAATTTCCTTCTATTTTTTCTTCACAAAATTTAGTCTTAACTTTATTCTTAAAGATGTTTTATTGATCACCTTTTTATACTTCTCTACAGCTATGTGAGGATATATAATTAAATTTATCTTAATAATAATTGCCATTGTCTCCAAATGTTATTTTATGTCCTCCTGGATAGAGTAAATCTAAAGAAAGTATAGTATTAATCAATTGATTAAAGCAACATAAGTATGTTGCATGTTTTTACAAGTAAAAATATAAATATTTCTTTTCATAGTTAATATCTTCATATGGATGGATTTGGATTTATATTATCTTGATTAAAATTATAGTAAAGTGTTTCTTGGTAGGAAAGGACAGTTTGAATTCATGCACTTTTCAAAATATGCTCTGGGAATAGTAAATACCTTCATTTATTTGGAGCAAAAGAAAAAGTGATAATTTGTAAGCAAGACCTTAATGTAATCAGAACTGGGCTTTCTAAGGCTGATTTAATAAATATGTAATAAAATATCTCATGCTACCTCCTCAATACCAGTCACCTTCTGTAGAAAAACTAATATTTACTTGTGGTTAAATTTATATTGTGGACATGGAGAACTACAATAAACCAATTTTCAGCATGAATATTTCAAACTACATATCTTGAGAAACTGGAAGATATGTATTAAAATTAGGCTACTATAATATTAATAGATCAAAAATATTACCTGCAAAATGGGAAGTAGACTGTTAACTTCACCTATAGCCTTACTTTTAATGATTTGTATTTTTATTTTCATTTCCACATTATAATTTTTAATAGTATGATATTTAATATGTTACCAATTTCTTTTAAAATTTACAAAAAGGAAAATCAGTTAGTCTTATTAAAAATACAGACTAAATGTTAATCAATATCACTGTCTTCATGATTTTCAGTGAACAGAGAAAGAGAAAAATTAGCTGCCAGCTATGTCTAAATGATTTATAATAACAATTTTTATTCTTTTTTTAATCTACTATATTGGCTGGGAATACAGTCTAGTTTATTAGAACTTACTTTCTCTAAAGTATTGAGTTCCTATTTAAAATGAAGTTTGTTTGTTGTGATATTAAATTTTACTTTTTTGAAATGGAACTTTAGGGTAAGTGTATAGATACCTAAATCTTTACATATTTCTTTACATTCTTGAGTATAAACATTGATGTGAAATTTCAGAATTAAACATATTTTATAGTTTTCATGTATTATTTATTAAGAGTAAGCAAATGTCAAAATCTACTATTGTAGGCAGACTAAAAAACTCTAGTTTCTAGAACATGTGACTATGTCACTATGTATATGACAAGAGGGACTTTGTAGATGTAATTAAAGATTACAGATCTCAAAATGGTGAATTTACCCTGGATTATCCATGGGAGCCCATTCTAATCACCTGAATCATTAAAAGCAGAGAACTTCCCCAGTGGTGGTCAGGCATAGGTGTGACAGCAAACGATGAATCAGAGAGGTGAGGAGAGAACCACTGGACCTGTCATTGCTAGCTTTGAAGATATGGAGGAACAGTCCATAAACCAAGGGCCGCACACAGATTTTATAAGCTTGAAAGGACTAGGGAATGTATTGTCCCCCTAAAGCCTGCAGAAAGGAACATTTCCTACCAAGACCTTGATTTTCATCCTATGAGACCCACGTCAGTTTCCTCCAGAACCATACGATAATAAAGTTGTGTTGTTTGAAGTCAATAAGTCTGTGGTAATTTGTTACAGCAACAGTAGAAAACTATTGCATTTGTTAGAGTATTTTAATTGAATAATAAAATACAGTTATTTCATCTGTTATTTGGTAAAACACACATTTTTGTTAACCCCCAAAGGAAAAATATAAGGGAAATGATACTTTATATATAATTATTTATTCTGGACAAATGTTTCATTTATCAGTGCCACATTTCTTTGTACTCAATAGTTTCTTCATAAAATTGTCTAATCTTCTTATTAACAGTGTTATAGATTTTTCTTTATCAAACAAAACATTACTAATAATCATAATAGCATGTATTGGGGAATAATATAATTCTGTTAACAGAAATAACCATGAAAAGTAACAACCAAACTTTACAGTTATCTAAAAGTAACTGAATCTGAAAGAAACTTTTTTAGTATCTGAGGGAAATCATATCAAGTTAGGTATTAGAAAGTATAATATGCTTGTAGGTTATTTTAAATGCTTTGCATTTATGGTGAAGCTTTGCAAATTTGTTTCTAAGCAAATCTCACTGGACAGAAGGAGTTGTGAATCCAGACTAAAGCTTTGTTAACATTTTAGAGATTTAGTCTTCTCTAACACATTTCTTTTTACCCTCAGAATTATCATGACTGAAATTTTCTCTAAAACCCAAAAGTTATGTAATAGATGATCTGAATATAATGATATCATAAAAAGGGAGAAAAATGTTTAGTAACTCTTATAGCTCTGTATTCTTTATATATTCTTGTGTAACAAGTCACCCCGAAATTTAGCAGCTGAAATGGCAACTATTTTACTATTATCTCATAATCTCTGTGTCAGAAATATGGATGTCACTTAGTGGGTGCCTCTGTGGGTTCAAGGTGTCTCATGAGGTTGTTCCCAGGGTGTTGAACAGGACTGCAGTTTTATCTCTGAACCTGATGAACTGAATTATCTGCTTCCAGGCATGTGTTGTTGGCAGGATTCCACTTCTCATGGACTACTGCACTCAGGTGTCAGGTCTTCACCATCATTCAAAGGTTTCCTCATAGGGTTCTTCACAACATAGCAGCTTCCCCCAGTGTGAGCAATCCAAAGAGAGAGCGAGCCAGAGAACACCAAAGGCAGAAATCACAGTCTTCATAATCTCCACTCCCATCATACCTGCCATACTCTACTCTTTTCAGGCAAGTCAATGAATCCAGCCCACACTCAAAAGGAGGAGGCTCCACAAAAGCATGTTTGTTAACTATTTGTAACCAAAAAAAGATGTTCCTATTCAAATGGTATGTATTCATTATGTCCTTTATTGCTTTATGAGGAGTGGGAAGACTTTTAGAGTAAATGAGGAAAGACAATGTCCATGACAGGCATAGAAATGCAGTCTTATTCAAAAGCATGCATGCTGAAGGGAAGTGTAGTAAAATATCTTCAAAAACCATTTGTTTCTGAAATGAAGTTCATGTGCCTTGCAGTGAATTAAATGTAGCCTGTATATGAATTTCCTGGGGCTGCGGTAACAAAGTACCACAGACTGGGTGACAAAAACAACAGAAATTTATTGTCTCACAGATCTGGAGACTAGAATTCCAAGCTCAAGGTGTCAGCAGGGTTGACAACTTCTGAGGGCTGTGAGGGAAACCTGTCCCAAGTCCCTCCCTCGCTTTTGGTATTCTCAGGCATTTCTTGGTTTGTAAATGGCATTTTCTCTGTGCCTTACCATCGTCGTCCCTCGTGTGTCTGTCCTTGCATCTAAATTTCCCCTTTTTACAAGAACACCAGTCATATTGAATTTGACCCTCCCCTAATGACGTCACTTTAACGTGATCACCTTTGTAAAGAATTTATCTCCCAAGAAGGTTACATTCTGAGGTGTGAGAGTTAAAACAAAAAACAACAACAAAAACAACCCAAACATCAATATACCTTTTTTTAGGGGGACACAGTTCAATCCATAACAGTCTGTTACATATTTTTATTATGATTCCTGCACTAGGGAGATAAATCTGTTTCAAGCCGGCATGTCATGCCTCACACTGTTCTACTCATATGTGTGGACCCCAGATGCTCAAAATCTGTATACTGTGAATGCTACAGAGGAACAAGAGGTGAAAAAATGGCAAAGGATGAAAATTTCTTTTAGAAATGCTAAAAAACCAAACTCATTGTTCAAGAATTGGCACAGAAGCCTGCTTATTACTTCTGATTCAAGAAACAGTCTGTGGTCGCAGCTACTTTGCCAAAGTTGAGTAGACTGTGATATAAATGTGGTAAAGAGTGAGGATGGCTGACCTTTAATTAAGAGAATAAAAATTTGTGGCAGTGTTCTTTTTTATGGCACCAAAACTGACTCTTCTATTAGATGCATGCTCAATTTGTCATTTAAAAAAGAATTCTGTTTCTTTAACAAAACACTGGCACAGTCTTTTTATCAGGGAAATAGCGATATGCATTCTTTTTGTAAAATTAAAGTATGAAACACTATATAGTAATAACCATACAGGGGAAAGTTATGCTTATTTATGGCAGGTCCACGTAAAATCTAGATTTGTCTTTTAGAACTATTATAAGACTGCTTTAGTTTCATTGTCATATTTTAAATTAAATATAGATGATTTATTTGTGTCTATAGTTAAACCAAACTGGTCCAAAGTTTAATGCCAGAAACCTTAAGCACCCTACCCAACTCTAATTTAATGATGTCTAAATTCCTTAATCTTTTAAATCATTAATAAAATGACAATTTATAACACCACTGAGATTGAAAACCGCTAAGGTGACCACTTAGTTATATTAAATAGTTTGTTTCATTACAAAACTGATTTACAACAATGATAACCTTTAAAAGTTTTGTATTAAATATATTGGTATGTATTTATTTGTTTCTATGATAATGTGTTATCCTTAAATTTGGGTTCTTTTAAAGAAATATGTCAAGGTGAGCGATGGCATGGAGTGGCCCCAGAACCTGCCGGGCTCACTGCACTAGGTCTGGACAGTCTCGAGGTGTCATGAGAATGTGCGGGCTTGCAGAGAGGGAAAAAAAAAAAAAGAAGTCAAATATATAATACAACCAGTTTGATACATTATATGATATATTCACTGAGTTCTATAGCAATAAGATGGTAAGACAGGTGTGGAAACAGTTTACTGGGGGTAGCACTTGTGAAGTAGAAAGGTGGAACTGGACAGGGAAATTCTTCAGACTATGATACAAAACTGTTAAAAAAAAAAAAAAAAGATGAAAGAAGTAAAATTTAGCAGGGAGAGTCTCCAGCCATTATACAGATCGGAAGATCGGACGGTTGGTGAACTCCAACGTAAAGATTTCCCATTAGGTCAGACCCCTGTTAAGCAGCAATGGAAATGACCTTGCGTCTACACCATGGTCAGTCATTGGCTTGACTTCAAAGGTGAGATGGCTCCTCAAAACTCTTCAGATAGAGTCTTCCAGCTAATAGCAATCCTTGCAGCTGAATGACAAGTCCTCTTGTGAAGGACGATTGCTTTGGTTGTTAGCACAGTTCATGCCGTGTGCCACATAGATCCACCTCTCCATACATGTTTGGTATTCAGTTTCTCCACAGATAAGATGTACCCCCACCAGTAAACTTCCCCTTATTCAATCTTATATTTCAGCTGCCTCGATCAAACACATTCAAAATCCAGTCCCATGGGTACAACTAATCCCTTTTAGTACATGCTGGGTAATTCTTTCTTGTTGTTGTTTTATACAGCTTTATTGAGATATATTTCAAACACCATAAAGTTTACCCCTTAAAATGTACAGTTAAGCGTTGTTTACTATATTCACAGGTTTGTGCAACTATCACCAAAACCTATTTCAGAACATTTTCAACATCTCCCAAAGAAACCTAGTACCCAGTAACAGAATCACCATTCTTGGGATCCCCAACTTCAGGAAATCACCAGTCTATTTTCTGTTTCTATGGATTTACCAATTCCAGACATTTTACACGAAGAGAACCATGGAATATATAACCTCTTGTGCCAGACTTCTTTCATTTAGCATACTGTTTACAAAGCCCACTTATGTTGTAGCATGTATCTGTACTTTATTCTTTCTTTATTGCAGAATACACTCCATTGTATGGCTGTACCTGAATTTGTTATCTATTCATTAATTGATGAACATTTATGTAGTTTCTACTTTGGAGCTATTATGAATAATTCTGCTATGACTAATCATGTACAAGTTTCTTCGAACATATGTTTTCATTTATCTTGGGTATATACACAGCAGTAGAATTGTTGGGTTATATAGTAGCTCTATGTTTAGTATTTTGAGGAACTGACATGTTAATTTCCAAAGTCACCAGCAGTGCCTGAAGGTGTCCAAATTTTCTGCTTCCTCACCAACATATGTTATTTTATTTTTTATTTTAGCCATCATGGTGGGTTTAAAATATTGCATTATGATTTTTGATTTGTATTCTAGTAGTGACTAATGCATATGTTTATCTTTGGATATGTTTATTGGCCATTTGTATATCTTATTTGGGGAAGTATCTAGTTCACTTGCTCATTTTTTTAATTGAGTCCTTTGATTTCTTATTGTTGAATTGTTTGAATTTGTTATATATTCTAGATATAAGACACCTATCAGATATATAATTTACAAATATGTTATTCTTATCCACTCCCACACAGTCGTAATTACTTTAGCTCTATAGTAAGTTTTGACCTCATGAGGCATGAGTCTTTTCCAACTGTGTTCTTTTTAAAAAATCGTTTTGGTTATTCTGGGTCCCTTGTAGTTCTATATAAATTTTAATGTCTACTTTTTAATTTTTGAAAATGGCAGTTAGAATTTTGATAGGGGTTGATTTTTCCCTATTACAGGGTGTGGTGCCATTTATTTGGATATTCTGTAACTTCTTTTAATATTTTTTGTGGTTTTTAGTACACAGATCCTGTACTTTCTTTTGATGTTACTGTAAATGGAATTGTTTTCTTAATTTCATTTTGCATTGTTTATTGTTAGTGTATAGAAATAAAATTGATTTTTGTATACTGTATCCTACCACATAGGTGAATTATTTTATTATTTGTAATAGTTTTTTTTTTTTTAGTGGATTCTGTATATTTTTCTATGTATAAGATCATGCCACGTTCAAACAGAGATAGTTTTATCTCTTAAATTCCACCTCAAATGCCTTTTACTTTTTACTTCCAATACAATGTTCAATAGAAATATCTTCTCCTGATCTTATAAACAAATACCAGTCTTTTACCCATAATTATGACGTCAGCTGTGGGATTTTTGTTTGCTTCTTTGCTGTGCAGATGCCCCTTGTCAACTTAAAGAAGCTCGTTTCTGAGCCTACATTGTTGAGTGTGTTAATCATAAAAGTGTGCTGGATACCGTCAAATACTTCTTCCGCATCCATTGAGATGATCATGCATTTTTTGTTTTTTATGTTATTACTATGGTATGTTATAGGGATATGTAGATTTTTGGATATTAACACAACCTTGCATTCTTGACAAAAGGTGGAAGGTTTTTTGATGGACTTGAGATCTTTCATATTTTTGAATATAGACATTTACAGCTTTAAATTGCCCTATGAGCACTGTTTCTGCATCCCGTAAGTTTTAGTATGTTGGGTTTTTGTTTATAATTCCCTTTATAATTTCTTTCCTGAGCTTTTGATTATTTGGAAATATATTGTTTAATTTCCCTATATCTGTGAATTTTCTAAATTTTCATCTGTTTTTGATATACAATGTAGATTCATTTTAGTCAGATAGCATTTTAAAAATAATTTGAATGATTTTAAATGTATTTGTATTCAGGCTTACTGTAGGGCCTCACACATGTTTTACTTCTGAAGATGTTCTTTGTGTTCTTGAGAAGAATATGTATCTGCTGTTGTTGGGTGGTGCAGTTAATTCTGATCTTTCAGGTAGCTTTTAGCATGTTATATTATTTTCTGTTATTTTAATTTTTAACAATTGTGTCTTTGAATTCAAAGTTCTTTCCTATAGGCAGGATATAGGTGTATCATATTTTTTATTCACATTCTGACAAACTGTGCCTTTGATCGAGGTACCTAATGCATTTGTATTTAATATAATTTGTTAAATTATTCCAATACTGATTAAGGCTGGCAATTATTTTGATATATAGCCTCTTTCCTTACTTATCAGGCCCATTACATTTCTAGCTCAGTTATTGATTTGGACCTATTATGAACATGTCTTTAGTTAGAGAGCTAAAGCGGATCCTGAAAGTTCTCCAGTTTTAGGTGTTACTTATTTGTATTTCTGGTAGCTGAATATCACTTTCTTGTTTGATAGAAGATCTGAGTAGTTCATTTTCATGGCTACCGCAGATATCACATGACCTTTTTTTTTTTTTTCTCCGATTTTCTTTTTCTGCATTAACTTAAATTCCATTTATTTCTTGATTAATCATCAAGGCCCTGGGCTATGATCTTTTGTGTCCTCTTGCCAAATAGCTTACTGGTACACATTTTAGAAACACTAAATGATTAAACCTAGTCTAAAACTCAATAATTTGTTTCATATCAACTGGAGAGAAAAATATTATCTTGCATTATTATTATTATATTAATGACCCATTCCACTATCTCCTAGTGAACTTGGAATTTAACTTTTTATATTTCTGTATAATTTGGCTGTGAACCTCAGTAACTGATCTATAGCAACATTAATATATGTATGCTAAATATATGTGCATTACCCCCTCTGTTGCTTGAAGGCCCTTTTTATCCTTGAGCTTGACAAGCCACACAAAGTCCCAAGTGTTGACACTCTCCTTTGTGTGTGTTCTCGCAATCAGAAGTGTCAGGCAACTCCATTTCAAAGGAGCTATCTATCCTCATCCTACTGGGACTCTGACATTCGCACTCACTTCCCTCCCACTTGCATGTCCTTTGCACTCAACTCAAGCTCTGTCACCTTTACCTGAGCACCCTCACCCTCCATACAATTTTTACTCACCCCCTCAGGCTCTGCTATCTTGTGCTCAGTTGTCCTGTTGTTTAAGTATGACATCTGATACCTGGCACCCTCCTCAATGTTCAGGGTTTGCGTTCCCTGTCCTGCTTGGGCTCCATCACCTGACTCTGGGACATCCTGGCTCTTCTTTTTTCATCCACACCAGTGCGGACAACTACTTTGCTTGGCACCATTTAATAATAAATTACATCTTAATCCTTAGAAAATTCTCTCCTCTCTCTTTCTCTGTCTCTGCAGTGTATATTACTAAAAACAAGCAAACAAACAAACAAAAATAACTGATTTAAGAGAGTTAGTGAATCAGGACCCACAGACTACCACTCACGTCTCAAGTCAGAGTGATAATCTCTAGATGAAATGGAAAGAAGCAGCATTATGGGACCCTAAGAATATTAAATGCCTTAACATTGTATCATAGACGCAAATAATCTCAGTTAGACTTGGAAGGGATACCTTATCCCACCATTATTAAGCATACAAATTATTTGACTGTATTCCCAGAAAAGAGTGATAGAAGATATTTTTGAACAAGTCTTGTGCTAGAAAACTCACTCTTATGGAATTTACTTACAAGGTCTAATTTTATGCTGTATATCTAAAAATAAAGGAGTATATTTCAAAACATGATTATTCATTTATTTATTCCTTCTTTCCCACCTTCATTCTTTAAAAAATATACTTTGAAGAACTATTAGTTTAAAAATGTACATGTATTCCTGGTTTCATGGAGTTGACATTCTAATGGGGTGAACAAAACTAAAACAAGATTAATAAGTAAAATATGTGATATGTTAGATAGCTATAACTGCTTTGCAGAAGAATAAAGCAAAAAATAAGTGTCAGCAAGCACAGGTGGCAATCCGCACAATTATTATTATTTTTATTTTTAATGTTGTAGTAGGCAGAGTATCGTTCCCATAGATATTAAGTCCTAATCATTAGAATCTGTATAAGCTATTCTAAATGACAGAGGCTTTGCAGATGTGATTAAGGATCATGACATGGGAAGATTATCCTGGATTATCTGGGCGGGTTCTAAATACATTCACAAATATCCTCCTGAAAGCAAAGCAGCAGGAAATTGCACACACAGAGAAGAGAATGTGATGATGGAACAGAGAGACTTCTTAATATTGTTGGCTTTGAAGATTGGAAGGATGCAGCCACAAGCCAAGGAATTCTGGCAGCCACCAGAGGTGAAAGAAGCAAGGAATGGATTCTCCACTAGAGATTCTAGAAGAAAGGTGACCCTGCAAAACCCTTGACTTTGGTCCAGTGAAATGTATTTGGACTTTTCTGGCCTGAAGAACTGTGGGAAAATAAATTCTATTGTTTTAAGTCACCTAGATTGTGCAATTTGTATAGCAGTCACAGGAAACTGCTCCTAATTGTGTCTGGGGAAGGACTCTCTGCGAAACTGATATTTGTATAAAGATCTGATGGTATGAGGTGTTGAGGGATAAATATGTCATAATTTGGGATTAAGGGCAGATTGAGCATTTTTTCAAAGACTTTTATTTTCACTCTTTAATTTGGACTTACATTCACAAAGAAGTGGCATTTGAGCAGCGTCTTCAGGACAAAAAACAGCTTAAAATATTACAGGAAGAGGGAATGATTTATGTAAAGGCTTGAAAGCATGAAGATTGTTATCATCTAGGATATTAAAAGATTTAATACCTTTCTGCATGCACCTATCAATTAAAAAGAGTTAAGAGCAAAATATGTCTTTTGGTATGTGATAACAGTAAGCCATAAAACATGTATGCAGCAGTTTCTTTTTCAACTTGGAAGTCTAGTACATGTTTGGAAGAAAACTGATCTATAATCTGTAGCAAGATGATTAAGTGGTGTTCTTAAAAAGGTAAGGACTCTTCTTGGCAGGAAAACTAGGAGTTATTTCATCTGATTAGGAATCATACTGAGGCTGACATCTTACCACATGTTCGGCTGCATTATGATTCATTTCTATGGGGTATCCAAAAACAAGTTTTAGCAGCAGTTAAAGTTTTAAATTTAAGGTTCATAATAGTTCAATAGAAGGCTGGAAATCTATCTATCTATCTATCTATCTATCTATCTATCTATCTATCTATCTATCTATCTATCATCTATCTACCTACCTACCTATCTTCTATCTATCTCTCTAGTGGTTGCAATATCTCAGTCTCAATTGGTAAATTGAAGTTGAAGTACATTGCTATTGATTGACTTTTTCTGATATGTATGCAGTTATTCATATTTTGAGTTCCTTATGAATGCTATACATATGAACAGCAATAAAACTATTTACAAGGGCTTATATATGCCAGGCATTCTTCTAAGAACATCATATGTGTTATTTAATTTCATCTCTATGGCAAGAAACATAATCTTCATTTTACAGATGAGGAAACTATATTTTATTTTCACAATAGAAACAGACTTTTACTATGTTTTTAACATTATTTGAAATGTCTTAATTATTAACTTGTAGTAATATAAATAGAATAAAACAATGCAGGTTAAAATAATCCCAGGGGTGAGTTCTTATGAAGCAATATTAGAATGTCAAACATTTTGGGATGCACAAGTAGAAGCCAAAGATATGGAATCATAATAAATATTAGAACTGTATATGCCAAGAGCTGAATGGAGTGAATTGCCCAATTCAGAGCTATAAGCACAAAGGAAGATCAGATGTCAGCAGAGGCAAATAAGCTACCAAGACATTAAGACTCAGTAATTATATAGAGAGGATACAATTAAATCAATTTGACTGACCTTGTTGGTGCAAGATTTCCTTTTAATTGGTGGCAAACACATCGGAGCCCTCAGATATCATTTCTTGCCTGGGCACTGTGGTAAGAAAAGTCAACACATAGATGAAATGAGTGTTAATTTCAGTAAGGACAAATCCCCATCTCCTCCAGAGTGTAAAATGTTTGTTATAATTTATCATTTACAAAATCCCTGGCTACTTTTCTCAAGAAAAAGTCGTAGAGGGCTTTGTGTCTATCTCAGTTGCTGGAACATGAAACTTACAGACATTGGGTTTATTGTATAAACATCCATGCAGAAACTCTGTTCATGGATCCATTGCACTAGCAATGAGATCACTACCTCAGGTCGCTTCTCCCCATGTACAAATTAGACAGTCAAGTACACAACTGGAAGCACTAAGAACTGCATCTCCCATCATCACGTATTACAAGGCTGTGATACATCAGATGTGCATTTTTAGCTAGCACAAACATATAGCCAAATGTAGCTAGTGAACTTGGCCTGAGTTCTTTCCTCTATTATTTGGCTTAAAGGGACATTTGCCTCTACTAGCTGTTGGCATGAGTTGAAGAAGTCATCAGTGTAACAGAAATGGTGACAAGTTGTCTGTCTCACTGTTCACGTAGTGTACTTTTGCCTTCTAGACCTGTTTTGACCTAATACCAAATATATAATTTCACTGTACTATGAATCACCACCCTGCCCACTGCAGCATATTGTTTTGTGGATTTCCTAATGCCCAGCTCATAATGGCTCCTTCAGTGGCCACGTGGGTTCCAAGATCAGTGCATTTTGCAGCTCTGACACCTTAGAGTAAGATCCTGGTCTCACTTCTTCTTCTTCGTCTTCTTTTTTTTTTTTTTTAATAGTTAGCAGCTGCAAGTAATGACAGTCACTGTAAAATTTGTAAAATCTACAAAAGTGGTCCTTCATAATTTACCTAAGTTGACAGTGAAATGCCCTTAGCTTATAATTTTCCTCTTACAAGGCTTTCATTGCAGTGAAAATAGGCCAGTCCATTACAAAATCATTAAAATGATCCTTGCCCATGTCTTTAGAGGAATACAGCTGCCACATATCCCAATGCCTAATTTTTTGCCTTAATTTCAATTCATTCAACTATAGGTTGTGATGCTACCATATTCCAAATGTTAATGCTGACCCACTTATAGTGGTGTCCTAATACCCATCAAAACAGGGAAAAATCAATTGCAATATCCCATTTTGAGGACCTCTTTTTGAATTTGGTTACCCAGAAAGTAGAGCCAGAGAGAGGGGGTGGTCATTATATGCTTGCTATTCCTTTATAAGGCAGTTCAATTTCACGGAGTAAAAGTGAAGAAGTGAAATGAAGCCTACAAGGCTTATAATGTCTGTACTAATCCCCTCTCATTGCCTTTTTCAAAGATTTGTATAATTAATTGTTTTATGCTTCCTTTTAGACTTGATTGTAAGTCCCTTGAAGGCAGGAATCCTGTCTTGTTCAGTTACATCCCAAGTACCAAGCACAATGCCTGGGTTGTAGCACTTAATAATATTAATTAATATTTGTTAATTGAATGAATATTGGGGCTGTGTTCGAGGTTTCAAATGAGTAGTATCATAAAGCAGAATGTGATCCCCATTGTGTGGAAAGACAACTTTGGTGAGGATACAGGAGGGCAAAGAGATTCACGTACAGAAAGAAGACCTGCGATGGAGCCAAATTCCTAGAACAAAGGAGTCATGTAAAAATCGAGCCCTGGTGCTTATTTAATGCAAAGGAGTAAGAGTCAAATATACTCCTTGTATCTTATTTCTCCACCAAAATAGAGTGGTGGGGTGAGCTACGGGCAGCAACTTGAATGCTTGAGTGTTTCTAGGGAAGGATGAAAGAGCAAAGGAAAGAACTCATAAATTACTCTGGGAAGATCAGCTCCTGGAGCTGCTGGAGGCTTTTGCTGCTAATAAAAATGTGCAAACGAAAGCTTATGAGAGCTGTGTTGTCTTGCTGAGAACCAAACCACTCCATTTGATGTGCTTTACCAGAGGAATGAATGCTGCTTGTAATAGTCTCTTTGGAGAAACAAACCGTTTTAGCCCTTTTGAATGTTTCTGTAGCTAAGAACTCTTGCCTCCAACCTCTCTGCAAAAAGCACGAGGCCATAGGACCTTCCAGCTAGACCTGTGCCACTGTTACTGCATTAGCGAGTACTGTTGAAGGACTTAGCTTAACATTTTCAATGGGGTATTCACTCTTGGACCTACATATTCCTCATCATTGCATTCCTCGTACCTAATGTGGTACTCACTAGGAATGTATAGGTTCTTAGTAAATACTTCCTGAAAAAATTAAGGGATAAGTTTCATATGTATAGAGCCCCGATCACTTTTGCAAATACATTTGATGTTAATTTTGTTTCCTTCACCTGCAGAGTGTTTTCTGCAGGTCTCCTCCAAATAACTCCTAATTGGTTTCTTGATAGAATGCCTGTTTCCTCTGGCTTTAAGGATTTGATCCTTGGGACCTCTGTTTAAATGTGTATTCCATTATGAGCTATCATAATTTAAACTACTGCTTTTCAAAAATTTTAACAACAGAATCCTTTTGCTGCTCTGGCTGAATTGAGCGTTACTTGCTCGAAGAACTTAAGCTTACAAAGTCCAGCTTACTCATATTGCTTTTTAACAAATTACCTCTTCCTCTACTATATATACCAATGACCAGGGATTCAACTTAAGAAGGGGTATCCCACAAAGAAAGGGTGAAGAATTCCATGTCGGAAAAAGGGACAAAATTAAAGCAAAATTTTAAAGTGGGATTTACTGCTTCTGCTTCTGTTCCCATGGCTCTCTACTACCAGACAAAGCTTTCTCAAAGATGAACAAGCTAGAGTTTCAGAGGAACACAATAAACTTGTTGCTGATATTTCTTTGGAAGAAATCAAACACAGCACTCAATTTATAACCACAATCTGTTCCAAAAGTTTATAGGTAACTTAAGTGTTTGAAATTCAAAATGCATTTTGGCTGGAGGAATAGTTTATCTGTCTTGGTTATGTTCTTACACTAGCACACAGAAATCCATTTATTTTCCTAAATGCCAGAAGTTCAGCACTGTTCACACAGCACCGCAGAATGTGAGCACAAGGAAAACAATTTACGTACTTCCAGGGAATCCAAGTCTCTCCCATTTCTACCACTGCTCTCCTCACTCACAGCCAGAGAGAATACCAATCTTGGTGCCAATAGTCTGATACCATGGGGAGGGTTTCATCAGGAGGGTAGATCCAAGATAATGAAAGACTCTAGTGGAAATGCAACAATGTGGGGTAGACTCCAGGAGCTCAGACTAGTAAGAGGGAGCAGTGAGGGTTGTAACCTCTTTCCCAAAATCCTTCCAGCAATGCCAGGTCAGATATTATTGTCATTTTCTTCTTACTGAATACCTCATGAAATGGCTAACTTCACTCTTCTGTGAACTTTGGAAGTGTCTCATTAACAGACAAGTAGCGTCGAAGGAGAAATAATCTCTCTCTCTCTCTCTCTCTCTCTCTCTCTCTCTGCCCCCCCACCCCCACCGTCTTAATTTCTCGTTCTCTTTTCTTTAACGTTTTAGGTTATCTTAAAGATTTTTTTCCCCTAAGATATAGAGTAGGATTTGGAATTCTGGAGTAAAGAGATAGAGATTAATGGATATTTGCCAAATATCTACGAAGATAAATATTCAACATAAATTGGATGTCCTGAGGAGCTAGGATGTTCTTGGGAGGCAGAGCCCTCGGGTGGGCCTGGAGGACAGCAGTGAAAAATTAATGGAGATGCAGCTTCTCTCTTTTCCTTATATTGTTTTGCTTCTGACAGTCAGCCCAGGCCCATGATCATGAGCTCTTCTTGTACATTTGGTGACAAGGTAAGACAAGAAGTTCCAGGAGAAGAAAGGAGATAGAGTCCTCCAGGCATTGTCTTGCAGGAAGAGTGAGCAGAAATAATGGAAGAGAGGCTGTTGGGAAAGACAAGTAGATTTTCGAGCAGGCACTCGTCATTCTTGGTTGATTATTTGTGCATAATGGACAGCTAAGCCACCTAAGTCAAGGACTGCCTGGATATATCCTTCAGGCAGCAATGGCCTACTTCATTAAATGCAACATAATGTTCTTGGACTAGTGTGTCAAAATAGAAAAGTAATCGGTGGTCTTATTATGTTAAGTTGCATATGCCATGACCTGGATGTCAGCATGCAACAGGAGATGTTTCCTTAAAGAACATAATTCCCTGGGAAATTAACATAAGTAAAGTGCATAATTTAGCAGCCTGGGTAAAAACAATATTCTTCATTTTTTAAGCCATACATTTGCCAAAACAGGACAAATAATTGATACTTATGTTCATGAACTATATTTACCAGTATTGAGATAAGCTTATTTCACTCAGAATAATTCCTCTAACTAGAAACTGTACAGGGATAATGAATGTATAAAAACTTGAGAGGTCAATCTATCTAAAAAGAATACAGACTTATCCATAATTTTCTCAATTAAAAGAACATTTATTGCACATAAAATATTTTCCTTGTTGAAAGTCATCTACCATATTTAAAAAAAAATATATAGAAACCTGAACAGAGTTTACGTTCACAGCTAGTTTAAATGATAAATGTTCCTGCAAGCCTGATGCTTTCAGTAATAAGCTCAAATCATTTTTTATAGTCAATTATTTGGCATTTTTGTAAAATGCTTCTTTTCCTTACAATACAGTAATTTATGTAGGAAAAATCCCTTCCACAAATATTTCATTCTGATTCTCATGACTTTTACGCTTTGAAGTCTTAATGGTTTGCTATGTTACTAAATAAATAAAATAAACTCATTAGACTGTTAACAGTACGGTAGAACTGGTAGGTCAGCTGCTAGTCATTGGTCATTAAATACATAAAGGGGTATTGTTGGGACACATATTATGAGAAAATGCTTGCCAATTTATAAATCAAAAATTTCCCCCTTTCTCAATAATGTTAAAATAAAAGATGCGGGAGCAAACATCTGAGTTTACTGTTATAGACTTTAAGCATTGTCTTGACAAAAACTCTAATTAAAGTTGCTCCTGCTTTGACCTGATAAGACTGCAAACAATCCTATTGGCACTCTTTGTCTACCTTAGGATGCTAAGCAGCTGATGATATATAATACCTTTCGACAGCCACGTTAATTATAACCAAGCTGAAAGTATTTCTTTGGAATAGATTTTTTTCCAAACAAAAGAAGAGGTAATGGTAGTGAAAGTTGTCAGAATATTTCTGAATATTGTTAAGGACTGTATCTAATAGCTCAAAATGTTAATTCTCTTGAGATTTTCCCCTTACTTTTACAATGTGCTCAATGTATTTTCTACAGTTCCACAGGAGCATTTGCATAAGAACATCTGAGTTACCAAAGTAGGTCAAAGCAATGGTCAGTCAGTCCTTCCCAAAAGAAACGTTTTAAGGTTAACTGCTTCTTGATTTGGCAAAATGAAAACAAATACCATCCCTCTATAAGTTAATGAGTTTAGAATTCCTCCACTCTGGCTTTGTCATAGTAATGCCATGGTGGAATCGGTGTATTTTGTAGCTTAATACGTGAAGAGCACGCAGTGTGATTTCCATCATAATACCAAACTACGTCATGGCTCTGCAATGGTATTTTAAGAAGAATTTTGAGTATTATCCCCCTATCCCGCAGTGCCAACACACACATTAAGCACCATAAGTCACGTCTAAAAATTGTATTGTCCAGAATGTAGGGATTTTTAAGCTACTGAATATATTTCAGACAAATTATGTATATGACTACCTCAAGCATCATTTTTCTTTCTGATCAATATTTTTTGAACTGGAGGTAATTCACATGAAACTGTTGACGCACTGAGATTTTCAAGTTCTGAGTCAAGTCTAAGCCTTCTAGGCAAAATGAGAGCTAGTAACCATTCTGTTTTTAATTATGAAAGATTTATCTCTAGCTATAGGGAGTTAAAAAAAATAGTTTTAGTAGTTTTCATTGTCTAAGTATTTTCCATTAACCATCAGAATGAAGAGTGAGTGAGACAGTATGAAGGTTATCAGAGGGGAAGAGTGTGGGAGGGAAGATGAAGAGTAAATGGGGCCACATATATGGTGATAGAGGGAAACGAGACATTGAGTGATGACAACTCAACGCAATATATAGATAATGTATAGTAGAACTATACACTTAAAACTTATATAATGTTATTACCCAATGTCAAACAATAAATTTAATTAAAAAAAGAGTGGGAGCATATATATTGTTTTACCTGATTCACCATGGGTCTGGCTTGACCGGGTATCAGTGGATGAATTCAAAATGGAAATCAATGAATATTTACTCAGTGTTGTATGTTCCAAGTTTGGTGATGTAGTTCAATGGACTGAATTGTGTCCCCCTTCCAAATGTATATGTTGAAGCTCTTATTCCCAGTGAGACTGTATTTGGAAATAAGGATTTTAGGAGGTAATAATGGCTAAGGGACGTCTTAAGAGTGGGGTTCTAATCTGAAAGAATCTGTCCTTACTCAAAAGAGGAAGAAACAGAGATTTATGTTTCTTTTTCTCTCTCTTGGCCATGTGAGGACACAGCCAGAAGGTGGCCATCTCCAAGCTAGGAAAAGAGCTCGCACCGAAGCCTGAAAATACTGGCACTCTAACCTCAAATTTCCAGACTCCAGGAATGTGAGAAAATACATTTTTGCTGTTTATGCCACCCACTCTATGGTATTTTGTTATGACAATCCACAATAATGAATACCAGTGGGAAATAAAGAAATTGGCGCCTGCTTTTCAAGATTACATTAAACAGCAGAAATTATGTAAAACCATTTAGAAAATTTTAACTTTCTATACTAATGTGATAGTTTAGTATTGGCATTTTATAATCAAGTAACATGCAACACAGTAGCAAGAATAGATATACAAGCCTGTGTACTTTTACAAGCATTATAAAGAGAATCTTGGACTTGAAGTCAAAATGTTTCTATTTAGATGCTTTCTCCATACCTACTACTACTACTACAAGAATAAGGTCAAGTTGCTTAAATATTTCAAATCTCTTATTACTTACCTATGAGATAATAATTCTTGCTACACCTAACCTATACCTTAGTAAGGCTAATGTTCCATGACCTAGTGCTTGCAGAATTTCTTTTTTTAATTTTAAGGTGCTTGCTTATAGTAGGTAGAATTCTAATATGTTCCCCAAGATTTCCCAACCCTGATGAACATTGTCTGAATAATCCTCAGGACTATGAATATGATGGATTTTCTTCTGGGATTATGTTATGTTATGTGGTATAGCTGACTTTAAGAAAGGGAGATTATTCTAACCTAATAATATGATACCTTTAAAAGCAGAGTTTTCTCCAGCTGTCTGTAGAAGATAAAGACAGAGTTTTAAAGTACACAATGGATTTAATGCTCTGAAGATGGAGGGGGTCTACTTAACAAGGAAACAAGACCTCAGTCCTACAACCACAAGGAACTGAATTGTGGCAACAGCAAGGATGTGGTTGAATACAAATTTTTCCTGAGAGCCTTGAGACAAGAGCTCAATCTGAGCAACCTTAGTTTTCAACTTTGTGATAAAATGGAGAATCCAGTCATGCCCTGAATGACTCTGATTTATAGAGCTGTGATGTAATAAGTGCATATTGTTTTAAGAGTTAATGGTAACTTGTTACACAGAAATAAAAATCTCATAGAGCTCTACTAAAAATAAAAGCAGAACCTATTATTTCTAGAAATACTGAAGCATATACATTTGTAGTACATTAAAAAGTTAATTATAAATATGGGAATTATGGGAGGACTTCATGGAGAAGGTGATAAATGAGCCATTACTTTTAAGTATGGCTTATATCTATTTAGCTAGCTAGCTGGCTATGTTTTATGTTTGTAGAAACAGATTCACAATAAACGTCTGAAAGATTCTACAAGATGATGGAAAATTTGAGTTTAAAAAAATAAGTTTGGGTTGTAATAGAGAATAATGCTAACAAAAACAATTTCTGGCTAAATTTTGGGAAATATGTGTTGATATGTATAAATGCTCATTTAAAAATTTTGAACTTTATTAGGTAGAAAACTAGAGAGATGGAGGACAAAAAAGGAAAATATTGTAGCAGTAAAAGTAACATCATTTGGGAATGAATTAGATTGGGTGACTGGGAAAGGAAAAATGATTAGGACTGCTATTACATCTGCTTATACTCTCAGTTCTTCTTTGTCTGTTGTGTTCGGTGGCCATTACAAAAATAGGAATGTAAAAGAGAAGTACATAGTTAGGGAAGGCTGACTGCTATTAAAAAATAACAATAATACTAACAAAAATCTCAGTGATTAATGTTAATAAAGTTTATTTTGCACTCATATAACAAAGTAACACTGCTGACTTGTGGATGACTCTATATGTTGTGATTCAAGGATACAGGTTCTTTTTATCTTGTAGATACTTTATCACCCAGGGTCTTCAGAATGTCTTATGGGTTCTCTGCATCTAGCTCACAGAGTGAGACAGAGAGAACGCTGAAAATTGAGCAGCAGTTTTTAAATGGGCCAAACTTTGAAGTGGTATGTATTCCTTCCACTTATATCCTGTTGACCAGGATTTAGTCACATGGTCTAACTGCAACTAATTGCAAATGAGGCTAGGAAATGCAATCTTCCTGTTTCTAGGGAGAAACAAAAACAAATTTTGGGAAGTAATGAACATTCCACAAAAAGGAAAGTTACTAGAAACTGTAGTTTTGTTTTGAAAATGTTACCAATGAGTGGCCTCTGTAGGCTAATTAGGAGAAACAAGACATTGGAAATATGGTCCTGGAAACTATGGGGATATAAATCATAACTAAATAGTAGACCAGTAGATTCTTCTTTGCCATTGTTCATTTTGCAAAATTATGAGTATTTGAAATTTTGTCTGATTTCTAAATAGGATAAAAACATGAAGTAATTGGAAGCAAATCTAACAACTTTTGAAAAGGGCAAAAACATGTTTTTTCCTTCAAATGCTCTAACATTTAATGAAAGTTATGGTTTCACTGAATAATAATTTTAAAGGAATAGAGTTTAAAACTAATCTTTCACATGTTTGTTGCATGGTCACATCCTCACAGGATTAACCATGTAACCAATTTTTTAATGTGGTCTGCCTTGTGTAATAATATTCTCTTTGCAGTTGATTTTTCTGTGCCTCTATAGCTACAATGTGTCAAGATACATAGTCACCAATTCAAGCAGTTTAGTTAAGCATTCCTAAGAAGCTAACCAAAAACAAACAAACAAACAAAATCAAAAACCTACTGCACACTGTATTGCTTCATACAATGAAAACACAAAAATAACAAAAGGTGCAAATTTTATCTAGAATAGCTGGGAAACAGCCTCAATTCTGTATATCTAGGATCTGTATAGGTTAGTGGATAAAGCAACCTTGAAGCAAAACCCCACACATTGTGAACCTCCTTACTGAATGTTCCTTTTTTTAATTTCTAACTAAAAGTTGGATCTTTCTGAGCGTGCTTGCAAGTGGTAGCGTGTTTCTGTCCTACCATTCCAGTAACCACTTCCAGGTCTTTGTTCACTATCCTTTCTATTGATGCCATCAGAATATATTCACAATTATATGCTCTTGGTGTGATCATCCACACATCAGTTTCCATAAAAACATCCTCCACCTCCCAATTCCTTGAAAATCTGGTTCCCATCTATTATCATACAAAGTTATTACAATATTATTGACTATATATTACCAACCTCTTTTTGCCCCATAGTATTTAATATCATTGGACAAAACATGTATTTATTTGTTAATTTATCTACTTTTATCAGTGTTCACCAGCATGTAAGCTCAGCAAGAGCTTACATGTTCATTTACTGAAATATATTTTAGTTTCTATAAGAGTATTTGGTACAAAGTAGATACTCAATAACATTATTTGAAGGAATAATTTTAAAATTAAGGAATGAAAACTTCTACCACATGTAATTTCCAGTCCCATCATGCTTTTTAATATAAGTCATCATAGACATTTTTCTAGCTTGCTTTATGAAGATTAAGTAACATTTCTTCCATAGAGTAAGCAATATTATGACTCATGTTATGCAAAATGATAAAATACTTTGCCCCTCCTATGATTCTATTTTCCTTTCTCTTTGCATTGCTGTGTTAACTTGTTTTTTTTTTTAATAGTGGGAGAATTATAGTTGATTTGGGCATGCTCATTTATTTGAGAAGGCTTCTGTTATTGTTTCTCAAAAAAAAAAAAGACCAATATGCTGGACCAGTACACACACACACACAAACACACACACACACACACACACACACACACACACACACACACACAATGTATAATGGTTTTTCGTACATTTTTTTTCCCCTTGGGGCAGGAGGAAACTCTTTGCTAAGAAATCAATATTTGGAATCTGTTTAGATCATTATATTTGAGTGACTGCTACCTGCAAATGAACAGAACAATAGCCTGCCAAATATAATCATAAGAAGAAAATTTTTTTTTCCTTTTTCTTACTGGCATTATTCCATGATAAAATATGGGAACCTGACAGATCGGTAGAGACAGATGTGCTCTGTCAAGCCTTAACATACTAGCTAAGTAATGCACAAACATATATGTCCCAAGTGAGGCAATTGAAGCTATAGAAATATATCTAATATGTACTTGCTTTGTTTTTTAGATTGTCTATCAGAAGCCACTGTGCTTGAACATACGGGATATAGGTATCACCATTTTATATCTTTATATTTTTACTCCTTGCAAATTAAATGATTAATTTGTGAATGCCTTAGTTTCTGTTTCATATTTTAATAAACATGCTATAAGTGTAGGAAAAATAAAAAATGAATGCTGCAATATAAAATGAACAAGTTCTAGAAAACTGTCAAAATGTTCATTCTTAACAAGCAACTAAAGTATGGAAACAAATATAGGGAAAAACCAATTAACTTGGGTAGCCATATTATCTCACCATCTTGTATTATTCTTTGACTATTTGACTATTTGACTATTATTCAATGACTATTCTTTATACATAATAAGTGGGGGGAAAATGTGAGTTTAAAGACAGAGCTTTGTTCCATGAAAGTGCTCAGTAATTTGGATTGAAACACTGAATGTCCAAGTTGGCAAAGAAATTTAAGACATGGTATCAGACTGAGATTACATATCAGTTTCCCTTTGCTTTTTCTTTCTGATTTTGATGTAATTACAGAAATGCAGTGGCTCTTTTTCTTTATGATTATACATCCAGAACCATTCATTTCCACAAAGCATTTACTGAAAGCCTAGTATCTACTAAGTTCTATGGCTGGAACCACACATTTAAGGATAAATACAGTGTGACACCTACCTTTGATCACTCTGATATCATGTATGAGAGACTGACATATAAACCAAAAACTATACAAAACCTCAAGAACCAACTGAATCATGATATTGTGATTTATTATATTCCTTGAATCATGAATGATTCCACAATATGGAAAAACTTCAGAGCTACATGCATTATAGATTAATGAATTTATTTCTTATACATTTAAAAACAAAAACTTTGTGAATCAGAAAACTTCATTCTTTGCAATTGTATGTCAACTAATTAGGTAGCTATTTAATTAATTTGGTTCCTAAGGACTTTTAAGTGGTTTTAAGTTTTGCAATCCTGCTAAATGTATTTTGTTAAATGTGGTTCAATTGTGTGGACTTCTATTTCCTGATTTCAAAATGAATATAATAATACTTTGATAGGTTTTCTAGATTTCTCAAAGGAGATAATAAATTTGAAACTCTTTGGAAATTGGTAATAAGTTGTTACCTTTGAATTCAGGAGCTCTCCGTTTGTGACATGGCTGGCTGAACTGAGTAACTGAATCTCTAAGGACCTATAAAATGAAGAATTTTGGTTGATGATTACCAAGGTTACCTTATAAAATTTATCAGCCTATGACTTTAAGATACAATCTCTATGAAATATAATTAATCATGATAGTGCAGGATATATGTATTGTCAGCAATTGTTTTATTTTAAAAGTAAGCATTTTATAGTGTGGTGTTCTCAGGCAAAGCAAAACGCATTGGTCTGTTGATGGGTGTAAAGTGACTGTTTCCAATTTTTCTTTATATGGTTCCTCAGATACTCCAGTCTTTGATAACTCAATCCATCACATCTCCAATTACAAAAAAAAAGTGTATTAGTAATTTCTCCAAACAATTACAAACATGCTTTTCCTTTCACACAATATTAATCTGAGAGTTTTAAAAATTTATAGGATATGTGAAGAACAGAACAGAATTAAGTTCAGTGCTTTTTCTTGAAAGTCTCATCTCCAGAAGGCAGAGCTTCCAGGAATGGTCGGTCGCACACTGTCAGCTCATCTGTGTTGCCAGTGCCGCCGTCTCGTTCCCAGAAGAGCATCTGTGGATTTTTGGACAGAATGCTATACTTCTGGGAATGGCGCCCAGAACATACAAGCTTCCGTGTCATTTTAGAAAGTCAAAGAGGGGATGATAAAATCTTCATTTGTTGCAATCATTTGCGTGCAGTCATCAGTCTGGGGCTAACAGCTATCATATTCACGTATTCTTATTGGTAGATTTAAAAAAAATACTTTTCCTGTGTTGTGAGTGTGGAATTTTCTGCAGTCTCTCCTCCTTCAAGCCCACATCTACCCCTTCCTCTTTTCACTCTCAAGGGATAACACAAGCATTAACAATGACCAAAGCTACTCCTGGCATACATAACTGCTCTGTATAAATCAAGCAACATTGTTATATCCCATCAGCTCAAAGCACATCAGATTATGAGAAGAATTTTACAGGTAACTTGTATATTTTATGAAAGCATAAGCATTACATATATGCAATCATTATTCTAATATTTGGGTATTTATTTTAATGTGCATTAGAAAAATATAACCAACACACCAAGCCTAAGATGTAATAAATGTTTTGGTGCTTTATGATGCAGCTAAAGTAAATAGTGACAAATAATCTGCATGACTATGACCTGATAAACTGTAGATGTGGTGCTCAGAAAGTCCAGAAAGGATCAAGCCTTTGAAACAAAATGTGATACGAGTATTGTTTGCAAGTATGGACAGTAAGATGATGTAAGTCAGGTGCATGGTTTTCATGTGCTGAACTGACGTGTATGTTATTCAGTTTTTTCATCAGGGTTCTGTGATTCCATTTCAAGAAGTTAATATTATGCCTGACAATTATGCATAAATAAACTGAGTTGCAACTGGTTTTGTGCTCTGTTTTTGTGTGTATATATGTATAGATAGATATCTATATCTATATACACAAAGGGTGCCAAAAAATGTATACACATTTTAAGAAAGGAAAACTGTATTAAAATTAATACTCAATATATACTGATGACAAAAGATAAATACAAGTCACATTTGATTTCTGCAATTACAAGAGGTGTCAAAGTGGTTACCATCAGTGCTCAGAGACTTCTGATTACGGAGAACTATTGCTTGAGTAACGTTGACCAAAGTGTCCACTTGTATACATTTTTTTGGCACTCCCCCATTGTTTTGGCACCTCTGATACATGTATCTCACAGAGTATGTGTGTGTGTATATATACACACACACATATATACATATATATATATATATCATAAAATTACATATATATATGATTTTAATTTTATTACATTGATTAAATGGCTATTTTTGTTGATTTTAACTTTTTAACATTCAATAATGTTTTGGTATAATGATATTATTACAATGATGATAAAAGACTAAGTAACAGTACAGCTGGTAAACAAAAACAACAAAAAATATGTTCAATAGAGAAGAAATTCACACATACGCATACAAATATGTATATAGATGTATGTATACATTTATGTATATATATGTATTTGTATGCGTATGTGTTAATTTCTTCTCTATTGAATCTATTTTGGAAAAGTGGTTTAAAGAAGCAAATGTTAATGCATGAAAGTGAAAGTTGTTTAAATATGATATGAAGAGTCAGAAAGTTCACATGATTAAAGTGCTCAAAATAGTATCAGGCACACAGTGTAAATATTGAATTGTAGCTACTACTAGCACAATTATTAATGTTATTCAGTTTGACTATGATGAAAGTTGCTTATGTCTTCAGGGAGATGCACTAATTAATAACCTTAATTTTCTGTTAGTGTTATAGAAGTAACAGCTGCAAAGTAAACATTGAAAATATTATGAAAAAAATATGTGAAGTTTAAATTTTCATGAAACTATAAACAAGAACAAACTGATTTCTGTAGGTTTGGAGATGCTCCCAGATTCTGATGTGACACTAGCTGACCTCAAGCATCGTTGTGAAACTTCCAAAGAATAAAACAAAGCAGAAATGATGTTTAAGCATTTCAGAAACTTGTTAACACTCTAATTGGAAAAAAATGCTAAAACTTTGGAATACTCATTTATCATGTTTTATTTACTTTCAAAGTTTATAATTGCTGGAATACTTTATAAATGACCTTATCGTATCCGAAGCCAAAAAGTTTAAATACTAAGCAGAGACAGTATAAGCAAAGGAACTGGGAAGATGCTTCTGTCAAATAAAATAGTTCATTGTAAAATTACTGATATAACTAAAACTTAAGGTAGCAAATTCTGTAATGACTGTAATACAATCTGTTCTATACAGTCTAAGTAGATAACTCTCTGATGTGATTTTAGTTGGCATTTGTGTATTATATGTTAGCTAAATACTGTGACCATGGGGACCTTTTATCATGTCATTCTATGCTAACTAATACAACTGGAGTAGAGATTTTAAAACTTATTAATAAGTTCATGACATACCGTGTTTCCCAAAAAATTAGACCTAGCTGGATCATCAGCTCGAATACGTCTTTTGCAGCAAAAATTGATACAAGACCCAGTCTTATCTTACCAGAAAGACACATTTGAGCTGATTGCCTGGCTAGGTCTTATTTTTGGGGAAACACGGTAGTCTGGAAGTGATTTATGGGGATAAAAACAAAGAATACTAAAGTCACAGTTGGTGCAAAATAAGGACTTGTTAGCATAGTCAAACTCTATCACAGAAAGCAATGCCACATCGCCTACACCCATTATCTTCCATCACATGCCACCCCAGATGTGCAGAAGACAGTGAGGCAGACATAAAGCTGTAAAAACATATCAATCACTGAAAAACAGAGGCCACTGAACTCTTGAAATATTTTCTAATATTTGTCTAGAATCAGGAAATTAAAATAAATAAAGATGGTTTTGTACTGAAATCTGTTTTCTTTTATGCTGAAAGCCTTCCCTTTTTGATTGAAGCAAAATAATAATTTTAGTGATTTTTTAACGGTTAAAACTTTTAACATTTAATGTTATATGCATCAATAGAGACTGCTTTTGCATAATAGACTATTTTTCAGGTCTATCAGCTCAATGGGACAGCCATCATCTATCCTCACAAAATCCATTTAAGTCAGTATTCCACATGCAGAACAGAATGAACTCATCAATGACAAAAGCAGAGCATCATTCGCCAAGTCTTGATCATGGTGTGTTAGATTACAAAGACATTGCTGAAGGACAGAAAAACTATGAGGTCTTCACAAATCATTTCCCAAAATGGACACCACTTTTGTATTGCTAAGAAATGCTTTCATCCCCTGTTATTGCAAACACTACCAGATTACACGACCCATTAGAAGAACACAGTTGAGAGATCACCTCAGATGACCTCTTGGAACAAAAGTTTGTTATTCAAAGTCATTTATCATATTTTGATTACTAATGATTTCTAGAACTTATCACAAAAATCAACTAAATAATTTTTCCAGTTTCCAAATATGTATATTTTTCAGTTGAGGTTCTCAGAATTGGTGAATATAAAAAGAATTGAGATTGTCCTGTCAAATTAAACTTCATCTTAATTTAATTTAATTTTGATGATCCCAAACTTGATTATTGGGCAAAAAAATATTGCCATTCTACCTCCTGAAAAATTAATTGTAAGCACGTGGTTTTTAGTACATTGATTAAATTAATGGCTGTTTTGGTTGATTTTAACTTTTTAACATTTAATAATGTTTTGGTATAATGGTTTTATTACAGTTAATGGTATTATTAATACAATTAATGGTATAATAATGGTATTATTACAAAAAATGATAAAAGACTAATTAAATAACAGTACAGCTGGCAAATAAATACAGCAAAAAACATTGAGTTTGTATGTAAATAGCTTAATTTTCAGAATTACTACATTAAACTAAAAAAATCTTAATTAGATATGGAAGGATAAATAGTTCTTAACTTTTAGTGCATTTGAAGATATGACCCAGTGTCCATGATGCAAAACCTATCAAATAGATGAAAATCTATCAAGTGGATAAAGAATCTGGATAACTAATATTATACAGGTTCACTCAGATGTTTATCATCAGACAGACAATCCTTTGTGAGAAAGATCAGTTTTCTAACATCAAATTGTAAATCACATGAATCTTTAATTCTCATTTGTTAGAGCATGAGCTCTCAATAACAAGGTTGCCAGTTTCCGCATGGGATGGTGGGCTGCGCCCCCTGCAAACTAAAGATTGAAAACGGCGACTGGACTTGGAGCTGAGCTGTGCCCTTCACAACTAGATTGAAGGACAACGACTTGGAGCTGATGGGCCCTGGAGAAACACACTGTTCCCCAATATTTCCCAATTAAAAAAAAATATATATATATACATATATATGTGTGTATATATATATATATATATGTATATATCTACAAAGAAATTATTTATATTTCAGTTAGTATAAAATCTATTGCGATTGATAATTAAAATATATACAATACTTTGTTTCAAAACAAATTTTATTTATAATCCTTATGCCACTTAGGGGATATACTTTTATTCTGTGGAAGGAAAAACACATATTAGTCAAAGAACCTGACCAAAATATTCTTAGAAACTTAAGAAATAGTCCCAATTCTTGGAAAAAATTGTTTCAAAGATTTGAGATTAGTACAAGTGACTCTTGTCACATTTGGTCACTGGACAGATTTTATTAGTCAACCTACACACCATACTTGGCATGAAATGTCAGAGCAGGCTGTGAAAATACAACTGACATTCAGAAGCATAGCTACTTCTTGACATTGCAAGCCATAATCTTTGGTGCTTCAACAAAAAGACAACAGCTAAATAAATCAACTACTTCCTTTGGGGAGAAAGCCTGACTCAGAGAAGGCAGTTAGTAGCCAAAAATGCATATGAAGAAATGTATTGTCAACATTTGAAAGAAGAGAAATATCTGCAGAACCCGCTGGTCAATCTATTTGCGACAGTATCTGGCAACATCAGGTTATTGGTTATGGGACTATAATGACCGTGATCATTCAAGATTATCTCACCTCTTTTCCCCTAAATAAACTCTCAGGCAATACGTCATACAGCAAGCATTTGTCCTAAGGATGGATCTTTGGTTCTGCAGACTTTACTAGAGTGCTCTGACTTTTAAGAGGCTCATCTTAAAAGGACAGAAAGAGAAATGATTGTGGGTTTCTAGCTTAGCACATTCAGACATCCAAGCACATATATGCCACGCTCCAAATCTGCTCACATGTTAGTTTATTTTTATTGATATTGTGATCCCTAAATTACTAAGTCTCATCACATTCATTGCTTGGATATCAGTGATTTGCAGTATTTGTTATAATTCCTTTTGGTGAGATGTGTCTGTACATACATCACAGCGTATAAATCTCCACAATCCTGGAATATTAGAGCCAAAAGGGGCCTCATGAATCATTTAATTCAACTTGTGCTTTTGAAGACAGTGAAACTGCAACTCAAAAAATTTAACTACTTTTTCTAATATTTCAATAACTAAGTAGTAGTGTAGCCAGTTCTATAACTCAGATCTTCCAATTCCCAAATCAGTGTTTACCCACTCCCAAAGGGATCTTTTTATATTCCTGAATTTAGTTTTTATTTGGATCAGAAACCTGACATAGGAGAGCTTAAAAAGTAGCTGATGGAAGTGACACAAAGATAAAGGGAGGGGCATGCACTGAGTTGTCGCTTGGGCCTGACGTTATATATCTGTCAGACCATGCTTTGTAAGATCAACACTACTAATAATAAAAGCTACCGTATCTTGGAGTGGATAGTATCTTATAGTCATCTTCCAAATATGCTCATTTGATTTCCATAAAAACGCCCCTGTTTTTTATCCTAGGAACAAACTGCATATAAGAAAAACAAGGCTCTGAAATTTCAGTTGCAGTCTACTGTCCAACCTCAGTGCCTCAGCAATACCCTACACCTGTGCCGTATATTCTCAACATACACTTATTTTCACGACTGTCAAGCTTATTATCTCATTCTCTTCAAAATGTCTTCAATACATGATGTTGCCTCTGTCTGATTGTTCTGGACATCGTTCCCATGTTCCTACCATCTATTCTTCCCACTACAGTAAGGACCCTATACAATCTAATTATCTTTCACATCCGTATCAGAATTTAGCACAGTATTGAACCTAGATGAAGTACTCTCAACAACCTAGTTTTTAAACACAAATAAAAATTGTCACTTCTGGAGCTGATGAATACTGTAGTGAACATTTACTAACAAATACTTATTGGGATGTTTCCTATTATTTTCATCTGGGTCGAATTATTTAGCACAAATCTGTCTTTTGGACCTTGTATGGCAGTTACCTCTGATCTCAGTTATAAAAGTAGAATTCCATATTGGAACAGCTCTGTAGCAGTCACAGTTCTCCAGATAAACAGAATCAGTGGGATATATGTATAACCATACTAAAAGACTTACTTTCAGGAATCGGCTCACGTGATTGTGGCAGCTGGCAAGTTTGCCCCCTGGAAACTCAGGCAACAGCTGATGCTGCCATCTTGAGTTCAAAATCCATTGGGAAATCCAGCAGACTTGGAAGCTCATATGGGATTTCTATGTTATAGTCTGGAGGAAAAAAATTTTCTTCTGTGGGAAACCTCAACTTTTCTCTTAAAACCTTCAACTGATTAGACGATACCCACCCACATTTTGGAGCATAATCTCCTTTATTTGAATCACATCTAGAAAATAACATCACAGTGATATCTAGTTCATTGTTTGACCATTAACTCGACACCATAACCTAGCCAACTTGACACTTAAAATTTAGCCATCACAAGCTCTACAGACACCAGCAAAATTAAGGGCTTGCATATGAAGAACGGTGTAGACATGAGACTTTCAGAATATCTTTCCATGTATCGTGCACACCCTCCCTAAGTATGACTGGAGGTGTTTGAAGATGGTTTGAGGTGTCATAGAAACCCCTGTCCACTAGTAATGCACCAGTACTAGTACTGTGTGTCAACATGACACTCTCTGAGATATAAGAACCCTGGTAAATCTTGGCACGAGTCACTGTGAAAAACAGTTACAGAGGGTACTTAGAGATCAACATTATCCTTAGAGTATTTGCTTAAGGGTATGAGGTATAATGGAGAAATACTGGGTATTTCTTCTGTATCAAGATAACTGTGATTTCTAAACTTGATGTTTGAAGTGAGAAAGGAGAAAATTCTCTGAAACATTTTGAGAACTCTAACTATATTTAGGAAGTTTTCACCTGGAATTGTCCTGTAAAAATAATACTACTTCCAAAGTATTCTTGATCTTTTGAAAAGTAGTTGCCATTGTTGAGTTATGCCCCAGCGCTAAGGGCCTAGTATATTTCTAGTTCTGTTTCTAATTTCAGGCACAAAGCTTAGGGCCTAAAGCATAGCACTTAGGCAATGATTTCTTATGAACAAATCCTAGATTTGCCACACAGAAGACATTTATGATGATGCATTATCTGTTTTTAAGAAATGCAATCTGATTTATAAAAAAAGTCGCTCTTTATAGGCAGAAAATAAGGTTGGATGTGTCCTGCTACTGACCACCCTCTGCATATCTGCTTTAAAAACAAATCAAAGTGACATTTTATGGAATAATCACTCAAGCTGATAAGCCTGTATCACACCATTTTTTTATTATCCAAACTTACAATGGATGTGTTTTTATGGAAGTATCTATTAAACACAACTCTCCAAAAGAAACACTGTGTATATGTTGATATAAATAAAAGTTAAGAATTAACATAGGATCAAAAAAGAAATTGATGAGGTAATTGGCACAAGGTAAAAGTGTGGTTGTAAAGGTAATCGTAGGTCTTCTTACTTCTCCCAAGTTATTCTGACCTGAATTTAACTCTTCTTTAGAAAACCCTTGATATCTCAATTCCAACCAGTATTTTTTTTCCACCAAGAAAACCACTATTGTAAAGCAAATGGAATAGTAGCATACAATAACAGTTTCTCTTCACTGCCAGGTAGAAGTGATGACTCAAAAGTCAACAGCTGCTTGACATTCTCAGTAGCATCTTCATGTTGACGTATCTAAACTTACTGTGTGTCTGTTTTTAGTAAGCTTGTAGGAAGAAACCTGTTTTTTAGAGTGATTTGTTTATTTTCAATGTGGAATGAAAGCAACATATGGGTCCTAGCAAAACAGTTGATGGACGTTTCTTTTTTTTTTTTTTTTCAAAATGCTTTAAGTGAATTGTTTTTACTCACAGGGTCAGTTCATATTTCAGAAAAGAGATCATAATCAGATTTAGACAGGAGCATAGGTGTCACACTTGATGACACACTTCTGTTCCTCTTATGATTTTCAAGGAGGTAGGAAAGAGCGTCTAGGTAGTTTCATGAGAAGACCGGAAGTGAAGACTTCTCCACATTTTCCTTGCTACACTGATTTGAATAGGGAGTTTAGCCTAGCATTTTGCATGAATAAAGAACGATCTTATTGCAGGGCTAGTTATTACTTGATTTTTATTTTACTACTACCCTTAGAAGTTGTTTGTGGTGCCTTCAAATACTCAGCCCTTTTTTTTTTTCGTTAAAGGGTAGATTAGCAAGAAGAGTGGCCTCCTCTTCCGGTTTAGAATGAATACCTTTTATTTCTTTTTCTTGGAAGGCAAGACAATAGAGAATTAGTGTGCATGTTTCCTTTGAATTCTCTTTATGCACATTTTAAACCTTGCAGTGAAAATGAACCACACATTCACAACATAAGCTTGTCTTTTTTTTCAATTTCAAATTACCAATTTGAATTACACGTGTTGAGCTTCCTAGCCCTGGACACTTGCCTCAAGAAACCATTGTTGAAAGACACTGTAAAACACTGACTCTGAAGAGTCACAGTGTTCTAGGATAGCAAACATTTATACCTCAAAATCTTATCCTTTTGAATTTTAGCGTGATATAGAAACAATTCTAAGACCAAGCTTTCTGAAAACCATGCTGATGTTTGACTCATGAAATGCTATTGGCTGTGTATGATCTGTATGGAGAAAACATTGTTTCTTTTTTACATTTTTATTGTGTACTTGTTAATCTATTTCTAAAGGTATTATGCTAATTATAGCACTACTCTTCACATTCAGAATCCGAATTGCTCATTTTCAAGTTTTTCTTTTTTTCCAAATTGTAATCTGTTAATTACTTGTTTAATGGAGTGTGTAATTACGTACTTTAAGTTAGGAAACTGTTTTCATTTCAAAGAGAGAAACCTATTTTAGAAATGAAAGAATATAAATGCAGTTCTTTCTGATACAGAATACAACTCTTTACTTCCCTTAATGGTTCTAAGTGAGAAAAAGAGGTTGAAAAACAACTCATTATATTTTCTCTTTATGTCTTTGTGTATAACACATCAAACATAGGTGAAATTTATGACAAACTAACAGGTTACCATTTAGCTACACTTTGCAAAGTAATTTTACTCTCTATTCGTGACATTTAAATGACTAATATCCAGAGTAGAAAGAAAATCAAGTTATTAACACGATGCATTTTAAAAAGTGTTTTCTTTTTCAGATACTTGGCCAGAGGAGCTAACTGAGTCATAAAAGTGATTAAGTAAGGGAACAAGATATGAGAAGTGGGACAATTTAAGAAATATAACAATAATGAAAACTGTTGAATTTGGGGCTTATATGTGACTTATATGGTTTATATGAATAATTTATTATTTTTTTTAAGCAACAGAAAATATAAGGAATAGCCAGGATGCTTTTGTGTCACTTATGAGTAGTACAGATATTAAGCAAAATTGGCTGTTGTCACTCAAGCAGCAGTGCAGGCTTCACACTCAAAGCCACTGACTCCAAAGAAACTACTAGCTACTATTATAAAAATAGTTGGATTTAAAGAATCTTAGGGAATTAAGCAGAACAGACCTGTTCATGATATTTTGATGATGAACACTTATTCTCTTGATGGTCTATGTAGAAAGCTGGAAATTGATCAGAAGAACTCTTCATAGCAAAACCTCTAGATCGGAAGGGAAAAGAAGCAATATACAAAGGCTCATCTTCTCACTGAAAATATTTGTAATATAGGGACAACTGGCTGGGACCTAACACAATGCCTCACAAAACTAATGGCTAGATAGAGTTATGTCAGAGAAAAATGGCGAATTAAGGAACTCCCAAATTACTATTCCTATAAGAGCAAGAGAAAAAAAAATGGGAAAATTGGCAGAATCAACTTTTTCAGGTTTCTGGAAATTAACCAAAGGCTTTCAGAATTGTTGAAGAGGTATATACTCAAGAAAAAGGCTAAATCTCAGTATGCACAATGAACAAATGCGGCTTTGACACTTTATCTTGCTATGTTCCTACCACTCCTCTTTCTGGTTCTGCAGGAACCTTGTAGACAAATAGACTACAAGCATGGTGAAATCCAGAATCCTGGCAGCCAGCAGAAGGAGAAATGAAGGATCAGGGCTCCTTCAAAGTTTCATCCCCAGAGAATCATTAATTGTTGTCTGGTGGTTCTCTGGAAGATTCTACTTGTAAGGTCTTTATTTGATCTGAGTTGAAGCCCACTTGATGTGAAAAGGCTTTTATCTGAAGGTGTGTGTGTTAAAAACATTTAGAGGTCACTACTTACCTTCCAGAGATGTCTGAGGCAGTGGATAATAGTTGTAGCCAACAATGAGTTAGCTGAAATGATTAAAATGAAAAGTTCAGAAATGAGATGTCCATAGGGATTTCAAAAAACTCCAGTACATTCTTGTTAATCTAGCAGGACACGCACATGGATAGAACTTTGCATATGTTCAGGAAAAACTGAAGAATGCCCTAAACTCTCAATTCTGGATGACCTTGAGACTCTGAGGAAGTAGGAAGTGAAGGCTAAGGTGGATTGTCAATTGTGTGTTAAAGACATGCCCCGACATGCACAAAGAGTTTTTCAGCAAAGACTAGGAGATGTAGTAAGGAAATATCTGTCTATTTGTTCAATAAAAAGCAGATTATTAAGCCAACCACAGACTTCGGTACCCACACACATCAAAGAATATAGATTTTAAAGAATTAGTTCAGAAATGTGAAGGGAAAAAAAAAAAGAACAAAGCTGCAAAGAGAACCAATTCTGGAGAAGGGAGAGAAACTGATTTTCAGAGTTGTCATATCTATAGGCAAACAATAGCAGAATTAATATTCTTCTCAAGTACACATGGAACATTTTCCAGATAAAACCATTTGCTAATGCATAAAACAAGTTTCAAAATTTAAAAGAATTGAAATTATCTGAAGTAATTTTTCAAACCGCAGTGCAATGAAATTAGAAATTAATAAAAGAGACACACTTTGGGAAATTCACAAAAATATGGGGATTAAATACACTTTTAAGCAACTGATGGGTCAAGGAAGAAATCACAAGGAAAATTAGAAAATATTTTTTGATGTATGAAAATGAAGGTAAAATATATCAAAATTTCTGAGCTGCAGATAAATCAGTTGGTTCTTTAAAAATATTAACAAAATTCACTAATTTGGGAAAAGAAGCTAGACTAATCATGGAAAAGAAGACTGAAATTATTAAAATCAATAATGAAAGAATAGACATTACTATTTACCTTAAAGAAATAAATAGAATTATAAGGGAAGACTATGATCAATTGTATATATAAAAAAATAGGTAATCTAAAGGAAATGGACAAATTCCTAGAAGACAGAAATTACTATTACTATCTAAACAAATAGTGGTTAAATTGCAAAGACCTATAACAAATGATGACTTAGTAATCAGAAAAGTATTCACAAAGAAACACCCAGACGAGAGGGCTTCACTGTTGAATTGTATCAAACATTTTAAAAAGATTAATAATACCAATGTATACAAACTCCTCCAAAAAAAGTAGAAGAGAAGGGAACACCTCTCAATTCCTTGTGAGGCGCATTTTAACTTAATACGAAAACCAAACAAAGAATTCACAAGAAAAGCAAACCACAGACCAATATTCCTTATGAATACAAAAGCAAAATTTCTCAGTATTCTCAACAAAATACTAGCAAAACAAAACCAGTCACAAATAAAAAGGATTGCACACTATGACCAATGAAATTTATTGCATTAATATTGGTTGAACACATGAAAATCAATATATGTGATACACTATATTAATACAATAAAGGACAAAATGCACTGGAGCATGTCAACAGATGCATAAAAAGCATTTGATAACATCTTATATCTTTTAATGGTAAAGGCACTTAACCTCAAAAGAAAAGGGGACTTCTTTAGCCTGATATAAGACATTTGCAGAAAAAACAGTTAATTTTCAAAGACTGAGAGCTCTTTCTCTAAAATCAGGAGCTAAAAGCTCCTGATGAACAAAAGATTAGAAAGAAAAAAGTGAAGTTATTTCTCTCTGAAGATAACATTATTTTGTATATAGAAAATTGTAAGGGATATTTAAAAAGAACACAAAACAACAACGACAAACTATTAGAGCTAAAAAACAAGTCAACAAGGTCACAGGATACAAGATTCAAAAAGCAATTAAATTTTTACACTAGCAATAAACAATCTGAAAATTAAATTAAGACAAATTTTCAATTTATAATATCATAAAAAAACTAGGAATAAATATAACAAACAACAAAAAACACTTGTGCACTGAAAATTACTAAAAATCAGTTAAAGATATTAAAGAAGAACTAAATAAATGGAAAGATACCCCATTTTCATGAATGGGAAGATTTAGTATTGTTAAGATGACAATACTCCCTTAACTGGCCTACTGATTCAATGCAATTCCTACCAAATATCCCAATAAACATTTTTGCAGAAATTGAGAAGCTGATCATAAAATTCATATGGGAATGGAGGGACCCAAAATAGTGAAAACAATCTTTAAAAAGAAAAACAAAGTTGGTGTACTTACACAACTTAATCTCAAAAATGTATTATATAGCTGTGTGAATCAATATTATTGTTGAACTGGCATTTGATAAACATGCAGATTAATGAAATAGAATTGAGAGTCCAGCAATAAACCCATACATTTATAGGGGATTGATTTTTGACAAAAGTATCAAAACAATTCAGTGTGGAAAGAATGGTGTTTGTTTTGTTTTGTTTCAACAAATAGTGCTGGGACAACTGAGTATATTTAAAAGAATGAATGTGGACCCCTACCTCACACTATGTACAAACCCACCTCAAAGTGGATTAAAGACCTAAATATAAGAGCTAAAAGTGTAATATTCTTAGAAGAAAACATAGGAGTAAATCTTTATAACTTTGGATGTTCAATGGATTCTTAGATCTATGACATCAAAAGGACAAACAACAAAAGAAAAAATAAATTGGACTTCATAAAAAAACTTTCAAAATTGTGCATCAATTTTTAAGAAAGTGAAAAGAAAGCCAATACATAATGAGGAAATATGTATAAATCATATATTAGATAAGAATTTAAAATTCAAAATATATAAAGAACGCTTAAAACTCAATAACAAAAACCAACATCCCAATTAAAAAAATCAACAAAGGAAAAGGATAGCTATTTCTCCAAGGAAGATATACAAGTGGCCAATAGAAATTTGAAAATATGCTTTATATCCTTAGTCATTAGGAAAATGCATATCAAAACCGTAATGATATGTCACTTGTCACTCACTAGGATGGCTATGAAAAAGGATCAGATAATAACAAGTGTTGACAAGGATGTGGAAAAACTGGAATCCATTTATGCAGCTGGAGGGAATAAAAATGATACAGCCACTTTGGAAAATGTTTTGGCAGTTCTTTGAATTGTTAAACATAGTTACTATATTACCCAACAATTCCATTGGTAGATATACAAATAGGAGAATTGAAAACACATGTTCACACAAAAACTTTTACATCAATGCTCATGGCAGCACTATCTATAATAACTAAAAAGTGAAAACAACCTAAATACCCATCAACAGGGGAATCAATAAACAAAATGTGATACAGCATCTCCTCAAGTAACATAATTTTGTTCATCATTGTTTCATAATAATGTCGATGAGAAAAAAATCGATTCCCAGCTGGGACCGATGTCTGTGTGCAGTTTGCAGGTTATTCCGTGACTGCATGGGCTTTCTCTGGGGACTTTGGTTTCCTGTTTCCTCTCATATTACAAATATGTATGTGTGAAGTGAATTAACGTATCTAAATTGTCCCAGTCTGAGCGAGTGTGTGTGAATACACACTGCAAATGAATGGCATCCTGTCCAGTATTGGTTTCCACCTTGTGTCCTGAGCTACGGGAGAGGCTCTGGCCACCCAAGACCCTGAATTGGAATAAGGGATTGGAAAATAATGATCTTCATTGTTTTTATTAATCTTTCTTAAATGGGTGTATAGCTAATATTTATTTCAGTATTTAATATTACAAATGTTTTGTGTCTTTATTTAAAAGTTTGGTGATGTTTCTGTGAGCAGAAATATGCCATAGGAACTTAACTCACATTCGTATCAGTTAGCCTGAGGTAAAATTCATTTTGTTACACGTCATTTTGCTTAAAGTCCTCACAGTTCCCACGAACCTATCAACAATGTTAAATGAGGACTTACTGTCTATGCATACATACAGAGGAATATTATTTGGTTGTAAAAAGGATGAAGTGTTGTTACATGCTATAAGTTGGATGAACCTTCAAAATTTATGCAAAGTGAAAAATGTCAGACACAAAAGATCACAAATTTATTTATTTCATGCATATTAGATGTTTGGAATGGGCAAATACATAGAAATCGAAAGCAGATTAGTGATTACCTGGGGTTGGAAGATAGAGGGAATGGGGACGACTGCTAATGGGTATGGGGTTTCTTTTGTAGCATTGAAAAGTTCTATAATCAGATAGAGGTTACAGTTGTACAACTTATGAATACACTAAAAACAATTGAACTGTATACCTTAAAAGATTCAGTTTTATAGTATGTGATTTATATGACAATTAAAAACCCCAAGAAACTATGATAGTTGCCTACTACAGAAGAAGTCTTATTCTCTACCCCGTCTCTATGAAATTAAACAATAAACACTGGAATTGATTCTATTTATCAACTGTCTTCATGAGAAAATTAAGTTGTTGTTGTTTTTTTTTTTCCATGAGATCTATATTTTTTTCTAGCTATATTGATTTGCTTTGCTGATTTGTTTGATCAGAATTTATTATTAGAGTGATTCATCTCTTGTTTGTGCAGATATAAGCTGAATAAAAGAGATGTAGAAACCCACGTGCAGAGTTTTTATTATAGGTCAGGCTACCTCTTCTGATTTTAATATACTGAAATAAACCAAATAAATAATGGAAGGAATTATTTTGATTGATAATTAGTACTCACAAATTCTCTTAAAGGAAGAAAAGCATTTTTTGTTTTAGTGAATTTCTTTTGTTGTAGCTAATCGTATCTCCTGTTCTACTGTTTCACATTCCATTTTAGAAGAATATTTATAATGAATGCTGCAATCATTGAGAATCTCAATAACTTTCCACACTGTGGTTTGATTTGTGTCAGATTATGAGGCACAGACATATGCTGTATTAAATAATTATGTTTTACCTTGATAAGTTGTTCTGATACCGTTTTATTTTCTCTTCTATTTATATATCCTTTTATTATGTACTTTCAAATTTGATCTCATCTTTTCAATTTATTTTATGAGCTATTGATTTTTATTTTTCCCCTTCACTGTTAATACATAGAAAATGTTAGCATTCCTTTCCTGAAACTCCATAAATAAAAATTATTTAAAAAAATTTTTTTTGTTTAAATCAATTAACAATAATTATATTTCTCAATAGAAGTTTAAATATCTGCCATAGAAAAAAATTAAAATCTTTGATTATGTGAATTGGTGTTTGACAACTATAACCACCAAAATATCTCTTGGTATTTTCTGATATTCTATTTGGTAAATAGCAAAGAAGTTTAAATATGTGGAGAAGGGTGTTTCTTTGTAGTAAGAATGCTGTGGAATTTGTGAACCATAACTGTTTTCAAGGAGCACGGAGGTAAGGTAAACTTCTACACTGTCAGTCAGCTATAAAACAATAATATATAACACATCGAAATACCAATGTAGCAGTTCTCCCAGTGAACCCTTTCATGTTTTAAGTATATTTTAAATTCCCAAGACTTTGCTTTCCTTGGTGACAGAAATTGTAATAATTTCCTATTTACCAGATTTAATGATTCTGGTCAAACTAATATCTTGGACCAAATTTTCCCAGGTCCTGCTTTAGTCTTGCGTGGCTTAAATGCATGTATGACTTATAGTGTTCTGTAGCACAAAGGCATTTTACCAAGGTCTTTTAAATCACATTTTTCTTTTACATAAACTTTACTGTTTAGTACCTATCAGATTCTATTATTCCAAAAGTAGAAGCCACTTGGTAAAAGCAATTGGAGAGATGCGGTTGGCAGTACTCGTATACTCCCAATGGAATATACTCGTATATCCCAATGGAATCATAAACACAAAACTATGTTTAAACACATTTGTTGAGTTTTTGTAAAAGAAGTCCCCAAAGCCTTCAAAAATATTCAAAATATGTGACGATCCTCAACATACGTCAACGATGTCTTAGGTCTTATGCCAACATGAGTATTTCAGCTTATGGGATAATTATAGTTTTATTGAAAATTAATCAGTTGACATGTAGAATAGTACATCAATCTAATAAACTCGATTAAAATAAGCCTGTCCTTGATCATGTAGCTATAATTTCAGTTTGCTTACATAAAAACAAATTAATAAGTTGTTAAGACTGAGTACAAAGACTTCTTGCTAAAATCACCAAAGTAATACATTCCTTTGGGACTAAAACTACTGGTATCAATAGAGGCCCCTTAGCATCACTTTCTTGGAACAAGCATTTTGTTATTGTTATTTGGATTTCTACAGTCTACATCGTTACAAAGATGTGTGTGGAGAGTTTACTCTGGGACCAACAATCTGCACAAGTCATCGAAGCAGTTGAGAGAAATGAGCTGCAGTTGTGTACCATAGATAGAAATTAATAATTGCCAAAGTATCACAGGTAAATGCATAGAGCTTAAGTGTCACAATTAACTGTCACTAGATGGTTAGAAAGAAACCAGTATTTACATGCACCATACGTATAGCATATGCAATGGTTTTACTGTAGGAAACATTTACAGAGTTTTTTCACAAAGTAAATATTTTTGGTTTAAGATGTTATAGTTATATGATTTCTTTATAAACTGAAACATCTGTGCCTGAGCCATCACCATTCTACATTCAGAGAGTAATTAAACCTAGTTCTAGTGCTTTGAAGAAAGGATTTCTGAATCTATGGAAATTCAGAATGCCTGCTATGTTAAGAGAAATGCTGTTTGGGTTAAATATTTTCCATTTATATAGATAGATAAACAGTTTCCTGAGTTTAAAACCGAAGCATAATTTTTATGTTGAATTTTAATTAGTAAGCAAAGATGCAGACTAGATAGCAAGATAGCATTCATACACACACACACACACACACTCACACACACACAACCTTTATACATATTTCATATGTGAAATATATTTGAGTACATTGACTTTATGTGGCTCACATATTTCATACATGATGAGGTGACTTTGCTATGGATGTGTGAGTATGTGAACAGTACAGATATATCAGTATTTAGGTTACACATAAAGTGCACAAAATAAATTTGGATTACAGCCTCAGCAGCTAAAAGTGTGCTAAAGTATAATTTAAACTAATTAAGAAATAAATACTAGGCTATTTTTAAACTTAACTGTTCATGATGTACACAGGTAACCAACCACACAGTGAATTACAAAAGACCATATGTCAATCTCATTGCTTTCTGGGGAGAAGAGACTGTTACTATTATTAAAACTGCTGATAAAAATTGGAAAGTAAATAGAAAAGGAGGGAGAGGAAAACCTAAGCATGAAACACATTTAATATAAGAGAGAAGTGAAATTGTCTCTTTTAAGAAAGAGACGTTCTTACACAGTACGTAAAGATATATAGAATGAGAATTAGGGAATTGCTGGTTAATTTGATGACCTAGACTTCCTTTAAGCCTAAAGACAATTAAAAAGTGTTTTGTAGATGAAGATTATGAAATACTGGAGAAATGTATGTTCTATTTATACTTCATTCTCAAAATTGAACAATAATTAAATGAGAAGTTACTCATTTTATATTCAGGAAAATATACATATGTTAATGAATAAACATACATAGTTAAGTCCACACACTGATGCATAACAAGTAACAAATGGAGATTTCCATACGTGACCCAAATTCTTACTTTATGTTGGCTAATATGTAACTTTGTAGAAAATCGATGTAAAGATTAATTGTCTGAGATTTACATATGTATATACGAATGCATTCATTTATTTAAATTTTGCAGATTAGTAGATTGGAATACTCACTATTTGTTATTTTTTTTTCCTCTAAGGAAATAAAAATAAAGTAACAGTTACTTAAAAATATTGTCCCTCAAATATTACAGGAAAATATTCAAAAGCAAATATGCTCTGTCATAGGATGATCATGACATACAATTCCTGAAGTAGGTGACACATTGACTGAGGTACTTGAAATAAATATATTTGGGTTATTCTAATTTTTTGATAGCTCCTCACATATAAAGTCAATGTTAATTAGGACAGATAAATACAATTCATACAAATAGCATGAGAATCTGCATCTTTATTTTCTTGACCTGATGAAGTAGACAAAAATGAAAAGGTCATCCCTAAAGGTTTTTCTTAAGGCTAATAAAAGCAGATTTCTTAGGCTTTTTATAACCTTCACCCACACCCTTCCCCACTTCCTGGAAAGCAGATTTCAGGTAACCCCAAACAGCCATTGATCTCAGTAGCTCTGGCTCAGGCTATGCCTTTGAAAAAGGATTTAAAAGTTCATAAAGTATCCTTACAATATTCTATAGAGAATCTCTGTGAACTTAAATACATTTAAAATAGCTGAAAGGATATACATAAAACTTTATAGTAGAAAGTCGAAGTTGGGTTGGAATTGTAAGGGAATGACTAAAAAAAGTTACATTTATATAATATTGTACTTTAAAGGAAAAGTTATCCCTAGAGTCTTTGTAGAATTATTTTACATTATACATTTAAATATATCTATATATCTATATCTATATCCATCTATCTATCTATGTATATATGTATATACATATACATATATACATATATATACACACACATATATATATGGCTATGTGCATAGATAGAGGCAGAGCTTTTTGAATAAAAGCATCCCAGAACATTAATAGAGTTTAAATATGGGTAATGGAAATAAAGATATGTTATGGTCTGAATCGTGTCCCCTAAAATTCATATGTTGAAGTTCTAACCTCAACATGTAACTCTATTTGGAGATAGGACCTTTAAAGAAGAAAGTACCATTGAAGGAAGTCATATGACGGGTCCTAATCCAATCAGACTAGTGTCCTCATAAGAAGAAAAGATTAGGATATAGGAGACACATGTGGGATGTCTGCATACAGAGGAAAGGTCATATAAGGACACAGCAAGCAAGTGGCCATTTGCAAGCCAAGGAGAGAGGCTCCAGGAGACATTAAACCTGCCAATACTGATCTTGGACTTCTGCCCCCAGACTGTGAGAAAATACATTTATATTATTTGGTGTGACAAAGTAGAAAATGATGTGGGAAACATTTCTGTTGCATACCAAAGTATGATGATTGTTCCCAGAAAAATCACTGGCAATTGTTTGAATGCAAGGTAAAGTATTATTATTATTATTATTTTTTATGGTATACCATTTATACTTGAAAAAATGACTGATTGACAGATTATGTTTATTGAAAATTGTGTATTTGGCAAGTACTTTCTCAAAATTAAATTATGTGAGCGTGTTACTTCATGAAAAATGACTGACATTGTTTCTGGCCAATATTAAAATTTGAACGTTAAAAGTGAAAATTAGCATTTTGGAGAACTTGAATAAACCCCCATGAGTCTGACAGCTTCTCCGTATCTTAGGACATTTCTGTTGATACTGAGGTGATAAGTATAAATATGATTTTTTGATATTATAAAATGAAATGTATAAATATTTTGTATTTTAATAACTTAGTGAACCGATACCACCATTTCATAAGTTTTGGTATAGTATAAAAGAATATCATCAATCTTATGAAAGCTAATTAAAACATCCCTGTCTTTTCCAATTATATATTTGTATAAGCCTGAATTTTCTTCACATACATCAAGCAAAACAACATATTGCAATAGATCAAATGCAAATATAGATATGAGAATTCAGCTGTTTTCTCTTAAGCCCTTTCTATTAAGCTCTTTCTATGAAGAAATTTGCAACATTGTAAAACAAGGTTATTATTCTTGCTATTTTTTATATTAAAATATAGTTATTTTCATTAAAGTGTGTTATTCTTTTGTGAAATATGTTTATTATCTTAACATGAATTAAAACGTATTTTAAAATTTTCAGTGGTAATTTCTAATACAGTAAATATGGATAGTTATAACCTACATAAACTAAAGTCATTTGTATTTTTCAATAATTTCATGTGTGTAAACGGGTCTTGAGTTAAAAATTTGGGTAACTACTGATAAAATGTTTCCATGGGGAGACATTTGAAAAAACCCTGATATCTTTTTATAGTTGAATGTCTCAATACTTCTACTAGCTCTAAATAAATATAATTTATTCAGATTGTAAGCAGATATATTCTCTTATTCATTTCTTTATTTAGTCAATAAATACTGGCACTATTCTAGGTGATGGAGCTTTAGCAGAGGAAAAAAAGGCAAAAAATACTTTGTCCTCATTGAGCGAATGTACTAGTAAGAGAGACATAAATATATAAATAAACAAATAGATGAAATATATTTCTATATTATAAAAATACTTCTAAGTCAGTCATAAAGATCTTGAATTTAAAAGTAATTATGTCATATACCACATGAATTTTAAGCCACAAAATATGAGAGAAGATTTCATCAACTCTTTTTGATGGGTTAGCTTCTATTTGAATCAGCCATCTTGGCCCATCTTTACATAATGACTATTTGGATGCAAAGCAGCACTTTCATTAGCCATAATGGTGCAAAAAAATAGCATTTAGACTCTAAAATCTACTCCATATGGTCCAGGAGGCTATTGAGTCAGCCAATTTTATTTCACAGTCTTCTAGACTTGGTCATGTTGTCACATATCCTGCCTCTTCTTAAGGTTTAGGTATTGTACAATCTTTTGGCACCATAAAGCTAACTGTAACATCTTTTAGGCTGATGGAAGGAAATTAACTTTGTTAAATCTTATGAGCTAAGTTCGATCAGCTTTTCTCAATTTTATGTTGTTCTCTGTGCTTTTCCCACTGATCTCCTGAGCTGCAGTTATCTTTTTTGGTTTTGGTACCACTAGTTTTTTTAGTTTCCATCTCAAAGATTCAAAACTTATATTTCTCCAGCCAGGCTTTGTGAAATTGATATCCTTTCAAAAAATTGTTATGTAAAATATGTTAAAAATTGTATGTAAAATTGTTTGCAAATTTGGCCACAGAACCAGTATATTTTAAAATCCGTTTATAGGAGATCAATTTTCACTTATTCCTAAGTTTTGTTGGGTCATAAAAATAAAATATTCCATAGGTATTTAAAAGTGAAGGGGTTTATAAAGGGAATTAAAAGCTTTAAAACACATACAAATATGTTCAATGTATGAGTACACACACATACATTGAACAGTCTGGGAAACAAAGATCAGGGCTACTGCTCTTAATGTTTAGGGAATCAGAAGTGAAAGAAATGTCAGAAACCACTGGTCAGTGTGTTCTTGTTTGTCTGCAGGACCAAGTAGGTGATTATTTAGACGAGGGGCAGGAGCTACAGGGAAATCTGTGTTTAGCATCTGCTGAAGATCATGAGATGGTTGTTGCTGATATAGGAACGATATTAGCCTAGTTATTCTTCTGCCTTACAAATTATTTGTTAAGTTCTTCTCATTAGTTGCATTTAATCCATAACTTTGCAAGCAAGTAGTTCTGGGAAACATAGTTCTCAGGATTCCACAAACTGTGGTGGAGAACATAGAGTTTGGGCATGCGGTTGTTATTGGAAAATCACCACCAAAAAAGCACATCAAGATAGTACATATGCCAAGGCAAATAAATGCTCTGTAGTTTAAATCTGAAGAAAGAAAAAAATATTCCTTATGAGGTACCTGGTAATCAAATTACTAGACACATTATAAATATGTGTTTGTGATGATTTAATAAGTCAAATGTCTTGGAGAAAATATACAATTTTCGCAAGGGAGAGATAATATTAAGTCACAAAAAGATAGCACCAAATATAAATTAGTGAAAAGAATAGCAATGGTTTCATTAGTTAGTTCAAGAAATAAGTATTGTGCCTGCACTTCTGTAGGCTCTGGAAGTCTAAACATCATAATCACAACATACTCTCTGCTTTCAAGGAACTTACTTCTTCAGAGGAGACTGATAACAAAACAAGTAAGCAAATAAACAAACAAGACAATCTTAATTATGAGTAAATAATTAGTTACATGA